>NW_022589720.1:29587012-30122253 GCF_004348235.1 Phoca vitulina | reverse complement strand
CCCCCCCCCCCCCCCCCCCCCCCCCCCGTCCCACCCCAGCAACCCTGCAACTCTAGCTATTCTGAGTTTCCAAACTCATCTGGGAGGTTTAGCTAAGGGCTTTTTCCTTTCTCCCTGACTCCCTTTTTAAAGGGTGGGGCTACTTCCTGTTGGAGGACAAAGAACAAGGGGGCACACATACACACACTTTCTTCTTTGCCTTCTGACTCCTTTTCTAATTTGTAAATAAAATTTGAATAATGCTATAATTTCATTTCAATATTTCCCATATACTATTCTTTAATGGAATAAGGTCATCAAAATCTTATCCTTACTCCCTACCCAAATTTCTGGATTTAATGACACTAGATTTGAATATTATGGCATTTTATTTATTTTATTTTTTTATTTTATTTTATTTTATTTTAAAGATTTTATTTATTTGACAGAGAGAGACACAGCGAAAGCAGGAACACAAGCAGGGGGAGTGGGAGAGGGAGAAGCAGGCTTCCCGCCGAGCAGGGAGCCAGATGCGGGGCTCAATCCCAGGACCCTGGGACCATGACCCGAGCTGAAGGCGGACGCTTAACAATTGAGCCACCCAGGCGCCCCTATGGCATTTTAATGAGCAAGTTTTGGCCCATGTAATTTGGGATCCAATTTCATTTATTTGAGAACTGTTATTAAAATTGGATTATCTTTAATAAGCAAATCCACTTTGATCCTTTTTTATTCTTTTTTTTACAATTAAGGAACAGTCACTTTAATATTCATATTTCTTTGAACTATGCATTACTATTTCTCATTTGAACATGATCTAGCAAGATCAGTAGTTAACTTCTAAAAAAATAAATAAATAAATGGGGGAAGGGGTTAGTATGACACTTAATGAAGGCAGTATCCCAAAGAACATAATCCTAAAAAATGAGAACAGTATCCTAGAGCTCCTCTGTGCTAAAGTAAAATTAATACTAAGAAATGGTGCATGATCTGATCCATTTTATTCTGATGGGTAGGATGTATAAAAACTTTGCTAAGCTATAGATTCATGGTTTAGAGAGATGATTGGGTAGATGATTTGGAAAATAAAATACAAAGTCCAGAGTATTTCATAAACCTTACCAGAGCAAACTGACTTCTAGAGAAAAATTTTCAGGCAAATGCCCAAGTTCAAGTCTTAATGTAGCTTTTAACCTATGCGAAGCCTTTCCTGAGCATTGAAAGGACTCAGTCTAGCAGGTGCTTGATTCATTCATAGGGATTTAAGGCCTTTTTAAAAAGATACTCAAAGACCAAAGCAAAAACAGCCTGTGAATTTTATAAATATTTTATTTTTTTAAGTATCTGTCTGAGTGAAATCAGATGTCCCGCATAACTCTAACTACATACAACTTTTGACCTAAAGGAAAAAAAAAGGGAAGGAAAGAAAAAACATGCTTTGGGATTTAGTTAGAATTGAAAATCCATTTCCTTTCTAAGTAGCAATGACTTCTGTGGGGCTTCTCAACAATGAGGCTGGTTAAAAAATAGTTAAAACTGTGGGGAACGATTGGACAGTCACATATCATGTCATATAGCGTATTCTTAGTTTCCAAATCATTTCCCTCAAGCCCCTTTCCCTTCCCTGCTTCTCGTTCTCCCTTTCCCAGGAGCATCTCCCCGCTCAGAGAGAAACTGCTTGGCTGCGTGGCCCCGAGAGTTTGGTTCCCAGGACAGATGCTGGTCTCCCACTTCTGGAGCTTTTTACCTATGTGATCTTCAGCTAGTGGCTTAACCGTTTGAACCTCAGTCTACCCACCTGCAACAGGGGACTCACTCTGCAGGATTGTTGTTAGAACCAAATCAGACAGTTGGGACTTCGCTGGCTGACAGTGGTTTCCCCAGGGCCCCCAGTTGCCATGAACTTTCACTTTGACATAATATTGCAATAGGTCAAAAAATCAAGTGGCCTCTGGGACATGTTTTAATGGATGAGGTCAAAAATAGATTCCAAATTCTAGCCTCTGAGAAGGAACAGAGAACAAGTTATAGCTCCTGGCCAGAGCCTTTGAATCCCCTAATGTGGGCCCTGGTACATAGTAAGCACTAGACACATGTGTTTTGAATGTTTTTGAGTGGATTTGATAGAGATAAGGTACCCAGACTAGAATGAAGCTGGTAAAACTAGAAGATAGTAGAGAATGATGGGTTAAGAACAAAGGATGGAAGTCAAGCACATTGGGTTCAAATTCTAGCTTAGGAGTGACTTTGGACAAAGGTGCTTAATTTTTCTGAATCTGGGTTGTTGTTGTTGTTTTTAAGATTTTATTTATTTATTTGAGAGAGAGAGAGCAGGAGCAAAGAGAGAGGGAGAAACAGGCTCCTTGCTGAACAGGGAGCCTGATGTGGGACTCGATCCCAGGACCCTGGGATCGCGACCTGAGCCCAAGACAGATGCTTAACCGACTGAGCCACCCAGGTGCCCTGAATCTGGGTTTAAATCTGATCATTCTTCCTATTCCATGCTCCCAGGCGCACGTGCGTGTGCACACACACACACACACACACAGACACACACATACAGACATACACACACGCACACACAGAAATGACAACAATACCACTCTGAATGACTTCACACTGCATCCAGGATGAAGTCCTGGCCACCAGGTTCTCTCGTCATTCTCTTCCCGGCTAGCTCAGCTCCAGCAACAGCGGCCCCGGGCTCTCCAACAACATCTTGTCTCATCTGCCCGGAATGACTTATACCCCCGTCACCAGTACCACCTCTCCCATTACCTGAATAACCCTGAACGTCTGGCCGTAAACATCATTTTCCCAGTGAGCCTTTCCCTCCCTTTTCCATGTTTAGGTTAGGACCCCTGTTACATGCTCCTTAGTTGTCTCTTCCTGGATACTCCCTGCACTGTGATGTCTCTTTCCCCCCAGGAGACTCCAGGAGCTGTAAGTGTGTGTGTAAGGGAAGGCGCTGGTGTTAGGTAGGAGCGTCGTTACTGCGTCAGTCCCAGGGTCTAGCCCTGTGGCTGCTCGTAATCCTCACTGACTGGATGCGTGAAAGATGATGACATCAGGACACTAGTATGTGCTACACGCTGTGAGTGCTAAAGGAGAGCATGTCTGCGTAGAGTTTGGCAAACGTCTCAGTCAATGGTGGCTGTCATCACTAAAAAGAATGTGTAAGCGATGAATTTGTTTCATTTCTAAATTCTTTGGTGGGCACTTCTCCATTAGGAGAGTTAAAGGAAGATAAGCAAGCTGCCCTTTTGCACCCATTCTTCGGATTATTATTTGAGAGTTTTAGGGTAGAACACGATGAAACAACGTGCCAAACCCAAAATTGGAGCCAGGACAGA
The DNA here is from genome assembly GCF_004348235.1 of Phoca vitulina. Classification (NCBI taxonomy): domain Eukaryota; kingdom Metazoa; phylum Chordata; class Mammalia; order Carnivora; family Phocidae; genus Phoca; species Phoca vitulina. The sequence continues at coordinate 30,118,921 of NW_022589720.1, read as the reverse complement.
AACGGCTCTGATGTGATGGATCTGCAGTGATTATATGTTTGCATGGGCTTCGGGTCTGGCTACGCTCCAGGTGCAAACATCTATAACCCAGTCCATCAACCAGATATTACCAGTTTGAGGAGGTTGTTGTTGTTTTTTTTAATAGAAATATGATCTACGTCTATAGAAACCTACATGTTAGCCCTTGCAAAATGACTGCAGCGAATATTGTAAAAATAAAATTTGCAAAAGATAATTATGGAATCCACATGAAAGTCTTATACTTGAGTAATAAAATGTGAATACTGTAGCTACAGCTGGAATTTTAAGGTAGAATTTTCATGACGGAGACAAGACAAGATTATGTAAAATTTGGTGTGATAAAGTTGCATCTTCTTTTATTAAAGGATTAAAAATAAGTGTGAGACTTATTTTCAACTGACGAGGTCTCTCTCTCTCTTTTTTAAGATTTTATTTATGTGTCAGAGAGAGAGAGAGCACAAGCAGGGGGAGCGGCGGGCAGAGGGAGAAGCAGACTCCCCTCTGATCAGGGAGCCCGATGCTGATGCTCACATTGTTTGTAGCTCATAATGCCATGAGGGGCCCAGGTCATTTTATCTTTCTGATCAGCTATCCCTAGTGCCTCATGGTCCAAGATGTTCCAAGATATTTGCCGTAGTTTGGACATCCCATCTGCTTTGAAAAGAGGAAGAGAATGGTGTATCTGTCTCCTTTTAACAGGAAATTCAAAGCCTTTACCAAAACTCCCAGGCAAACATCTACTTACGTCTCATTGCTTGGGAAAGTGAATGTTGAGCTGGACAAGTGTTTAGTGATGAAAAAGAGGGAAATGGGTCCTGGATAAGCAGCTAATAGTGATGCCACGCTTGGCTTAGCCTTCGTGCTATCCTGGTTGCCGTTGGGAAGCGGGGAAAGGGATCGACTGCTGTGCGTGATTGGTCACGCTCCCTTGGTAGGAAGCAGGTAAATAAGTGAAGATTTGACAGACCATTTCTGGCAGTTTCCAATTCCATCATAGCTCAGTTAACAAGGGAATTCATTAAGAATATTTTGCTATTAACTTATACTTTAACAACTATGATGTTATTAGTTAGAATAAGGGATCTAGCCATTCTGAGCTGGGCTAGGTGCTGTCCTCCACAAGACGAGTGACTAAGTAACATTTGCAGTGGTTCGTAGGTGACTCTGTATGACTGTGTGTCCCTGCCCACTGGAAATAGCTGGCACTTCCCGACGTCCGGGCTGGCACACCATCCTTCTTGCCAAGTCGGAAAGAGATCTGAGAAGTCCCATTCCATTGCATTTGCAGAAGCCACCACAGCATTTCTTCTTCTGACCCTAATGGGAAGCACATGGAGATCATTGAACGTTGGGAGCCGTTCTATGCTCAAATTATGTTTTTCAGGCGAGGGCTATGATAAAGTAACCTCCAAACATGACCCTGGCAAAACTCAGTAGCCTTGCTTATTCTGGCCACGTTCCTGGTGCAATCCAGGGTTCTGGGAAGATTTACTTTAATTACAACCTTTTTTGCCTTCTTTTTCTCCTTCTTACACTCATGATTTCTTATATAACATGTGTTAGAGTTAGCAAAACTGAAAATTTTATTCTTGGGCAAGTTAAATGGATGTAATGTGCACTTGGCCTTCTTTTCGTTTAGAAGATCTGGCCAAATTAGCATGTTGTACTGTTTTCCTAAGGCACACGAAACTTCAATTCTCTTTAATTCTTTAGTTTTTATGTCTCAGTGAAACTTTCATTTTTGTTTTCCGTGGCAAAGACAATAAAAAGACTTATGGTATGTTTTAAATTTTCTTTAGCCAAATAATACCCTGTGAAGAATATTTCCTCTAAAGCCTTTTTCTTAGTATGCTAAATGGTTCTCATGAGAATTGGCTCATTTCCAAAAGGTTTTTGCATGGAGCTTATATATGAAAGTTAAAATTCACATTAATTAACTCAGAATATATTGGCTAATACTAGAAATACTACATTCTTCATGAATCATGAAAAGAGTAGGATACATTAAAATACCAGATTTGGAAAGTATTTTCAATCGTACCACATTGCTTACCACAAAATGTGTGAGTCACGATTTTTGCCTTCTGTTAACAGTAGCTCAACGTAACAAACATTCATTGAGCTCCTTAGGTATGCGCAAAGGCCATCTGCTCTAAGAGAGAAATTGGTCAACACAATACCTGCTCTCACAGGACTCTTATTCCATTAAGAGGAAACAGGCACGTAAACAAATAATTACAATGCTATGTGATAAAACACAATGATAAAAAGATACACAGGGATAGGATTTAACTCTGTTGGAGGATGGTGAAGAGAAAGCATTGGAGAGAGTTCAAAAGGAAAGTGATGCCTGATGAAAAGCTTTCCTTGATTGGAGTGGGGCTGAGGGAGTGGCGGGAGAACATTCTGGGCAGAGGGAAAGCAAGAAGGGGTGTAGGTGTGCTGTTGAAGTGCAGGTTAGGAGTGATCTTGAGAGCCTGAGCTAAGTGCCGATGAGGGGATGACAGGGGATGCATTTGCAATACTTTGGAGGTAAAATTGAACACCTCAGCCTTTTGTTTCATTTAATATCCTCCCAAAATGCTACCAAAAGGTGAGAATTTTTGATAGTTCATCAGGATGATTTTGCTGGTATTGTCTTTTCAATAGATGACCTGACTTAAAGCAAAGTTTTGACAAACATTACATGGGCACAATCTGTTCTCATTTGAATATTACATGTATCTAAATGCCCAAGGCTATATGCATCCATAGGGTCTTTTCAAGGCATTTATTCCTGGTACGTAGCAATGGACTAAGGGCAAAATAAGAAAATGACATAATAATTGGTGGGCACAGAGAAAACACCAAACTGGCTTTCTCACTGGTCTCCTTTCTGCCTGCATGAAGGAGTCACGTGGTCACCTACCAGTGCATATTAGCAGAAAAGTTTTCCCAACCTGGCCTATACATGGCCGGGCAACGAACTGCCCCATTCATCCATGCTGTTGACACCTTCTGAGCACTAGGATGCTTGGAACCTGGAATAGAGAAATCCAGAAGTTGTGGTCATTGCCCCTGAGAGAATGGGGGATGTAGACAGATCTTCTCAGTAAATATGACAAACACTTTGTTAGAAGTGGAGCCAGAGTCCTGAGGGAATGAAGAGACGTGACCTGACGGCCTGGTGCCAACAGAAAAACTTCACAAATGAGGTGACAATAAAGCTTTGAAAGTCTTGAAGAATGGAGAAAAGGAGGGACATGGGATGGCCTTTCAAATACATGGAACCGTGGAAGACCATGTTACTGTTTCTAATCATTTGTTCCATGTCCCTGGGAGAGGTTTTTATTTCTCTGCCCCAATTAAGGTCAGGCGTGTCCAAGAAAATGTGAAGAGAAGTGTTTTGTACCCCTTCTGAGCAAAACCTTAAAGAGCCATCATGACGTTGCAGTTACTCTTTTCCCTCTATCATATGAGAAAACCATTTCCAGAAACGGGCTGCTCATTCAGTGTGGGTCTCAGAGCAAAGAACACTCTTGGAGTAAAATGGACCTCCAAATGAGTAATATAAGCAAGAAAGAAAGCTGTGTTGTTGAAAAGCACTGAGACCTGGGGATGGTGCATAGCTTAGGAAAGCTGACCAACACAGAAGCATGAGATGCAAAGACGTGGAACTAAGAATGAGTATGGAGTGTCTGAGGAATGATGGTGAGTTTAGCACAGCCCTGAATGTAAAGTTTAGAGCCTGTGTGGCCAAAATAGAACCCAGAAAGGGAGTTGGGAACAGATTTTTGAATGGTCTTAAATGTCCTTCTGAGAAAGCTGAACTGGCATCTTTAAAGAGTAGGAAGCCAGTAAAGCTAAGGAGAGACATGATAAGATTTGTTTCTTGGGAAGATGATTCTAATGGGAGTGGCAAGGGACTAACTAGTACCAGCAGAATCAGCAAAAAAGTTGTGGTGATACGAATAACTAACACATTGCACATTTCCTATGTGCCAGGCATTTTGTAGATATTTACCAAAGTAATCCTCACAATAACCCTATTTGGTAGGTATTATAATGATTCTTTTTTTTATATATAAATGAGGAAACTGAGGCACAGAGAGGTTAACTAACTTGGCTTGGTCACTCCATAAGGAGCGGTAGAATTGGAATTCCATCCCAAGCCATCTGGGTGCCAGAACCCACACTCTTCGCCACCACACAATACTCTCAGAATCCAGGCAAATGATCATCAGCATCTGAACTAAGGCCGTGCGTGCAGATAGAGAGGAAGGTATCAAGTCTCATATTTCTGAGATGGTCCAGAATGCGGGCATGAGTTGGAGCTTAAGGGTGAGAGACATGAAGGGGCCAGAGATAATGCCCCATTTTTTTTTTTTTTTTTTTTTACCTAGGAGACCAAATAGGTGGTGAAACAATGAACAGAAACAGAATACAAGAACATGTTTGGGGAGGAAAATGAAGAGTTTTGCTTGAGATATACTAATTTTGATCAATATGCAGCACCAGGTAGAGATGACCCGTTGGCATTAAATATGATCCCGAAGCTCAGGAATGTGTGGGGTGGAGACGGATCCAGGCTGGGCAGAAGGCCAGAGGGCAGATGCAGAGAGTGAGTTGAGAAGAGGACCAAGGGCAGAATAGGAAGGACCCCATTATTTAAGGAGTAGATCAAGGAGGAAAAGCCAGGGAGAGATTGAGAGGCAGTGATAAGGGAGACAAAAGTATCAGAGAACAGAGGCTTAAAATGACTTAAAACTGGAAAAATTGGGAGACAACTATGGCCACTTCTGTGGTATCATGCTCTGGCCACATAACAACTTTGAAAAACAAGAATGTCCGCTTACACAGCGGCACAAACGTTGTGTATCACCGGCATCCCAGCGCAGGTACAAGGATGCACTGGGTGGAGGCAGAGAAGTAGAAAATAGCTTCCCCAGTCATGACTCTCATAGAGTTGACTACATTCATACTTATTATAACTTCAGAGCTGCTAATGAACTTTGAAATACCAAGTTCCCATAAGTGGAAAGAAACAGTACATTGCTTCAATTTACAGGAATTACCTAACTCCAAACATGGTAATGAGAAAGATTTAAAAGTAAAATCTTTTTCTGGAACACTCTCATACCTGGAAGAACTGGCTTATTAGATTCACTTCTTAAGTGATCCCAAGTATTATTAAATTTCAGCAGCCTCTAATAGTTAGAATAATATTAAAGATATTTGCATAGAATTCTCCAGGTTTTTGGATGACTTAGTACAATACATAATTTTTTAGCATATGAATAGCTTGAAGCCACACAGAATTTATTATGCAATAGTCTACTAGGAATGACGCACATGCATGCTTTGTAGTAGGGGAAGAAGAGAATATTATTTCGTCTACAACACAAATGATGTCCGGGGCACCCGAAATTGTTAAGGTCTATTGAGATGCTGTTTGAAAAGGGTTCCATGGAAACAAAGCTTGGAAACATGGGGTTAAACGACCTTAATTTTTTCCCATTGGAAGGCTCTGAGAGCCTTGAATATGTTGGTTTATGCTGTGTGGTTCTGGAGATGGATGTAGTATACAGCAGCCCCCAAACTTATCTGACCATAGAGTCTCCATTTTTTTCCAAGAACCTGGAATAGAGAAATCCAGAAGTTGGATTGACCTATCTTATTGAATGTCCTATTGGTAGATTATATTTCTGTTCAGCATGTTTGCTGCTCCTTCCTATGGTATCTTTTTTCTATAAGACCATCCTTTCCTACTCCACTGAATACAGGAGCAGTTATGGGACCATTAATATTTTAGGTCATTTGTTACCACAGCTAACTTAGCCTAAGCTGACTCCATCCTTCCTTTAAGCATTGCTAGATTACATGGACCTTACTGCTTTTTATAGTTTCAGTTTTATAAATGATGAGATGTTCTTAGAATTTCTCTCTAGGTTCAGCCAGTAACACTTGAAGGTGAACTAAAATATATACAGTGCTCAAACTCTTGTATGCCTAGAAAATTACCTGGAATTACCACAGTGGACATTCCCAGGCCCAATTCTCAGAAACTCTGATTCAGTGGCTTGGAGTGGATCCAAGAAATCTGAATTTTATACCAGCCTCCCAATACAAATGGTCTACCAGCCACACTTTGGGGAGTGTATTGCTTTAAAGCCATTCATCTGATTATCAGTTATAGGTACCATGCATTTATTTATTTATTTTATTTTATTTTTTTTAAAGATTTTATTTATTTATTTGAGAGAGAGAGAATGAGAGAGAGCGAGTACATGAGAAGGGGGAGGGTCAGAGGGAGAAGCAGACTCCCTGCCGAGCAGGGAGGCCGATGCGGGACTCCATCCAGGGACTCCAGGATCATGACCTGAGCCGAAGGCAGTCGCCCAAACAACTGAGCCACCCAGGCGCCCAGGTACCATGCATTTAAATAAATGCCATTTCCATTTGAGGCACCATAGAGACTCCTCTTTTGAATGACTAGGGGCATGTATGATATTAGTTACATCACATTTTAGTTTATATTCATTATATTTCATTGTATTTTACTGGAAAATATTTTATGCACAAACTCATGTTCGAATACCTTCTTATTCAGAAAGCCTGACTCTAGGTGACCCTTGGCTCTTTCAAAAAAATCAATCTGCTCTAAAAAGATTAAGTTTTATTATTGATGAAGAGCAAGGGTATTTCTGTTGCAAGTGACTGAAACTTAATTCAAACCACCTTAAGCAAAACAAATATATTGGTTACAGAACTAAAATGTCCATGGTTTTGAGAGAATAAAGTTTGTTGCTGGTTAAGCAGGCAGGAGACATTAGAACTGGAGACCAGACCTGCCTTTGGGAAGGTGTTGGGAGTGGAGGATGTCATTAATAAGAGGGCCACGTGAGGATGGTGTGCGGATTCTGGTGGGAGGAAGACCCGGCAAGCAAGGCACCACCTGGAGAGTGTGGGGACAAGTGAAGAGACAGTCCATGTAGGTGATTTGCACCAGGGAAGTTCGGCAAGGTGTGACCAGGCAGAAGTCTTGGCAGCTGGTTAAGAAACTAGGGAGGTAGACAGAATAAAGAGTGTCAATCAGTAGGAATCAAGGCTTTACTTATATTTGGATCTAGATGCTCAAAAGATGGCTTCAAGTATCTGTTTTTTTCCATCTCTCAGTTCTCCTTTCCTCCCTGTTACTTCACTCTCAGGCAGACTCTCCCATGAGGAGCAAAATGGGGACCATCAATTTAGTAATCCCCAAGCTGGGTCTCATTGGTCTGGCTTGGGTCAAGGCCAATCTTTGGCTCAATCATTGTGGTCAGAGATGCCCTGTTTGGCCAGGACTGGGCCATGTGCCCATCTCTGCAGACAGGGATGAAGTTACAGTTATCTAAATCACCAAGGTTTCCCAAAAGGATATTGGGCCACTATTCCCAGCAGCAAGGGGGTAATGAAGACTGTGCAGGGAAAATTCAATCTGCCCACTGTAGACTTCTTGATACTTTTCCTACTCTGGATTTGCAATCTGACAGGGAAGGGAATTCACACACTGGATTTTTTTTCCCCCAAAGGGGAATGAATGAATAAAGCAAGCAATTTCAAAGCAAGCAAGTAAGCAAAATGAAGTAAGCAAACCAAATCTATTCCTTTCTGGGAAAATTTCAGAGAAGAACTCAGTGTTATACACCGCTGTTAGGTCTAATTGCAGTCATAAGAACCTGTGTTTTCTACTCCAGCATTGCCTGTTAATAAAATTTTTACAATAGATGTGTTGAACCTGCATACTTATTAACCTTGCTTTAAATTCACAATTGTGTAGTTTTCATGGAAGCCAGATTTTCTACACACACATCAAGTTTAAGGGGGAAAATGCTGACAACCTCTTGTCCTATTAAGTCAATTACTACAGACGGGAATCAGAGCCATTTTCTAAAGTATCATGGAGAAGAGCAGTTCGGTCTTCATTATGACTTCTATTAACTCACTCATGATCTTTAACCAAGATGATCTGCATCAAGTTTCTTTACAGAAAAAGGTTTTGGACTCTGCTGTGCCTTTGTATTTATAGCTTGTATTTTCACTTGTTTAGTATTATGGAACAACTTTAGTGTAAGGAAGTTTATAAGTGAAGTTATTTCTCCGCTGACCTATTCTTTTACCTAAAGAAAACTTCCTCTGCTTGTCCCCCTAGTATAATTAGATTCCCATCCTTGTATTTTTGTTTGTAAACTCGGTTAGTGTGATGCCCTGTATATAACGAGTGTTCAATAAATGTCACTAATTAATGACTCAGCCCAAGATCAACATGTTTTGCATTATGCCACCATTCACTGAAGCACTGTGGAGTCATTTCTGAGACAACTCAGAGCTCTGCCAAGATCTAGATATTTGGACATTTTACCAGAGACTTGGAAAATTCCAAAATGAGACTTTTTTTTTTAAAGTGTGGCTTCTTTTTTAAAAAAATCAAAACACAACAGCTACTTTTATTTGTTAATGCTCAAAATATAAAGTGAAGGTAGCAGGAAAGGAAAAATGAAGGGGGGGAATCAGAGGGGGAGACGAACCATGAGAGACTATGGACTCTGAGAAACAAACTGAGGGTTCTAGAGGGGAGGGGGTGGGGGGATGGGTGAGCCTGGTGATGGGTGTTAAAGAGGGCACGTACTGAATGGAGCACTGGGTGTTATACGCAAACAATGAATCATGGAATGCTACATCAAAAACTAATGATGTAATGTATGGTGATTAACATAACATAATAAAATAAAATTTAAAAAAAGAAAAAATAAATATAGTATTATATGTCTATGTATAGTTCTACATACGTAGAATAAAAAAATATATAAAGTGAAGCACAATTGATAAAGTGAGGTTTATTTGGGAAGACTATTAAATTCTATCTAGTTGTTGACAGCTTTGGCAGTCGAGAATTCAACATCTGACTGCAGAGAAATATCTCTGATGCATATAATCCATATATAACTTGTGCAGTCATGCAGATCAAGCAATTTCTGCCATTTCTCACTTCACAGTTCCTCCTCTGCAGAGCTGATACAGTAACAAGTGTGTTTATCATTTTCAGACCATTGTAAAAAACATAGAACCAGCCAAGAAGTCAGACTCCCGTCCTGCCCCTGTAGCCCACGGGCCATCACGAAGGTGATAAATGGCTGCTATCCCACACGACATGTGGGAACTGAAAAGTTCAAGGGCATGGAGGGCTTATCCGTGTCAGCCCCTTCCTTTCATAGCTTGTAGGAAAGCTGTTAGAAGTCAGAGTGGGAAAAGAGAGGAGGGAGGAGAGAGAGTTGGCTGCATACCATGGCCAGATGTCCAGAAACCAAATCATAATAGTCTTTTCAACTGGTGTCCTTGAATTCCTTGAGCTATTCATGAAATTCTTATAACCTCAAATATCTGTTTATATCATCACTGTCAGTTCAAGTCATGGACTCCACAGACAGTTTGGTAGACAATCTTCAATTTTATCATGGACAAATGCATTATGGTTCAATCAATTATTCTGCTTAGGTGAGCACTTTGGGATTATGTCCATAGATCTGTTTCCAGTTAAAAATTAAGTTTTCAGAATGCTGCTTTACCAATTTTCAAAAGTTTTTGCTTTGGATGAATCTGGATTTTGCCCAAAATGCCTCCCCACAACAGGCATGGGAGCACAGGTGAGGGAGAGATGTCATGTGTTTGGTTACTTGATTCTCTCTTATCACAGGCAACAAACTACTGTATCCAGAGAAGTCCCTGCTAACATGATTGTGATGTCTGCCAAAGAAACTGTCTAATGTCATGTTGACGCAGGGAAAATGACGACCAACCCGACTGCAGGTCCTCCTTCACTGGAGGCTTTAGCAGCTTGTTGACTCTTGGCATTTATAGTTGTTTGCTTATTGAATGGTGTCAGGTTTCTATGGCTCCGAGTGCTGGCTCGCATTACAGTCAAGTGGAAGGAGGAAAATTCAGACAAGCCTTTCATAGAAAGATAGGCCTGCCAGAATGTCAGGTTTCTTGGTAAGTGAACAGAGAAAAGGGAGATGCAATCCCTCTTGACTTTTCCAAGATTTTGACAGAAGGAAGTTGTGGGGTTGAGGATGTGGGTAGGTCACGTTACAACTGGCGATCAGACCTCCCTCCGTCTCTGAGAAGGTTGTGTGTGAGAATGTTGCTGGTAGGGTAGGAGCAGAGGGATAAGGTCAGTGTGCAGGCCCAGGGTGGAGGAAGGAGAGATAGTAGAGGGTCCCAGAACCTGCAGAATCTAGGGACAGAAAGGTGGCAATCCAGATAGGTAATCTGCACTAGGAATGTTAGGTGAGGTATGAGCAGGTGAACATCCTGGCAGGTGGGCTAAGCCCGCCTAGGAGCGGTGGGAATGAGGTAGTCAGGATCAAGAGCACTAGTCAACCAAAATCATGGCACCATCTGAGATTAAAGGATAGACCCTGATCTGGGGAGGGGGGGTGCAGAGGTTACAAGGAAAGCAGTAAGACAGAAAAAGCACAGTGAGTAAATCCTGAAAAATCCCGTTATAACAGTGGCTTGGTCACAAAAGAGTGAGGAAAAGGGAACAGATATTCATTGATTGAGTATCTGACGTTGAACTGGGCTATAGATTTTAGTCATTCATTTATTCAACAAGTGTTAATTGAGCATCGACTATGTGCCAGACACTGTTCTCTGCACAGCGGATAGAGCAGGGAAGAAAACAAAATCCTTGCTTCCTTGGATCTTACCTTTTCACAGGGAAGACAGACAACAAACAAAATATAAAAACTTAATACTACATTAGAGGGTAATGAATGCTCTGAAGAAAAATAAAGCAAGGTAGAAATAGGAAGTATGGGGGATTAAAATTTTCAATAAGGAGGCCGGGGAAAGCCTTGCAGAGAAGGTGACCTTTGGGTGAATCCTTGGAGGAGAGGGTGTGAGCCATGCAGATATCTGAGAAAGAACTTTACAGGCAGAAGAAAGAGCAGGTGCAGAAGTGAGGTGCCCGGTGTATTCAAAGAACAGCAAGGAGGCCAGACAGCTGGATTTGTGCAAGGAAGAGGCACAACAGAAGGAGATGAGGGAGCAAGCAGTGGGGGATGGAGGTGAGGAAACTTTCTAAGCACTTTTGGGCCAGTGGTTCTCAACTGGTATCAGTTTTTTTTGAGGGGACATTGGGCAACATCTGGAGATATTTTTCCTTGTCACAACTGGAGGCTGCTTGTCCTGATTAAGACTTTAAACAATCCAAAGTGGCATCTTTACACGCATAGGAAGCTCCCATCTGGCCAAACAGTGGGTGGCCAGTACATTGGACAGTGGCACTCGATTTCAAAACGATCTCTGTAAATTGAAGTCATCAGAGACAGATAGGAAGTTGCTTTGTAAAAACTATTACTGATGCATAATATGCAAAAAGAACAGTATACATACCACAAATGTACATACGGATTAATTTTCACAAGCAAAACACCAATACATAACTAGCATCCAGATCAAGAAATGGAACATGATCCATGCCCTGAAAATCCCTCCCCCCACCCACCTTACCCCTCCAATTCACCACTCTTCCAAGAGTAGCCACTCTTCTGACTTTTAATACCATAAGTTTGTTTGCTAGTTTTGGAACTTTTAATAAATGGAACCTTAGAGCATATACTTGACTTCTTTCCCTTAACAAGATTTTGTGAGATTCATCCATGTTGTCATGTTATCTTCTAGACCATTCATGCTCATTGCTCTATAATATGCCACTGTGTGAAAGAAAATAGTTGATCTATTCTACTTGGATGGGCATTTGGATAGTTTCCAGTTGGGGGTTATTATGAGTTGTGCTGCTGTGAAAATTCTAGTGCATGCTTTTGGTAAACATGTACACACTTCTGTTGGGTGAACACGTAAGAGTGGAATTGCAGGGTTACCGGAGAGAAAATAAGTCTTAAGGAGATGAAATGTAGCATATTGTAGGGAGGGCAGTAAAAATAGAGATACAGATATGATAGGGGAGATATGGCTAGGTTCAAGAATGAAAGAAGTCCAGAGCTCAGGAAAGAAAAGTCAGTGATGTGAGATAGGGTGTGGTTTAAGCTGATGGTGTGCGCAGGGCGCCAGGTAGCTTGTGGAAATCCAGTGGCAGCCATGTGGAGCAGTGTGTAGGGCTTGGGTAGGAGGCAAACAGGCCTGAGTTAGAACCTCATTCTTCCAGATGTGGCTGTGTGTCACTTGACAGCTCAAAGCTTTGGCTTTTCCATTGCAGGAAACAGAGGTTGTGGAAAGATGAAATCCATTCATTCCACAATTATTGAATGATTATCTACCTATGTGCAGGGTCCTGGGGATTCAGTGGTGAACAACAACAAAAAAGAGTCCTTGACCTTGTTGATTTTACTGGGAAGGAACACAGTAAACAATGATTAATTACAATTATGGTAAGTACGATGAAGGAATCTAACCTAAATCTAAGCCTCAGGGAGGCTTCTCTGGGGCCCAGTAGACATGAGTCTGGCCAAGGGTTGGGGGTGAGACATTCCCAACAGTATGAGGGAAATCTAAGGAGGGAAGGAGCGTGGCATGTGTGAGGGAAAGAGACAGTGAGTGTGCAAACAGAATGCAAATGGAAGATCAGGGGCAGATTTGACGGGAAGGGCAGGCAGAGCCTTTAAGGGATGAGCTTTACATGAATTGTTAAGCACTTAAAACTGAAAGTAAGGAGAGGGTGGGGGAAGGCGCAGGAGTGGTGGCAGAATCACATAAATGCAAAGATATAGGTTGATTCATGAATTTGCAGCTCAGTATTCATCCATGAATTCAAATACCTTTGTGGGATGAGGAACCACCAAGTGAATCTGGTCATGGGTGAAATTATTTGGGTATCAATAACTAGTGACTGGATGAATATATAAATAATAGTTTATGCAATTAACATAATCTACAAAAATGTGTTTAAGATAATTTCATTCCCCTTGCTCTGATATTAACTTAGTTCTGTAGTAGATTTCCATTCTGAGATAGTAGCTCAGATTTATTGTGTTACTGTGCACCGACTTCCATTCTAAGCAATGCCTAAGAGGTGTATTCTCTCATTTAATCCTCATCACAACAACTCAAGGAGGTACATTTTATTATTATTCTTGTTTTACTGATGGGGAAGTAGTCACTGAAAAGTGCACTGATCCACTTGCCCAAGATCACCCAGTTAATAAACACAGAGTCAGAACCCTCTCAGGCAGTCTGATCCCAGCCCCCAAACTCTCGGTGACTACTCTTTATAGCCTCCAGAAAGAGGTCACAAACAAGCCAACACCAACATCTGGTTGGTTTGATTGCTCCATTTCTCATTTTAAATCAACACATTAGCAGTGTGCATTACACATGAATCTCTTGTGAGTTGATTAGCATGATTCAATTCTCAAGGGCTCCATCCCTTAATAGCGGACTAAGAAGGCTGAGCTTCCAAACCTGGATCAATGACTGGACCTCAGGAGAGTGATGAGTGTAGAGATGCAGGAGGTAGGCAAGGTCCAAATCCTTCAGGCCTGTGGCCCATGGAAGTGTTTCAGATCGTTCTCTTAGTGCAGAGGGAAGGGAGATGAATGGTTAGGAGGTGATCACAATAGTCTGGGTGAGGGATGCTGGTAGCTTAAACGAGTGTGATGGCAGTTAAAATGGAGATGAAATGAGAGAATCTAAGTAAAAGGCCTTGCAAAACGCTTGGCAACTGTCAACAAGTAGCAACAACTGTCAAATAGCTACTGTCAACAGTGAACGCATGTTCATTTCAACCTAGCAGGGCAAATTTCATGGCTTGGAATCTGCTGCCTAAAGCATGGAGTTGGGAAAGGTGCTGAATGTCTTTCAGACCTACATGGAAGGAGGGCCGCAGTGGATTAGCAGTGTCTGCCATGAGCTCTGGGTAAGCAGCTGGTAGCATGCATGCTGACATTTGCTTTAATAATGATTTGCAAGTAAAGACAAGATTCTTATACAGATGATTTTGAGTCATTTTTCTCAATATAAAAATATTATTAAATATAATATGAAATCTTGTATGATACAAAAAGTTAGGCTTAAACTATAAAAGGATTTTTTATTAGATAAAAGCAATACCTGATGGATGGTGCATTATAGAAACTGACTGGGTTGACCTTGCATTTGGAAATATTCATGGACAATGCACAGCAAACAAAGGTTTCCGCAGGCAAGGTAGTTTGACTTAGGTCAAATAATTTAGCCCCTCTGTGGAGATCCCTGATGCATATCAACATGTTAAAGGTTCAGAAAAGGAAGCACACTAAAAGAAATCTCTTTTACGGTATTGCACTCAGAATTTTCTAAATTGATTTGACTGTGGAATTTATTTTTTTACTTAACACTTACTAGCATCTCATAGAAACATGATAATATCTGCATTAAGACTGTGTTATCATAACATGATGCTGTGCTCCAAAATTTGTAACACCCTCTCTTTTGGTCCTGGCTTTTGTAGAGCTCAATCAGTGGGAGAGAGGGCGAAGGACACCAGTACACAGTATTTGTTTGTTCTCAGAGAATCATTCTCACTTAATGGTAATTGGTTTTATATATGGCAAGTTTGCTGCGACTCTAATCCCTGACTTTGTGACTAACAGCATTTAACCTTTGTCTGATGAAGATCAGTTGGTAGCCAGAGCCCACGTTCTGAAGTTGTTTGAGTTTGGACTACCCAGCAGAACACAGATTCCACAGAAGCGGGCCAGTCACAGAACACTAGGGCTCATTCATTTTAAAAAGTTTCCAACTTTTAGCTCAGTGCTTGGTACATAAAAGAAACGTCACAAATATCTTTTGAGTCGATGAATGAGTACATAACTGAATGAATAATCATGGTCACTTCTTGTCCTCCCAAGAAAAGGTAATTATGAGACCAGTAGGTATTGTGCCAAATCTAGGAGAAATTTTAAATAACACAATAAGCCTAAGAAATAAACAAGATTTCTTTTTCTTGTTCTCTGGAGATTTAGCAAGTTAGATCTACCTTTGTTGAATTGTATATACTGAAGAAAATAATGTCTTTGGGCAAAAACTGGATAATGCTATTGAATAACTTTGTGTTTTAATAACTTGGATAAGTTTGTGTGAATTAGACAAGTCACATAATCTCGTTTTTGGTTTTTTTTGTTTTTTTGTTTTTTTGTCTTCTGGACTAGGTGATCTCTAAGGTACTTTTTCAGTTCAAAAGTGTCTGTGAATCTACTCACTCATAAATGCGATGCTTTGTGCTTGTTTTTTTCTTGCAACATTGGAAAAGTGCATAATCTTGATTATAAAACCAGGTCTGAGTCCAGATTGAAAGAGCCCCAGGAAAGCACAGAATTCCAGAATGTTTTGCAAGAATATCCTCACTCATTAAAGGAATGCTATTAAGAGGAAAACAAGAGCTCTATTAACAGATATCCCTACAGAAGAGCTGTACGAAGGCCCCTTCATTGAGCGTATGAATCTTAGTAAGAAGCAGTTCCCCCGAGGGCAGTCTTGATGAGCACGAGTGAGCACGGGTCAACATGGGGACTGGTGACTCAGGCAGGTACCCAATAACCTCTAAGCGCGATTATGAGCCAACATTTATATGTGCTCATGAAGGGGCAGCCACTGTTCTAAATGCTCTACTTACACTAATTCATTTAATTTTGAAAACGACCTTATAAAGTAGGTATTATTATCATCCTCGTTTTAGAGATGGACAAACTGAAGCATAAAACATGAAATTTGCTGAGGACTATGGACCTAGTAAGTGGTGGAGCCAAATTTGGACCCTGGTAGTATGGATCCAGAAGCCCTTAACCATTCTACATACTGCCATCTTAGGATATGGTCTGGCCACTGGTGGAAGCTGACATAGACCAAGTCCCCCACCATTATTGGGAGCCCACAATGCTAAATGTCGGTAGGGACTCAGTGGGGGTGAAATGGGGTTGGCCTCATTCCTGCTGCTACTCAGCTAACAAAGAAGCAACTCACTCCAGGCAGAATGAAAGGAGTTTTAGAATAGAGGTTCTGGGGAAAGAGGAAGGTAGAACTCAGCTAGCCTTGAGGAGTAGGATTTTGATGGATAAAGTGAAGGGCATTTCCGATCCAAGCAACAGCATGGATTTTAGGGTGTGCCAAAGAGACTTGTCTGCACAGATTGTGAGACATATGGTGGGGAGACGATGTTTGGCTCTTAGAAGGTTCCTTGCTGTGCTAAGGAGTCTAAATGTAATTCTATAGGCAACAGGAGCAATTTGGCTTTTACTGGAATATAATTCCGGAGATAGTCTAAGTAGTCTAAGCAGGAGGAATGACGAATTAAATCAGGGCCGTTTCAGTGACGAATGTAAAGAGGGATGGTGTGGTGGGTGTTGGGAAGCAGTTCTCAGACCCTCTGAAAGAATGAAGACCTTATTACCCAAGTCACTGAGAATGCTGCCAACAGAGAGCCCTCAGCTGTCAAGCCCCGTTACTCACAGTCATACCCTCTTCCCGGGATGGTTGGGGTCCAATGACTGATTCCTGCAGCGGCGTAAAGGCAGCACCTCTCACCACAGCTCGGACAGCTCTGAACGGTCATCCTGGCTTCAGAAGCCCCCGCACTGCAGTTGCACTTCTTTCTCTGCCCAGTCCGCTGGCTTTCTTCCCTTCTCTTCAACAGGCTGTTACCCTAAGAGTACTTCCTAATAAACCTTCTCCATGCTCATCTCTTAAGATCTGTACCTTGGGAAACCCAACCAGCCTCCAGTGGCTGCAGAAACAAAACCCACAGTTGGGCATCTGTGCAGGAATGTAGCAAGTGAAAGAGAGGGACAAGTCAAAGCAGGTGGCCAACCTAAATAGCTAGAAGGATGATGGTCTAGGCTGGCGTGGTCTCTCCCCAGGACAACTGCCATAGGCGCCTGGAGAATATCCCTGTTTCTCTTCCCAACCCCTAAAATCTGCTCTTCACCTATAGGCTAGAGGGATCACATAGAAAAGAAAATCAAAAGTCCTGATCATACTTCTCTGGTCTCTCGATGCTCTATGCTCAAGCCACCCTGGCCTCCTTGCAGTTCTGGGCTATGTTAGCCATGCACCTGTCGCTCTCCAGATATTAACAAGGCTCCATCTCTCATTTCATTTATGTCTCTCTGCTCAAGAACTTCTCAGGGAGGCCTTCACAGTTACCTCCATTTAGAAGAGCAGCCCCTGGGGGTGCCTGGGTGGGTCGGTCAGTTAAGCATCCAACTCTTGATTTTGGCTCAGGTCATAATTTCAGGGTTGTGAGATCGAGCCCCTTTTCGAGCCCCACATGAAGCATCGTATCAGGCTCTGCACTGGGCATGGAGCCTGCTTGGCATTCCCTCTCTCCCTATTCCTCTGCCTCTCCTGCCCACCCCTCCAAAAAAGAAAAGCAACCCCTGTCATTTTCTATCGCTTAAACCTACTTGATTTTTTTTCCAAAGTATGTATTTCAAGTTGATACTGACATTATATTATTTACCTATTTGTTGTGTTCATTGTCTGTTTTTTCTCTCTAGAATTAGGCAAGAACTGTATGTTCTTCACTGTTATATCCTGACTAGGGAGGCGAGATCCCAGTGTAGCCCCTGAAGCTAGAAGTGACAAAGGTTTACTGGGCAGCGCTGATGGTGGAACGGAGTCCAGGAATTAGGAGTGTGGATTTTAGAGCCAGTTCTCGGTGGTTTGAATTGCATTGGTGCCAGTATCTGTGTGGCCTCCTTTGTAAAAGGGCTGCAACTCACAGGATTGCAAAGGATGGATGACTTGGTACACAGCGCCTGGCACACTGTAAGTGCTCAATTATCTACCGACTAAATATTCTGAACCCTCCTTTTAGTCAATATCTTCAAAGTCATTAAAATAACTTCAGAATTAGATGGGTATGTTCAAATCTTTGTTATTTTACTTCTTTGAACGTTGGTTTGTTCATCTGTAAAGTGGGACTAATACCTAGAACACAGAGAAAGTGCCCGACACTGAGACTGTTTATAGTTATTAACTGGTTAATAACCAATTAATAATAATCTCCCAATCTGAGGGTCATACGTACAACTGTTTCTCCTTCCTAGAGTTAAGAAAAACATCTAGCAAGCTTAGGCTAATTGGTGTAGTCCAGGATCGGCCTACCTAGGTGGGTAGGATGAGATTCCATGAGCACGTGACTTTGAGCTGGATTTGGGTGGTGGTAAAGTTTGTCCGCTCTTTGAGCATAAGATTCCATGTGATCAAACAGACTAGCCAGAAACCCCAGATTTCCTGGGCATGTCACAGAAAAGAATCTCAGAGTTGCTGACTTTTCCTTTGAGAGTGGTGTCCTCATTTACCTCAAGTTCCAGCAGGCAAATCATCAACAGAAATGTCCCTGTTGACCAGAACTGCCATAGTGATGGCCATTTTTGTTTTCCAATATGAGACCCAGGCGGTGGACCGGATTAGGTGTCTGAAGGAAACCCCAGGGATGTTGCTGAAATTAATTATTTAACTGACTCATTATTTTCCAATGTGTTAGAGACCTTGAATTAAGTCTGTTGGCAAATGTGTAACCATTGAAAATTCTTCACAGTCAGAAACTGGAAACAAAAACTTTCTGTTGGTTTTACATTTTTGGTCTTGCACAGACCATTGAAGTCTGTGGATTAAGTGCATTAGTTAGAATAATATATTCAAGGATTTAAGGAATTTGGGTCCAATTTCGAACCACTCCGCTACCTCGGGCTTGACCTCAGCTCAATTCCTTAATCTTTTGGCTTCTCTCTCCATCCGTGCTAGAGGCCTCTGGCAACACACTGAGTGCAGTAGCTGTAGGAAGAAATTAAATAATGGGCTTAATATCACCACTGAGAATGGAGTAAATTGCTCTTTTGTGGGATCCATTAGCTCAACTGAGAATTATTAGCACAGGATTCTGGGACGATGATGGACCATATGGAATCAGGTAGCATCAATTTTAATGTCTTGCTTTGCCCCACAATGACTCGAGACAACAGATAAAGAATACAGAGAGGACAGAGAAAAACAGGGCCAGAGGAGAGGGTTTGGTAAGGCAGAAAGAAGAGAGAAAAGGTGAAGGGATGGAGGACCATAAGATAAGATGTGAGGTGTGAATGTAGACATGGAAAGAGAAGATCAGAGAGGCAGGAAGGGGGATGAGCTTGCTGAGAGGAAGTGCAAGGATTAGAAGGAAGATTCTAATCAATCAGCAGTTCTTTGGGGTCAAATGGGAGGTATGGAGAAGGGCACAGAGCGGAGGGGGCAGGCAGGGTTTATTTCAGAAAGAAGGTTTGGCTAGTGGTGCCCCCTTCTCCTTGCAAGGGCTCTCTCCATTCCTGGGACTCGCCCCTCTTCAACCATAGGCTCTGACTCTGGGAGTTAGCCTTAACAGCTTGAGGTACTTAACCTCTCAGAAGCATAAGAGATTTCACATGATTCTTGAAGATGACAGGTCTTAAGATCTAGGGAGTTAACTAAATGTTAGTCTACTGGGGGACAAGGCCCTTACTCAGTGCTCCTCAAATCAAATAGTTAAGTGAAGTCATGTAGGACAGGAGATGATGGGCAAACAATAAAAGGGAATAAAAGAGAACAGAGATGATTTTATGGGCATCATAGTGATACCTATCTTCCCTTCCTCACCCTCTAAGCTTTACCCACTAAGGATAACAAGATTTTATAACCACTTCACAACCACACTTAGCCCCAGAACAGGCTCTTCCATCTGCTTTGATAGATTTAGGAGGAATAAAAGAAATTGTCATAATGAGAATATTCACAGCTAATGTGCATTGCTTACTCTGTGTGGGGCACAGACATAACACATTCTTCCAAAAGGGACTTGAGGCTGTTTACAGTACGCCACAAGCTATAAGAGGGGAGGAGGTACTATTTAGGCACACGTTGGCTGAGGAAAACTAGCAAAAGTAACACAGCAGTAAGTGGTTTTATAGACATTAACTCATTTGTTCTCTCTACCACCCTATGAGGTAGGTACTTTTATTTATTTTTTTTTTTATATATATATTTTTAAAGATTTTATTTATTTATTTGAGAGAGAGAGAATGAGAGAGAGCGAGTACATGAGAGGGGGGAGGGTCAGAGGGAGAAGCAGACTCCCTGCTGAGCAGGGAGCCCGATGCGGGACTCGATCCAGGGACTCCAGGATCATGACCTGAGCCGAAGGCAGTCGCTTAACCAACTGAGCCACCCAGGCGCCCCGAGGTAGGTACTTTTAATAACTCCTTTTTATAAAGAAGGAAACTGGGAAAACCAAGATTTGATATTACGTCCTTGGCTTGCCTTCAAAGGACAGTGTAAAAAATAATAATAACTCTGTGGGCGTCTTGCTACTTGCTTTCAACAATAGCAATTTCAAAGCTATTCACCAGGAAAGAAAATATGTATTAGCTCTGCTTGCCACCAAAAGATGGCCCAAACCGTTGTGTAGTGGCCTTAACTTAGATTTTTAAATATCCCTTATATAAAGACCCCTTATAACAAATTTCTCTCAGAACTTGGACCAGGAGAGACTTTCTCCTAAATAAATTGTATGATTTCTTCTACTTGACAATGGGAGTTATGAAAATCTTCATTTCCCTGTTTCACTTGGCTATGAGGAAACTTGGAGCTAAGTTTTCTGCTCAAATGCTATTGTCTGTCTCAGCCAGAGGTTTTTTGACTTTTTTTTTTTTTTTTAAATATTTGCCTTTCATTGTAACCACCTTAAGTCTCTTTGGAAGAAGGCACAGTATAAATAAACAAAAGACAGACAAAATGTAATCCTGTTGGTGCTATGCTAGGGATATAATAATTTACCAAAATAGTTTACATAACACACCTGAAATCTTTTTTACCCGAAAGAGAATATTCTAAACGGAATCCTGGGCAGATACTATCTTTCACGGTGTTTATCGCATTTTTCATGCCCCTCAAATACCATTCTGGGCCACTTTGGGAAAAGAACATAACATCTAGAGAAAATTAGCTGATTGCTCTCATATGTCTTCTTGTTACAGGGATCTAATTAAAGTTTTGAACCTTGTCCAAAACTGCGCTCTAAAATAAACCAATTTAAATCTACATTTATCAGTCAGGCTTAAAACAAAGAATAGCTTCACTCATTTCAACTATTCACTGGTTAATAACTATACTTAATTTGTAGATTTTTATTCAGTTCCAAAATTTCTTTCAGGAACACAGCCAAGTCTCATCCCGCTGATTGATAAACACTACACACGTTAGATCACACATCCCAAGAAGCCAGCTTAAGGGCCAAAATGGAAGTAGTTTAATAATAAAACCTTATCATCTCAAGGTTGCGCCTTTTGTGGATGATCGATCCTTTCAAAGAACAAAGCCTTTCATTTCCAGAACTTTCATTACAGGTGTGATTGTGATTTTTGTTTCACTTAGAGATCATTTTATATTTTAAGTATTTCAAATGAAATCTTATTTACAAAAAAAGAGAAATGAACAAAACAGGAAAACAGGGAGAATTGCCAAAAGTTGGAAAGAAGAGCACAAATCTTGGGCACAAAATAACTAAGAAGCTAAATTCTGCTATCCAGCAAGAAGTTAAAGTTTAACAATTTGCTATTTCATTCCCATTTAATTTTAGCTTGTAATATAACCTACCCTTTTACTTCTAATTACGTGCTCTTTTCTCTTTCATTCTTTGTTTGACGAACATTTAGTGAGAACTATGTGTTGGGCTCTTCATATTAGAAGATATAAGCATCGACCAAAACAAATTCTTGTTCTATTTATTTTGCAACATCTCAGGAAATTGTACAAAAGTAAATACTACATAAAACAGTATTTACAGATTGACTAG
Organism: Phoca vitulina; assembly: GCF_004348235.1. Taxonomy (NCBI): domain Eukaryota; kingdom Metazoa; phylum Chordata; class Mammalia; order Carnivora; family Phocidae; genus Phoca; species Phoca vitulina. The sequence goes on along the minus strand of NW_022589720.1, from coordinate 30,097,080 downwards.
CCTATGATACTTGAGTTGAGTGAAATCCATGGCACTTGAAATTAAGCTGAGATTCCTTTAAGAATCCACAGTGGTTAATACACCTTTTTACACAGTAGTTAAGAAAAATTTACTCCTGTCAGCACAGATAACAGGATCATATCGAGTACTGCAAATTGAATTATGGCCTAGTTATAATCAGAACACTGCTAACGTATTTTTAAAGCCCTTGCCTTGTCATGGAAATATAAAATCCGTTATTTCTTGTGAGAAGTGTGTACACCCCCACTCTTCAAACTATACCTGGGTACGTGTGTGTCAGGGGGGTGGGGGCACTATGGTGGCCCTTAGGAGCTACACCGAGTTCCTGACCTATGAACTGGGTATACATCAGAGGCAGTTTTCTGTGAAGCTAATTAAAGCTAAGCTTCAAGTTATCTTTTCCAGGCCCCCATTCAAGGCCCTGGCAGGAATCCTAGCAATATATTCACGTGGTTCTACGTTTTTATACAGTTGGCAAAAGTGAGATATTTTAAGCACAGTCAGCTGAGACTGAGGTCCTTTTCCACGTGGATTTTCCCTCTGTCGTTCTCCCTTGTGCTGGTGTTGCTGGAGCAGCAAGAGTATGCTGCATTTGTTTTTTCTTTTTCTTTAAGAGGACTACCCAATTGCATAAATTTCAGGCCTCACAAAAAACTGCATCAGTGCCTAGGTGTGATAATAGTACCTATTTTACGGATGAGTGGGGAGGATTAAATGAGTGATAGACAGTTCCAGGTACATGGTATGTACTCAATGGATGCTAGGTTAGGCACTGTGCCCCCAAATGTCTTCCTCTCTCCATTATCTTTTCTTTTCTTCTCTTTCTGGAAAACAAAGTGACAGAAGTTAGCATTTTATGTGCTTAAAACTGCAAATTTGTTTCATGAAAAGGAATTTTTCAATCCCAGGCAACAGGACCACATGATTTTTGGGGCTCTAGGCACTTTTGCCTCTGTTGAATACCTTCCTCCATTTAAAAAAAATAAACATTATATTTTAACATTGTATTAGTGTAAAGACAAATACTTTAATATATATTAAAACACTTTCTTAAATCTTAATGTTAATTTTTTCCCTCCTGATTTGAAACTGGACCGTTTTTGTGGGCCCCTAAAACTATTATGGGCCCTAGGCACTGTGCCTATTGGAAAAGACAGCTGTAGGATTCTCCAATATGAATAATGATAAATTTCCCAAACCATCATGGACTCAAGAACGAGGATAAACAAAAAGCAATGTTATACATCTTAAACAGAGCTTCGGGTACACTTAATAGAAGAATGTTTTCCAAACAAGATCTTAGGGACAATAAGAAGCATTTAGTTTTGGTGTTCAAAAAATATGCACACAGAAAAAAAGTAAAATAAAATATGCACATGGATGGAGTCGGCCATTAGGACACTAGTAGGGACCATGTCTTACTGTGAAACACATATTTTTGTCTCTGAAGCTCACTTTTTCCATTAACATTCTGCAGGTGTTTTGTTGCCCATTTTAGTTACATTATCAACAGGGAAATGTTATTTCAGAAAATAAGCTTCATTTTGCCAATTTAGAAACTGAGAATTTCACCCACAGGCCTCTAGAAAACACACTGGCCTTGATGCTGGTGTATCAAATAAATCACAAACGAAACAAACAAGCTGGCTTCCTATTGAAGGTGTGTCTGCAAAGCCCTGTGACTCTGCGTGCCAGGGGCTCTATCTGGCACATTTCTGAACTTTGCAAAATTAATTGTGCCGAAGAGAACACCATGAAACGCGTCCGGCATGGAGTGTAAACATCTTCAAACCATGATTCTGCGCCATCAAGCGCTCTCCAGCTAATTTCATTTGGTGCATTACTCTGGAAGAAAATCGAGGCCAAGTGAAACTGCGGAAATGGGAACAATGCACGGAGGAAAAAAATCTCACCCCATTAAGGGATCCGTTTCTTCTCCGCACAAATAAGCCCACCACGCCTTGGAGGCAAGACTAGATGGCTCCAGGATATTATCAGAATGCCCCCGCGGGCCCTCTCGGACAGAGGGAGCCCTGCACCACCAAGAAGGAAGGTGGCCTGAGCGGCAGGGCCCCATCCCTGGGCGCATTTTAGGTAACTCAAAATCTAAGCAATCGCCCCTCCCCCCCACCGCCACCCTCGCGGAGGCGAAGCCGGTTTTCATGTGTTTTTACAGGGGAGGCGAAAACGCGGCTCCACACTTTCCAATCCTCTATGCAATGCTGGCAAGGAGCAGTGACAGCATCTGGGGGGCCACTCTCCTTCCCCGCAGGGCCGCCGCGCGCTCGGCCGGCCTTCCGTGAGGATGTGCACCGGCCCTGCCGCTTCGCTCTCCCCGGCTCCTCCATGACCTTCCGAGACTGGCCTCCGGACAGGACTTGCCGCGGAAGCGCCACCCTCGGCGCTACGGCCCCGCGCGCCGCCGCGGTCCTCCGACTCCCAGGGGCGGCCCCTCAGGCGAGCGCCGGACGCGCGCGGCCGGGCGGGGGGGGGGTGGGTAGCGGTGGCGGCGGGGGCGCGCGGGCGGCTTCCGGCGGGGGCGCGCGGGGCGCGGGCGGCGGGGCGGGTCTGGGGGCGGGGCCGGGACAGCAGCGCCCCCCCGCCGAGCGGCGTGCAGGCACCGCCCCCGCGCGCCGCAGTCCGGGCTGAAGCGTCTCGGCCGTGGCCGTGGCCGTTAGCGTTGCCTCCGGGAGGCTCTGGCGGCGGCGGCGACTCTCGGGGCTCGCGGAGGGCAGCGGGCCGCCCCAAGCCCGTGGCCGCCTGGAGCAGCCCAGCGCTGGGACAGGGGAGGCGAGGCGGCGGAGGCGGCGGGTTGTGCCCGGCCCCCCTCCTCCTCGCCTCCAGTCCCCGGGCGACTGCGGACTCCGGGCAGCCCCCGGGCGGCGGCCGACGCGGCCAAGCGGACGGCGGGGGATGGCGAGATAGCGGCGCGGGAGCGGCCCGTGAGTGCCGGAGGCGGGTGGGCGCGGCGCGGGGCGTGGGGAGCGGGAGCCACGGAGCCCGGAGCCCGGTCCCGTGGGCGCGTCGCCGCGAGCGCCTGGAGGCTCTGGCTGTGTGGGGGGCAGCGCTCCGGCCGGCTCTGGTCTGGGGGCGTCCGTGAGGAGTGACGGGGGGAGGGGGAGCGCTCCGGGTCGCGCCGCTCTCCGCGCGCCCTTGGGCCACCTCGCGTCCCGAGGGCGCCGACTCCGCGGTCGCGAACTTCTGCCCCACGTAGGGCAGTAAGTTCTGAGACCAGAGACTACCTGGGGGATGGGAAGGAGCTTTAATTTCTATTTTCCTTTGGAGATGTAGTCAACCGATTGATTTCGTGACCCCGTACTTCAACTCTTCATGAAACCACTTCTTCCTCTCTTCTTCCCTTATTTATAGTGTATGTGATTTACCTGTATTTTTATGTGCTTATATCCGAAAGCGCTAAACTCGAAAACCCCAAAGTTAAACTGTTAATGATCAAAGTTGGGTTTCATGAAAGATGCCACTTCTGATATGTTGTCTAAAAGGATGGAGCTGGAATCTTGAATTCTGACTCCGACAGAAAACTTCGTATCAAGTGGTTGTGCATTTACTCCTGGGCTTGAAAAACGTGATTCTGGTCCCCACCTTCCGCTACCAAAAAAAAAAAAAAAAAAAAAATATATATATATATATATATATATATATATATATGATCTTTATTCTCAGTTGGGTGTCTTTGTGTGCCCTTTTGTGTGGGTATGTTTAATGCAGTCAAATATTGATATAACGTGTACATTCTTGTGTAGTATTTATATGGAAATGAATTTTTTGCTTTTCTTTTTGTGTTCTTTTAACATAACATTTTTCAACAGAAGGGTTTCAGTTTAAGGTTTGTCTTCTGACATGTTCGTTTTCAGTTTCAGATTTGTGTTTCATTAAAAGTTTTGCTTGGAGTAAAATTAATGTGACTTAGTAGTATCATTTAGTCAGGGGTCCACAAATGAATCCTAAGTTTAAAGCAAATTTCCATCCCTTACAAATGAAAAATTAAAGCGTTTGTATAGTGCAAATTGTGCTTGCCCCCTCCTTAAAATTATTATTTTGCCACAGATCTGAAATCCTATTTCACTAATATCAGAGGGTTCCTTGTCTAAGCCTGGCAGAAGGGAAACCTAAGTATAGTGTGTTTTCAGAAACTCCAGACTCTCCTCTCGTTTTTTACATTGACTTTCTGTTTTATCGCCAGGTGGAAACTGTGTTAATTTGGAGGCTTCATTAGGTAGTAACAAGCTCAATTTAAATACGAGGTATGCTTTCAAGGTGAACCTAGCAGCTAGTTCCCTTCCAAGAATTGAATTGAGGCTTATTTGCTTTGTAATAGGTGAGATCACAAGCGAGCCTCTCTAATTAGTGGAGACTTGGATTCTCTTCTGGGAATTAAGAATCAGGAACTCTGCTGTCGAATGGAACAACTTTTGTGATTTTTGAAAGCCTGTGCTTTTGATGATCATCCTTGAATAATATGTTGGCAATAGTATAAATTATTCTGATATTAAATTTGATATATTAATATCTGATATTAAATAAAATTTATTGTATTTGTGGGACAGGCGATCTATGCACACTGTGGGAGATTGAATAGATATAAAAAGGTCTGGAGCAGAAAGTGTATCTCTCTCCCCTCTCTGAAACACAGCACCCTATTCTCCCCAGGAACCAGGGTTACTGGTTCCTTGTATATATCTTTCCAGATATAGCTTATGCTAGTATAAACATTTTATATGTGTTCTTTTTATTTGTCTTTCCACAAATGAGGACTCATTGTATATGCTGTTCTGCACCAGCTCCCCGCCCTTCCCTTAGAGTACTAAATCTTGGCAGTCCCTCTATCAGTACTTAAGAGAGCTGTCTCATTCTGTAAGAGCTGCTGAGAGTACTCCAGTAAGGGTGAACCATTATTTATTTAACCTCCTTTTTATTGAGATATGTGTAGGTTGTTTCTAATATTTTGTTATAAAATTTTTGTAAAACATTAGTTTTTAAGGTTTGTAAGTGGATTTCAATTGTTCCCAAAGGCCCAAAGGCAGTAGTAACTTACTTCTTTGCCTCACATTCCAGAAAACAAATGCCCCTTGTCTCCAATATACACCTTTTGCTTTTGTATAATTTCATAGTGATCCGTAAGGATCTTTGGTGTCTTTGTGGTGAAGCCTGAGCCATGATGGCCAGGAACTAAAGTCATACACCTTGATTAGTACCCTACCTCTTTGTTTCAAGAAAAGAAAGAACAGACGTAAACTTTTAAGAATAATCCGTAAGAAAAATTCACAAGAGATTAAATATTTCTGAACATGGAGAAAAGGCTTGTGCCTTTGATTAAATTGAAGATGAAGGCAGTTTTGGTTTACCATTAGGCACTAAATGCCTGCCTTCTGTGGATTATCACCAAATTCTCCTATTTTAATGTTGTTACAGTATGGTTACAAATTGTACAGTTTGGGAGAAGGGTATGAGTAACTCTTAAGGGGGGCGGGTATGCTTTCAGAAAATATTTGGCTCATTTAAATTAAAAATCGACCTCTCAGAGTGCTTTTAACACCCTACCTCCAGAGGGCAGGCAGGCTCTGGTTGCTCCCCATCCTTTCTCACCCCCCGGAACAGCCTCAGTCAGGATAAGCTGTGAATATTTGTTGAATTAATAAGTTGTAAAAGTACTGCTAATCCTAGAAATTGTGCCTAATATATTATAAAAGTTGAGTATTAGCTAGTGTTGACCTTTTTATGTTCATTAAATTTATTTTTTAGAGTATTTTAAGACTCCTGTAAGCTATAGTTTTTTCAGCTGATCAACTCATTTAGCATTTAAGGTGTTTTCCCTTTATTATGTGGCAGCTGCCATTGTAGTACAAAACTGCCAATGTTGCCTATATTTGCTCTTCTTAAATAGGTATATATTCAGCATCTGTTATATTGCAGGTAACTTTATAGGGACTGCAAATACAATGGTGCACAGGGTGGACAGACCTCGCTGTAATGAGTTCACATCTTACTGGGGGAGATGAACAAAAAGAGAAGCGGTAAAAGAGGTAATACCAAATAGTGCTCTGTACTGGGAAAGTAGTAAGAGTTGATGCTGTAGTAAAGAGGGGCAGGGTGGGGGCCATTGTTTTAGATTGAGTGGCCCTGAAACACTCTCTCTCAGATGGAGAGATTTGAGCAGAGAGTTGAATGAGGGAAGAAGTCTGTGTGTTCAGAGGTCTGGAGGAAGAGTGGCTCAGGCAGAGGGAACAGCAAGTGCAAAGGCCCTGCAGGGGGTCTGAGCCTCTCTTGCCAGAGGAACAGAGGGCTGTCTCTGTGGCTGGGGTTTATGATGGAAGGGAGATGGGGAGAGTGGCAGGCAGGAGCGAGCAGGCGCTGCAGTCAGTGTCCTGGCTATTTGCGTGTGTGAAGGAATGTTTGCAGACACGGAATAGAGGCCTTGGATGGTGGCGGTCCTCCACCTGCTGGAAGCTCCAGGAGGGCAGGCGGGGTCTGATTGCTCCCCATCCTTTCTCACCACCCAGGAACAGCTTCGGCCAGGATGGGCTGGGAATACCTGTTGAATTAATGAATAATCTGAGAGTTTAAAAAAATAATCTTGCCGGATTTTGGTCAAACTACTTAGATTCCGGAGTCTCATTTGAGCTTTCCATCTTGGCTCTGGCCCTTGACGTTACCAAATCTGTTATACACATCCTCTCAAAGTATTGCTTTACATTGGTTGCATTTGATTGCTTTTCCATGAAATTAAAGTATGAAGCCTTAAAAACCTACCTGATTTTCCAGGACATTATAGTGATTTCTGAGTAATTTATCAGAAGTTTCACCTTTGATTTCAGTAGATTTGCTAGTTGCTTAAGTGTAAAATTTTCAAAGATGCCTTTTTTTTCTTTTTGGATACTGAATGCATTAATTCCTTTGGGCAGAGGACAGGCTAATGAGCAAATAAAATATATGTACTTTATGCAGGTACTTTTATCCTCAGAGGAAGAGTGTGCGCATGTTCTATTTTAGGGACTGTCAGGAACTCTGGTATTTCCTCTTCCCAACTTCTAATCTGTTTGTCATTCTAAATACATGTTCCTTTATATTAATTGAAAGCGTGGGAAAAGAGTTTTGTGCCAAGTAATTGTTATAGATGTCTAATAAGAATCTGTTCTATTTCTCTTGACTGTGGCTTTTTGGCTTCTGTTTGCCATTAGGAGTTTTGTCATCTTGCAGAATGAGGGTTCTGAATTATTTAATTTGCTATTCTAATTGGTTGACACCAGAACCCAATAAGTTGTGTCTAGGTTTATCTTCCAACTTTTTCTCATAAGCTCTGCGCAGACACTGGGTAAAGGATAGATTCTGTGACTCCTCTAAGGCTTAAGTAAAGTTGGCTTTGTCCTTTGTCACTGTCCCTGCAGTAAAAGCTCTTCATGTAGCAGGAGCATGTAAGCATCTGTTTTATATGTAACTGCTTGTGGTGATTTAGCGGCTTAGATGTTTGAGTTAAAGTACTTTTACTACTTCCTTTATATTTCCTTTGTGAGCTATGGAGATGCAGGAATTCCAAATTTGTCTTACATTGTCTAAAATTACAGCGCATACTTTCTCACCAATCGCTGCTAATGTCGCTCACGTGAGCAGAGGTGGTTTATCAGATACCGTTTTATGGTTTTATGTTGGACATTGAGAAAAAACTTTTGGTGGGTGAATTTTTTCATCGAATTTTGCCACAGAGGTGAGAAAAATCTTGGCTTTTACCTGTTCTTCTGGTTTGTAGGCGGGCAGAAGACAACTTGGAATCCTCCTCTGTGCCTGTAATTGAGAATCTATCTCGATTATTTAGTGGCAGTATCCTGACAGACCACAAGGAGGCGATATCACTTCCTGAACGGCTGTGTGTGGCGCTTCCCTAGAGGGGGGCTTGGGAGGCTGAGGCCCCTTGCTCTGCCTTCCTCTGACTGCTGTCTGAAGCAGCCTGCAAGGAGACTCTGGATCTGAGGACACTTGAAATGGTGGTGGCAGGAACATCTGGTGGAAAATAACAAGTGGTGGCAGTAGTAGTGCTTCCCATTTCTAATATTAGAAATGCTAATGGGGCTGTGAGCTGTAGACATTCTGCAGACAGAATCGTGCATGTCTGTTGAGTTGAGGGTGGGCGTAAGCTGCAGAGGAGTGAGAAACCACCAGGACTCCATGCTGTATCCCCTGAGGGTGCCAGGTGCCACCTGAAAGTTGGGATACCAGCCATTCCTGGCCACTGTCATTCCAGTGAGGTCCTGTTTCACATCCCATCCTCAGTATTTATAGTACAGTACAGAAGGGAAGAAGGCAAGGGCGTTTTAGAAACCTCTTCAAAGAAACCGTTAAAGTTGGGAGCATACATCTTCATCTAATTGGAATCTGTCCTGTGTTGATTCTTTGAAGATGGCTGGATCCACCAGAGTTTTACTGTTGATGTAAAATTACCTTTTTTGTAGATCCGACATTCAGATTTTGTGGAACTATATAGAGCTTAAAATGCAAAGCTCTTATCAGTAATAAAAACTTAAACACTCAAACAAAACCAAAGAAAGTCTAGAATTTGAGAGCCAGAAGAGGTCTCAGGTCATCTGGTCAACTTCTTAAGTTTATTGATGAAGAAACTGAGACCTAGAGATGGTATAATTTGCCCAAGAATCCAGTGGTTCCAGACTGGCATTGTAACCATGATTTGCTGATTCTTCTCTGCAGGATCCTGAGGTCCCGCCCCCAGAACAGCAGTTCATTGAAGGCAGGGACTTTGTGGGGTTCACCAGTATGTCCTCAACAGAGAAAATTGCCCAGCCCATAGTAGGCATTCAGATATTTGTTGATAAATGAATATCTACAGGATTTTAACAATTTCAGATTGCCATATTAGCTATAAGATAGTACAGTATTTATAAAATTTGAAAGAATGTACAATTTCGTAAGTTTTTTGTTAAAATATATGGCTTATTGCTATCAAAGCCTCAAATATTAAGCCTAATATCAGCCAGATGGGCAAGTGAAGATGTGGGGTTTTACTTACTAGCTTGGCACCTTTCTGAGCCTGGTTTCACTAAATTTTCTAATTGTTATTCTGCACTCTCAGTCTGCTGGGATTTGATATCATTAATGTTTTATGTTTTGTATTTGAAAACGTATGTATTTTAAAATTTGTTGATCTGAATTGTTTGCTGTTTTACTAATAGTTTCACTGTTTTTAAAACTTAAGGCTATATAGGGATTTGATTGTTTAAAAATAAATAAATAAAAACAAGTCTAGCCAACTGGAAGGTTTGCGGAATTGTCACTTTCAAATGCTGCTGGTGGGTGTTTCAATTGTTACAGCTTTCCAGGAGGGCAATTTTGTATTACTCATGGAAAGCCTCAAAAATGTGCCATGTCCCTTAGTCAGGCATTTCCATCACTGGGAATTTAAACTAAGAAAAAAGAAATAAGCATGTGTACAGAGACCAATCTATAGCAGTGGTTCTTACCTACACAGTGCATGTAGATACCATATTCCGTGAGTAGCTTTCTCCCCCACGGTGATTCTTGGTGGGAAGTCTGCTTAGTGGAGTGTCTCAAAATTGGGAAGAGGGTGCTCTCTGAAGTTTGGGAAAAACATCTCCAGATTCTGGTGACTTCCCCACAAAGTACACACAAAAAAACAACCTCAAATTTGCAAAAATGGTTTTTGTAGTTTTGTTTATGATAGTTGTAAGCTAGAAACAATTTAAGTGCTCAATAATAGGGAGATTGGCTACATAAATTGTGGTATGTACATGTAATAGAGAACCCTTTATTTATTAGCAGTGAGGTAGGGGAGTAATTTATTGATGTGAAAGAAAATCAGAATTTGCAGACTGAAAAAGCAGATTGCAAAACGGCATGTGTAAATTGATCTGAGGTTTTTGGCTATTTGTTTTGGAGGGTGAATGTGAGAGAGTGAGCTTGTGTGTGTGTGTGTGTCTGTCTGTATATACAATTTGGTAAAATGCCAGTAAAATTTATATACCAAATGTTAGGTGAGATTATCTCTGTGTGTTGAAATTACAGGTGACTATTATTTTTTATTAATCATTTTCCTGATTTCCTTTATATAAAGCATGTTATATAGTTAAGAAAATGGGATTAGATGCTATTTCCCATTTACTGGTTACGTGAACTTGGGCAAGTTGTGTCTTGTGTCTCTTTCCTTATCTGTAGAATGGGAATAATAATATCCAGCTCAAGGTGCTGTGGGTGTTTGATAAATGTTACCTTGACCTCACCAATCTGATATGATTAAGGCCACTATTATGTTCCTATTAATAACAGAATTTCTAAGCAGAGTAACTTGTTTTACAAGTTATATCAAACTGTTGTGAAAAGCATTTCGGGACATTCTGACAAAATACTTCATTGCTTTTGGTCACTGGGAAATATTTTGCTGAATTTTTATTTACTTTAAAACTGAAATGCTTTGCATTACCAAGAAATTTTATTTTGAATCGAAGGCTTTTTTTTTTTTTTTTTTTTTAATTTTTCCTTCTGTGTTTTTGTGTTTAATAGTCCTGTATGGGAAGTTCTTGAAGGTCAAGATCCGATCTTCTTTCCTTTTGTAGAGTTAGAATGAAATGTGATTCACTCATTCCGTAACTGATAGGGGCCCTTTGTCCCCCCGGGCAGTGGGTAGACATCAGATACAGACAGTGCCCAGGACAGACGTGCCCCCTTGACTTGCACCCCTGGGAAGGGGCCATTACGGAGACCCGCCCACACTCAGTAAACGGTGTTGCCACAGCTGATGGTCAAGCAGGCCTTACTTCCTCTCCTGCAGTTCTGAGGGAAACTTTGTTGTGATGTTACTTTTCAGTGAACACAAACATTGCCTCCTGCTTATTCCACGAATGACATGAGGAGCAGACTAGGTTGTTTCCTTGACTGAGGATTTACCGATCATTTACATTATACCGGTGTGAGACTATCCTAGGCTCATAGTGTTAAAATTGCTGTGGTAGATCTTCTGTGAGGGACATGCCTTTTTGAGATGGGTTCCTACTAATAAATTTAGGACGAATGGAATTCATGGGTATCCCATTTGAGAAATTCTAGCACGTAATCTTACTGAGGATGAGGGCAATAAAGCATGCAGCTTAAAATATGTAAAACGACATTAATTTTGTAATTTCCTAATGTAAGGACAGTTTTTAAGTTGGCAGCAGTGGACAAATTCTGACGTAAAGTAGATGCAGCAGTCACGAAGGAAGCCTCAGAACTTTCGTGACAAGCAGTGACCTTGCATTTCATTTTTTTTCCCTCATCCGGCCTAATAAAGAAGATGGTTTCACGAATCCTTTTTCCTTGTGCCTGTGTAAAAGGCATGGAAGGTTAAGTCATGTCACAGGTCGGAAGCACCAGTAGAGCCAAGATTTTATTCATCATTTATCTCACGTTTTTTCTGTCTACACTCTTGCTTTCCATGGTCCACCTTACCCCCTCCATCCCGCCCCCACTGGAACCAGCAGTCAGCTTTCTTTTTTGGTTGAGGGGCGATCGCTTTTCCGAAAGAAAAAAACGCCCTTTCTCTCTCTCAGTGAGAGGGACTGAGCATGCACTGGCAAGTAGAGAGCAGCCAAGCTGTGTTGACGTGCAGACATGAGGCTGTTGGCTAGACATTGCCCACTTGCCCTTTCTCAGACGCCAGCTTCAGTAAAAGTGCAGATGTCTCTGTTTGGGACCTTTTCAGCTCACTGATGAATAGTCAAAGCTGTGATTGCTATACTCACACATTCCAAGGGATGTATTGCTGGGATCAAAAGCTCGAATGCTTGCAGGTGCAGTGGAGGTCACGTGCCTTGCTGAGTGGGTCTTATCTGCCCACTGTCTTTGTGCTTTCGGTAGAGACAATAAGAAATATCTTTTACTACAAGGTGGACAGCAGTGATAATCTAGATGGTAAATGGCAACTGAAATTTGTCTCCGTTCTGGAGACCAATAAGGAAAGACAGTGGCGGAGGTTGGATGTGGGACAATGTGAGCTTAGTTTGGAAGGATGGGTTGGTGTCTGTTACATGGACAAGGACGAGTGGGACAGACATTCTGGGCAGAGGGCGCAGCGTGTGCAGTGACACAGAGGACGGCCCAGTTTTGGTGGGACCCGAGCACGGGCGATGTGGGCAGAGGTGGGAGTGGGAGGTTGGGTGGCATGAAACAGTGGAAAGCCTCATGTCTCATGCTAAAGTTGGCCCCTTTTCCAGTAGGCCAGGGAGAGTGATGGAAAATTTCAGGCATGTGAGACCAGCATTTCAGGAAGTTGACTCCCGGTTGTGCCATGGAGGGCTTGGGAATCCAGAGACCAGTGAGGAGCCCTGCAGTAACCTAGGCCGAGGGGAAGAAGCCCCCAGCAGGCCCGGCCCCTCAAGTTGTTCAGAATTTTCCCCATCATGTCAAGGTGGCGACACGTGGAGTGGTGAAGACTGCAAGCTCTTCTTGTGCCCAGTGGGCTGTGCCCTTCTTGAAGCTTCTGATTAAACTTGGTGCAAAAGCATTCCGTGTGTTCAGAGCTCCCAAACACAGATCTGCTGGTGCCTTCCCCTTAAGTTGCTAAATGTTCAAGGGGTCCCCAAGTGTGGGTGTAATTGTAAAATAGGGAGTAGGTCAAGTCCAGAGGGGCGAAGTACCTGCTTGAGTTAAAGATGTCGGTCACAGTGTATAAACTTTCAGTTAGGAGATGCGGGAGTTCTGGGGGTCTCATGGACAGCATGGTGACCGTAGTTAGTTGTGTATTGAATGTTTGAAAATTGCTATGAGAATGGATCTGAAGCATGTTTGAGGTGATAGGCATGTAAATTAACTAGATTGCGGTAGTCACTTCACAGTGTATATCACATCATCAGGTTGTACACTTGAGATGTATCCAGTTTTGTCAGTTATACCTCAGTAAAGCTGAGAAAGAATCGGGGGTAGGCACACCCATGGAGAGATGGGTTAAGAATATGTGGAGTGAGATTTATATTGAAGCAAGGACTTGTAATAATTTGGGCAGTAGTAAAGATAGTAATTGCTTATGTTTAATATTAAGAATACCTTACTATTGGATTGCCTACCTGTTAATTTTTCAGACTAAAAGTGAATCCTCCCATTTTAATGCCACTGGAGGATAGGATTTTAGGCATTGTGATAAAATGAGGAGATACAAGAGCTGTCCTCATTTTTACTGTTTTGGCAGTTACATTCCATTATTGGCCTATTTCACTGATCAGTCTTTTCTGTTTTTCCCACGTGTTGCCACTAAATCATGTCTCTTCCAACCTATATTTGTTCATTTTCTGCACATGATGCCATTATCAGCATCAGCATCATTTTAGTTTGGACTCTGAAATTATCAATGCCAAATTTATCTTTTGTACTAGTTTATTGGATTAATTTATTAAAATCCTCATTATTACATGCAGTATGTTTGCTATTTTGCCCATTTTTTTAACCCACAGATTTGATGAATGTGAGTCCTGTGTCAGCATCCAGTTCATTAATGAAAAGGTCAAGAAAAACAGAACTGTGCCATTTCTGTCGGTAATCTTTGTCCAGGTTGACATCATCCAATAATTAGCACCCCTCGAGTAAGGTTGAGCACGTGGTGGTGAGAGAACCCCCTTTACTGTTTTGTATACAACCTGTATCTCTTCATCTTGCTCATAAATATCTTTCGGGCATTTAGAAGAGATCTTGTTCAAACCAAATACCTCCTGTCTGTTTCTGAGGCTTGCTTTCCCAGATCAGCAGCCTCATCAAGTGAGGGGGTGAGGTGGGGCTGAGGTACATTGGCTTAGGGTCCCTTTCCTGATATGTTCTGTAATCAGGATCAATGTCAAGCTCACACGTCTCTCGTCTGTAGAATCTGCTTTCTTGACAGAACGTCCCACAAAACATCCCTTTCCAAAACAGTTTGGCCAGAAACCAATTCTTTCTGTTGTATTTTTCATTTTCTATTCCATTCTATTTAGAAGTTTCGAGTGAACGTAAGGTGAAGTACTGTCCTTCCAAATACTTAAAAGATGCTGTTGATTATGGTCGAAAGCTACAGATTTTGTTTTAATTCTTTTTTTTCTTTTGAGAAGCATCTGCATTCTAAAATAATGCTTAGGATTTTGAGATCTGGAATTAAATAATACCATAAGGAAAAGGACCGTTTGAATTCTTTCGGAGAAGAGAGCTTTCAGATTCCAACCCCAAAAGAATGCTAAGAAAACATTCAGGCACATTTTGGTCAATATCTGTGCACTGAAATATAAATCTTCAAACAGTTTATATTTTAAGATTATTTCAACAGCAAGTCAAGAATTTTTTAATGCCAATACATTTTGAAAACAGGTTGTTAACTGGTGCCCTACGAACTGTACTTAGCCTACAAATGTGTTTTCTTTGGCCCACATAGTGTTTCATAAAGAATTAGTTGCCAGCATTTAAAAATAAGGAGATTTCACGTTACCAAACCAAACCAAACCTGCATCCCTGTCCCTTTTCGAAAACCTGGAAGGTCTGTGACTGTACTGGACCCATGATCCTACCTGGTGGTTGTATAGAAGTGAAGTGCGAGCTGGAGGCTACCCGCCTCAGCTGTGCGCGCCTTATTCCTTCCCGGTGGCCAGCCTCGCTCACTTCATCTGGCTGGTCCTCAGAGTGGGTTTGAGCTTGCCTCTGCTGAGTTAAAGAGCTAACCAATTAGGAGTCTAGTTCAGAGTGGCGAGGAGAACAGGAAGGTGGTAGCCATTTGCTCTTTTGTTCCCCAAACATAGGTTGTTTGACCTCGGGCATGATGTGATGGCTGGCAGTGCTTGGGAGAGCAGGTGGAATTTTCCCCCAGGGACAGCGTTCAGCCAGCAGCGTCCCTCATGGCATTCCAGATCTGCTGGTTCAAGGTGACAAGCAGGGCGTCCTCAGAATAAAACAGCTCTGCATTTCTTAGCACGTGGAAAGTAGGGAAGGTAGGCCCTGGGTCATCGTTGTGTGATTTTAGAGATGTTAGGAGACTTGTCCGAGGTCACATACCTGCCACCTGGGCTGTGATGAACCGGGGCCTGGAGCCCAGGACTCGTGACTCTGGTTCAGTGGGTTTTCCACTCCACGTTTTTCATTTATGTGTCATGGTCTAGAGATGAAGTTGGTAATCAGGCCTGGATGCAGATCCAGGTTCTGCCCCTGACCAGCTGTGTGACCTCAGGCAAGTGTCAAAAACCTATCTGTGCCTCATTTTCCTTGTTATAAAGAAGGGGAGGATAATGATACTGAGCTCATCGGGTGGTTATGGGGATTTAATCTGATATTGCATTTAAAGAACTTAAAACAGTGACTGCCTGTAGCAAATAGTGCATCAGCAATGCATGAGATCTGAAAAGTAATGTTTGTAAATTCTCATTATCACAGTAGGCTTAGCTGAAACCAGCATTTCAGCCACACAAAACTATTATGTAATGTTTTTTTCCTCTTAGGATTTAGAAAGGGGTTTTAGGATAGTTTTACTCTATGTATTTTTTTTTTAAAGCATCCAACAATTTGACTCAATTTTATCTTTTTATTCATAAATTTTTCTGTAGCAGACAGGTGCATTCAAAAGCATACCGTTCAGCTTTCTCTTCAGAATGTAAAGAAACAATTGGGTGTCATCAAAATATTTTCAGTCCTCACCAAAGATGCCATTTGGGTGGATTTGTTCAGTTCACTAAATAGAGCTTGAATATACAGTGCATATAAAGCCCTTTTAGGTGAAAGAGAGTTATAAAACTAAATCTCTGCTCTTTAGGAGCTAATAATTAATGGGAAGAGAGGATGGGAGGGAAGGAAAGAATAATCTCCATGATACCTGGTATGCTACAATAAATGCCCGAAGTGGAAATTGAGCAAAGTGCAGCGGGATCATTAAGAGAATGCCAGCTGGGTGTGATGGTCTGCGAGAACTAGGAGGCAAAGATGCCCCAAGGACAGGGAGCCGCAGAGGAGGATCAGATTGTGGGGCCGAAGTTTGAATTTGAGTTTGGACCTGCAGTCTGAGCAGTTGGTCACACAGCCTCCTGACCGTTGGCCTGGAGCTTGAAGGGACAGTGAGGGTTAGAGATGGAGAAGCTAATAAAAGCCAGGCGAGTCACTGGGGAAGCCAGAGGCCATGAGGTGGATTACTCTGTGATTCAAGTACTTGTGCCAAGATGCTGCTGAGGGCCTGCCAGACAGCGGACGTGGAGAGAAGGGTGAGGGATAGGGAGCAAGACAGGTCATTTTTAAGAGGTAAAACTGTCCAATAGGTGGGAGAGCTGGGGAAGAAGGAGGAGTTAAGGGTGACCCAGGAGAAGACTGATTCCACGAGCAAGGACTGGGGCATAAGAGAGCAGGTCGGGAAGAGAACGTGAGTGTAATTTTATACCTGTGGAGATTTTGAGGGATCTGTGAGATATCTAAGTGGATATGTAGCATCAAAATATTTTGTCATTCCTGAAGGACCTCATTTGAATTGGATGTGTGTAGATCAGCAAGCAGTTGCCTAGTAGGCAGATGGTTAATCTGTAAATGGGAAGAGGCCAGTCCTGGAAATACAGATTTGGAAATCATGAGTTGTGAATGATGAAAGCCACAAGATAGATAATGCTGTTCAGTGAAGAAATATGGGGTGAAAGAGCAGTGGGCTAAGGGAGTCCCACAAGGACGTGGAGAAGGAATGCTCTCTTCGGGGCAACTCTAGTCGATGGGGGAAGGAACGGATTATTTAATTAATGGTGTTAGGATAAGTGTAACCTTTGGGGGCTGGAGGGAGCCTGGGTTCCTGACACTTGTTGTACACCAAAATTAATTTCATATGGGTTAAAGTTTCACATATCAAAAGCCTTCAATGTACTGGAAAACTATATAGGTGACAATTTATACAGCTTTGGCCTGAGAAAGAGTTTATGGTCAGAAACCATAAAGGACAAAACTGGGAAATCTGACTTAATGAAAGTCAAACAGAAACCTCACTGAAAAGTAAGAAAACAAACTGGAAATACTTGTAATGCATGTAACAGTTCATATGCGTACTATGGTATGGTGTTGGGATTTGTTTCTTCTCAAGCAGTGAAGAAAAGATTAACATCTAATTAGAAAAATGGGCAAAAGACAGAATAAACATCTTACATATAAAGCATTGCAGATTACCAGTAGACCTCTGAAAGGTATTTTTGACTCCATAATCAAGGAAATGCCATTTATGGCCTAACAGTTGGAAGAGATTAAAATTAAAAAAAAAAAAAAAAAAAAAAAAGTCTTGCCCTTGGTGGGAGTGTGGAGAAGCATCTACTGGGGAATAGAGCTGTTCCTGATTGGCTTTGAAGGTAAGCTGCTCTTGTGCATTTTCCCAGCGTGTTAAAGATCCCTTGGCAGTTTTTGGAGCAAGGAGGAGTGTCCTTCAGGTCGTTTCTTTACTATAATAATAGGGTGTTTCACCCTTGTGAGAGAAGGCAAAAGCAAGTTCATTTGTATGGTAGACGTTGTTAGCATTTATCGAAGGCTGTTGCATGCCAGGCCCTCTGACAGCCCAGCAGAGGGGAGAGGCGAGTGTGCAGAAGTCACTGGTCAGTGCGATGGAGCGTCCGGTGGAGTGTGGAGCATAGGAGGAGTTGGAGGTGTGGAGAACATCACGGGGCACATTCCACAGCGGCAGTGGTTTGAGGGGAGACCCCGAGGCCTGTGGGGAGTGTGGGGAGCTGGAGGTAGTCAGCCCGCTGCAGGGTGGAGTGAAGAAGACTGTTGGAAGGGTTTTGTCCACCAGGCTGGCCAGGAACTTGATGTTGGAGCAACGGGGAGTCTTCAAAGGATTTTAAGCACGAGAGTGATGTATTCAAATTTGTTTTGACATGCTGAAGTTGACAGTGAGCAGGCTCTTCAATTAACAGGGAAGTCCTCGCTGGAGTGGAGATGACCAAGACTGAAGGAGAGGAATGTCAGGATCCTGAAAAACAAAAAAGTCACAGACCAAAAAGTAACTGCAGTTCTTCTGGGGAAACACTACCCTGCAGAATCCACAAAGATCTATTCTTATAACACAGCAAAGTTACATTCAGGATTATTTTCCTGTGTGCACATTCAGATTAGAGTATGATAATGGGATCCCTGGGCAGTTGAGCTGGCCTCTTAGATTCCCACATTTTTGGTTCACCGTGCTCTTGGTGTTTCACTGTTTTTACAGTGCCCCCAGGTCAAAAGAAATGCCTAACAATTCTTCTTATGAAGTACTAATTAATTCCAAACAACTTAGTATTTATGACCTGACACTTGAGTAGCAGTTTGGAAAAATAATGCATAACAGCTTAAAAGAAAAATCCCATTTTTCTTTTATTCTTAAAAAGCCGCCTGTGTGAACCTCTGAAGCACTGCATAGCTTCTCAGACCTTGGAAACAGGTCGGACACCACCCTCGTTTCCATTTCTCCTTTTTTTTTTTTTTTGAGTGGATGGTCCCTGTGTTTTATCACAGTAACCAGTGACCCTGTCTTTGCAAGATACGAGGTCATTGAGAGGAGTGTAGCGTGGGCTGGTGTTGAAACTGAACTACCTTGAGCTAAAGGTTCGGACAGTGATGTTGCTTTGTTTCCTTTGAAAATTTAAACTATGCTGTAATATCCCAGTTCACTTGCCTCTGTGCCTTGCACGGTTTGGGAACTACAGCTCTGACTTGGGTTCTGGTGTTGGGAGTGCTGGGGTTAGCCATCAGCCAGCTTTGGAGTGTGTCTGCTCAGTGCCAGGCACCGCTCTGGCTCCTGGGGGCTTACGGTGAACCGAGAGGAGGCAGCAACTTCTCACCGGCTGCTGGAGGAATTGCAGAATCGGGCAGTGCTGCAGTGGGGCCGGGACCAGCAAGCTTTCTGTATGGGCCCAGGTAGTTACAGGATTATTTTAGGCTCTGCTGGTCATGCACGTCTCTGTGGAAGCTGCTCGGTGCTAACACTGTAATGTGGAAGCAGCCGTAGGCAGCACATAGACACATGGGCATGGCTGGGTCCTGGTAAACCTTCTTTGACAGAAGT
This sequence comes from Phoca vitulina, assembly GCF_004348235.1. NCBI lineage: Eukaryota > Metazoa > Chordata > Mammalia > Carnivora > Phocidae > Phoca > Phoca vitulina. Next base: position 30,078,041 of record NW_022589720.1, on the reverse strand, counting down.
AGGGCTAGCCCCCCGTCATAGTTCGTGCAAGCCCTGAAATGGAGAGGTCATTAACGTGTTGTGGAAACAGAAGGAGCAGCTGACCTACCTGCTGGGGAATCCCAGAAGGGATCTCAGGCGCTGCGGTGGGCTCTTCCTACTGCCTACCGGGGCTTCCCAGGTGAATAGAGGAGGGGGCAGAGAACAGTACAGAAAGGAATTCCAGGCAGAAGGAAAATTTGTGCAAATGTAAGGCGTCATAACGGGATGTGGCAGCTTTGAAATAGTAAGGATCAGAGGGGAGGGCGTGGGGCTACAGTTTCATGGATCATTTTTCTCGTTTTCACATTTTTTTTGTTTTCTACCTCACTTTTTTGGCGGAAGGTTTATCTTTTGAGTTCTGGGATATCTTTATAAAATGTATTTTAACCTCTCAATTAGTAGTTTGAGTATAGAATTCAAGTGTGAAAATAATTTTCACGTGAAATGTTGGAGATGTTCTCTTTAGCCTTCAGTGCCAGGAAGTCTGCTGTCCCCTCTCCACTCCCCCACCATGTTTGGGGACCACGCACCCAGGGTATCCTCTACCCCCGCGGCCTGCTTTGAAGATCGCGCTAGCGCTGTCCCTGTGGGACGGCGGAGGGCTTGTGAGGCTCATGCAGCAAGTCCCAGAGTCCTGGTCCAGAGTCCCATGCTACTCTCATTTCCGAGCCCCGTATGGCTGGCCTTCCCCTCCCTGGAAGCTCTTAAGATTTTTTTATACAGTTATTCTCAATGATGTACTTTGGTATAACTCTTTGTAAATTCACTGTACTGCGTACTTGGCCGGCTCTTTGAGAACTAGATTTTTTGCAGCTGAAAATCGATCGTTCACAAAGAACGATGTCTTTGTTATTGCAGTTGTCTCTTAATCCCCTGAAAACACCGCTTTCTTCAAGCTTCTCTCTTCCTGAAAGAACCTTTACTATCTCCCTACACAGTCTAGTCTCAGTCTGCTTTCACAAACGGGCCAGGTTTGTGTTTTTCATAGGTATGTCTCACTCAGATCCCCACACTTCACTTTACAATACAGTGGTGTCTCCCTAACTGCAAAGTATGTGTTCCTGAAAAGCCTTCTTCAAAGGCAGTGCTCCAGGAACTGAAGATCTTGTGGGGGGGGGGGGGGGGATGGAGGTGAGGAATGCAGTTAGGAGAGTAGCTGCAGGTCCCAGTTTTTCAACAATGTTTTTGTCCCCTAATGAAAAAGAGTATAAAGAAAGGGAGACTAAGAATATGAATCAGCAATATGGATACTGTTTACTTTCCATTCAGTCTTCCCCGCTAGGGGTAAACATTCCAGCATAGGTTTGGTGATCTGCAGACATGTTTATCTTGCCTTGTAGTTAATGGCTTTTCTCCCTCCAGTGTGCAGTTCCTTTTGTGAATCAGTGACAAGGGAAGTAGCTCATTGGGATGACAAAAAGATAGGTTCTCGAGATAAAAGATGCTCTGGGTCCTTGTCATTCATGTCTTCCTGACCCAACAGGTACTTCTCAGGCCCCTTCCCACTGGCCTTGGTGCCAGAGAGTCCTGCCAGCAGAATGCACTAGCTCTCCGCCACATTTCCCCCTCCCTCCCCACCTCCCTCCCCTCCTACCCCACCAAAAAGACAAAACAGACTAAACAAAACCTATCTGGATCACAGTTTCTGCTCCTCCTCTGCCTCTACTTTCCTCTTTCAGCTCTCTTTTCTAATTATCCTGGGCAGAAAGGACCGAAACCTCACATAGATTGGAACCAGAGTGTTCAAAGCTGAGGAGAAAGTTAAGCATTTGTGATGTTCCGTTTTCACAAGAAGGGACAGAAAGCTCTGCACACGGGGTTGGCCTGTCTTCCCGACATCCTAAGACTGAGGTCAGGATACAACATAAAGAAACAAAACAAGCAAAGAACAGATTTTTTTTTTCTTTCCATTCCAGCAATTTTATAAATTGATTGTGCTTGATCAGTTTCCTTAAAAAGAAGGTTTGTCGACATTTTTTTAATCCTTTAAGATGGTTATATTGCATAGGATACAGACTGGTGACCCACGGGTGGGATACAGTGTGAAGACATATTTTGTTTGGCAAATTTAGAATATTTAAAATTTTTAGAATTTAGAAATTTAAAAACTACAAATTAGTTCCTTAACATTTACAAATTTGAGTTTTTCATATAAATTCCCAGGTTTCTACCTGGGCTTGAAAAGTCAGAAAATCTGGCAGAACGAGGCCCACTGCTGCCCCCTCTAGGCTAGGCTGGCGAGCTCCAGTTTGCACCTGCCTGTGGAGAATTAGTCACCTGTTTTGCCTTCCAGGTATGTGCATTTGCACCTGCTGCTGCAGCAAGTGACAGTGATCCTAATTTCGAAAACTCGCTAAAAATGTGTGCTCCTCTAGGAACAAGGCATCATGTATTGGGGAAAAAAAGTAAAATCTGGCAGTTTCTGTTGGAAGGGAACAGAGACAAGTTTCACATGTCCTTTTTCCCTCAAAGTACGTTAGAAAGCTGTTCGTGTCCTGTTCTGGCGTCAAGTGAGTCCATTTGAAATTTTTGCTTAGTAGAGAAGTCAGATCTATTACAAGCATAATATCATGTGGCCTGAGTGACTCGCTCACCGTTGTTTTCTACATAAATGTTAACGACAGAAGAGTTTTCTTTCTCATCCTGCCTATGTTCAGTTAAGCAGGTGTTGGTGACGCTGTCGTTGACCCTCCTGTCCCGAGCACACCCTGCACCCCGGCCTGCCACCGCTGACCTCCTCACTGGTGTCCTTGATGGGCACCTGCTGCTGGCGCTGACCTTGTACTGGTCTGCCTGGTTGCCCGTGGCCTGCCAGCAGGAGCACAGTATTACACCTGACCTTTGGGAAGTGTGTCCTGTGGACCCCGAGCAGAGTTGGCCCCCGTGCCACCGCTCCTGAGCCTGAGGCCGGGAGGGATTAAGTGATTTGTCTCAGTCACACTGCTCATTAGCCGTGGAGCCAGGATGAGAGTCAGCGTCCACTGGACCTGGTCCAGAGCGCGGCAGCCTCCGTACCCGTCTTGCGACTTCATGGGACACACATCTCTTTCCCGGAACAAGTGCAAACTTGTAGTGAGGGACTGTTTTCATTTCAAGATGATGTTCAGCCAGTCAGTGAGTATGGTTTGTGATTGTTTCAGTTACGGTTTGGTCATGTTTGGGGCTCTTATTCAGTTATTCCTGCACATGCTATGGAATTCTATAACTTTAGCAACTGGCATTTCAGACATTCCACGGATACATTTTCATTCTACTGTGTAAGCTCAGGGACACCGGAAGTGACTAGGGAGTCATTCGGCCAGAAAATAGTTGAACACTTTTGAAATGTGTGTCTGTGCCCGGTGTCTGTTTTGGTTGTAATTATGTAAGCTACCCGAGATTTGTCTCCTGAGTTTTTGACAGTACTCAGCAAGAGCCAAGAAGAGATCTTGCCATCTGCTTTTGCTAAGAAAAGTGTTTTCTGAATTATCTTTTTGGGCTCCAGTTATTTAGATGTTGGATCTTTCTTCCTCTGTCAAGTCCCTGTTCTTACATCTCTTCTCACATGTTCTGTTTTTGTCTTTGTTTTTTTTTCCCTGAAAAATTGCTCAATATTTTATCTGTCTTTAAAAAAATTTTAATATCAGCCAATACATTTGACTTGTAAGAGCTCTTTTTATTTCTGATTATTCCTTTCATTGCATCTTCTTCTAGTTTTTTTTTTTTTTTTTTTAAGATTTTATTTATTTAATTGAGAGAGAAACAGAGCACAAGCAGGGGGAGAGGCAGAGGGAGAGGGAGAAGTGGGCTTCCCACTGAGCAGGGAGCCCGATGCAGGGCTGGATCCCAGGACCCTGGGATCATGACCTGAGCTGAAGACAGACGGGTAACTGACTGAGCCACCCAAGCATCCTCATCCTCTTCTAGTTTTTAGGGCTATGCCATATTCACTCTAGAATACTGCTTAGAGATGGTTTTTCTGTTTTTTAGTTTTCCTTTTTTCTACATTATCCCTTTTCTCTCTGGCAGTAATTTTTATTTTCCTTCTAGGGATCCTGTTTATTTTGAATTTCCTTTTATTGTTTTATTTAGGCTTTGTTTATATGTTTTATGATCCTTGGTTGTCTGTTCAGTATAAAAATGAGGCACTATGAAGTCTGACAAGAGTTCTCAGTGCATTGGGAGCACTTGTCAGCTGGCGGGCCTCATTCAGCTGGAGTGGATGGGAACATCATTACTCTGAGGAAGCCCTCAGTGTCAGATGTGGAAGCCTTTCCTTTTGGACACTTGTGTCTTTGTTAGCTGCTCTCATTTCCTGGGTAGTTCTTTTACATTCTGTAGGGAATGCCTCTGTTTCTGTTTCGGAAGTAGGAGCATGTCAAGGTTGAGGTCCTGAAAGATCTCTGATATAAACAGACCGTCTATAAACAGCCTATAAACAGTAAATCACTGCCTCCTTCTTCATGTACCCAGAGAGGATTTAAGTGGCACCACCACCCATCCATTGTTGTGTTTCCACCAAATCTGTAGCCATCTTTGCTTCCTCTCCTCTCCCTATAATCTCCCACAACACGCTAAATACACTTACACCATTACTACATGTGTGGCACTCTGCTAAGTGCTTTACACATATTTACTCTTTTAATCTTTACAACAAACTTATGGGAAATATAGTTATCAATCCCACTTTACAGATGAAGAAATTGAGGCACAGGGAGATTAAGGCCTCATAACGAGTGGCAAAGCTAGGATTCAGCCCCAGTCCATTTTTGTTTTGTTTTAGATTTATTTAAATTCAAGTTAGCATATATAGTTAACATATATTGTATTATTGGTTTCACGGATAGAATTTAGTGATGCATCAATTGCATATAACGCCCAGTGCTCATTATAACAAGTGCCCACCTTAATGCCCATCACCCATTTACCCCATCCCCTTACCCACCTCCCCTCCAGAAACCCTCAGTTTTTTTCCCATAGTTAAAAGTCTCTTATGGTTTGCCTCCCTCTCTGTTTTTATGTTACTTTTTTTTTCCTTTCCTTACTCTATGTTCATCTGTTTTGTTTCTTAAATTCCACATATGAGTGAAATCATACGGTATTTGTCTTTCTCTGCCTGACTTCTTTCACTTAGAATAATACCCTCTAGTTCCATCCACGTGTTGGAAGTGCAGCCACTCTGGAAAACAGTATGGAGGTTCCTCAGAAAGCTAAAAATAGAGCTACCCTACGACCCAGCAATTGCACTACTAGGTATTTATCCAAATGATACAAAAATAGTAATTCAAACGGGCACACACACCCCGATATTTATAGCAGCAATGTCCACAATAGCCAAAATATGGAAAGAGCCCAGATGTCCAGTCCATGTTCTTAAATCACCACACTGCCCTGCCTGTAGTGCATTGGGAAGACCCTCCATCTCCAGAACAGATCCTGAATCTGACCATCTCTTCCACCTCTGCTTTTAGAACCCTAGTCCTCACCACTGGTGATCTCACCTGGACTCTGGTTTCCCTACCTCTACTCCATTCCCCTAGAGTCCACCTTCCATGTAGCAGCTAGAGAAATCTTCCAAAGGGCTGATCAGATATGGATCCCCCCCTGATTAACATGGTTGAGAGAAGAATCCACTGTTGTGTTTTAAACTCCGAATCCTTTCCGTGGCCTGGAGGCCCCCATGGCCTGACCAGCCCACTTTCTCTGGGCCGGGCCGCTCCTCCTGACCTTTGAACCTAGTAAGCTTGTCCTTTGTGTTTGCTGCTGCTTCTCTTTGTTCCTCGCCATCTTCTCATTAGTCAGGCCTCAGCTCAGGTGACACTTTGACTCACTTACACTCTCACACACATCGACTTCTTCTGGTTTTTAAAGCACATATCAAGATCGTAAATTTCTTAGTAGTTTATGTATATGTATCTCCCACCTAGATTCCAGGCTCCTGGAGGGCCAGGACTTTGGTTCCGTGTGCACCCCCAGTGCTGGATGTGGACCCGGCACTTGGTCGGCTCTCTCTGGTCATTTGCTGACAAGTGTCTCGGGAGCTCTTAGGCTGAACAGTGCCCGCCTGCGTTGCAGCCCCCTCCCCACAGCGCACTGGCTTCAGTCCCTGCTCGCCTACGTGTGTGGACATCTCTTATCTACCAGTGGTCCCTTTCCCGTTGTAGTGTTTGTTGCACTTGAGTCATTTGTGTGTATTGGGACCTATTTTTGCCACATCTGCGGACCCCCTATACTATTATTTATCCTAATTTTTTTCTTCATTTAAATTTACGTGAAATAGAAACTTTTATCACAATGTAAATGAAAAAAATATTACTTGTCATAAATGACTATATTAATTGAAATTAAAAATGTCATTCCATATATCATTGAAAGTTGTCAAAACTTCAGTTTCATGCACTGCTTTTCTATACTGTAGTAGAAGTATTGGAATGGAGAGTTGAGAAATATGTGTTTGGTTATAATCTTGAACTTGAAGCCTATCATTTGAAAACTTATCCTATAATGGATCCCTAAAGCAACAGTTGTGTTTGATTCTTCACATCTCCTAAAGCCAAGGCAGCTTGAGTCTAGAGTCTGCAGAGTTACTAACGTACAGTATGTGTATTTGTTGGTATCCACTTTCCAGGTTGCTGTGCACAGTGCAAGAGGTCTCTTTGCAGCACTTTGAACACCATTTGCAATTCTTCTCCTCATCTAGGACTGACTACTTTGCACGGATGATGAACCTTTCCTTACGTTTGAGAAGACCATCCTGGATGGTGGATAGTAAAAGAATGGGGATGACTTCAGATTTCCAGTGGCTCTTATTAACATGTATTCTCCTATACTTAATGAACCAAGTAAATAGCCAGAAAAGGGGTAAGTGCGTCTGAGCCTTAGAGAATGAACTGATTGCAATGTTGTTGCTGTTTTTTTTTGCCATTACTATTTTGATTATGAGGTGATCTTGTGTCTTTATCAAACCCTTCCTTCAGGTTTTTTATGGTTAAAATCCATTTCGGGGTGCCTGGGTGGCTCAGTCGGTTAAGCGGCTGCCTTTAGTTTGGGTCATGATCCCGGGGTCCTGGGATCGAGCCCCGCATCAGGCTCCTTGCTCAATGGGGAGCCTGCTTCTCCCTCTGCCTGCCGTTCCCCCTGCTTTTGCTTGCTCTCTGTTTCTCTGTCTCTTGCTCTCTCTGTGTCAAATAAATAAATAAAATCTTTAAAAAAAAAAAATCCATTTCTTTGTCATTTTTTTTTTCTATGTACTCTTGTTCTCTTTTAAAAAGGCCCATAAAGATAGATCTAAATAGTCTTTCCCCAGAAAAAAAGTTAAGGTATAATTTACATACAATACAGTTCACCCGTTTGGGATAAAATTCTGTGAGTTTTGACAAATGTGTACAGTCATGTGACCACCAGCACAATCAAGATACAGAACACTCCCCACTCCAGAAAATTCCCTATGCTCCTCTGTACTCAGTTCCTCTCTCCCTACCTCAAGCCAGCACTGGCCTAGTTTCTGTCTATAATTTTGCTTTTCTGAATGTCATGTAAATGAAATCGAAATATCTTTCTTTAATAATATGTTGTGTTCATCTCCTTTAAATATTAAGAATGTTTGTGTAGATGTTATTACCTAGCTTATTTCTATAAAGAACATTATCATCCTTCTGCCCCTGAGTTTAGTTTTTATCTTATTTCCATAATTAAACAGATCTCCTCTTTTCCCCCGAGATCACTGTTAAATAACTTTAGTATGGTTACTGATGATTTCTAATGTGAATGCTTCTAATGTTTTTGTCTGCTGTCATGTATAAGTAGCTTTGTAATTTATTGCTACTGTAAATGTCATGCCAGTCGTGTAAAAATTAAAAAAACCTTTTCAGAGACATTTATAGAGAGAGTCTGAGATGGAATAACCTTTTTTACACTCTAATTGCTTTATTTCCTCCCTTCTTCCCTCTCCTCCTTCCTTTTTCCTTTTGTTCTCCCTCTCGTATCCCTCCTCCTTTCTTTTTATTCTCTTTTTAGCATGACAGTTTTTCATTGTATGGTGCGAATGTATTCTGTGACCTAGTATTGTTTTATAGGTATGAATAAATACTATTAGGATTACAATCTTCTAAGTTATTTGTTACTTGTCAGTTGTTTAGGCCTACACAAAAGACATATTTTTCAGAGACTTGTGTGAGTTCATTACTATTTAAATATAATATGCTTCATAAAAATTTTTTTAAAGATTTTATTTATTTTTGAGAGAGAGAGAGAGAGAGACTGCAGCAGGGGTGCGGGCAGAGGGAGAAGCAGACTCCCTGCTGAGCAGAGAACCCAGCACAGGGCTAGCTCCCAGGACCCCCGAGCCAAGCCAAAGGCAGACTCAACTGACTGAGCCACCTAGGCACCCCTGCTTCATACAAATTTAAAGATTGGCTGTGGGGTTTCTATGTAGGTGGCAGTCTGGTAACAGGCAGTGGGGCAGCGTGGCTAGGAGTGCTTAGAAGCTGTGTTTGTGGCATGGGAAACACGTAATTTTTACTTAGAGTTACTTTATTCGGGGGGAGGAATGGGGGCAAATGGGGCTATTGGAGATAAAATTCTTCCAGGCCCTCTCTGGGTCTCGTCCTTGACTCCCTCCATTTATCGTAGTGGCTGAAGGTGGGACTTGGATGGAGGCTCAGTCCCTAAGTGGTCTAGTGGTTGGCCCACTTCCGTTGGTTTCCTCTTATTTTTATTAAAAAATAAGCTACAAAAAGAAATAGAAAACCAGTCCCTTCTGTGACTGCAGGCTCATCCCTGCACAAAGAACATGGGTCCTGTGCAGGCGCATACGCTCATACTCATGACTAAAGGTGGTTGGATATGTTGGCCTTTCATGGTGCAGTTAAATTATTAAGCATGTTCTGTGTGTGTTTGTGTGTGTGTGTGTGTGTTTCCTTCTCCAGGGGCTCCTCGTGATTTGAAGTGTATAACTAACAATTTGCAAGTGTGGGACTGTTCTTGGAAAGCACCCTCTGGAACAGCCCATGGTACTGTTTATGAAGTTTGCATCGAAAACAGGTAATAGAAATACTTTGGTTAATGAATAGCTATAACCTAAAGGTCTTTAATATTAGAGCAGAAGAGATTTGCTTCTAGAAATTTTTTAATGAAATTTTAAATCTTAACTTTCTATTTCCTAAAAAATCTGAATCTTATATCAAGGGAAACAAACCCTTTTCCTGGCCAAAACTTTGTGTTATATGAGTATTGTATAGAACACCCCTTTCATATGCTGTGGATTCTGATCTACTATAGGGAAATTTTACTGGTCTGTCCCAAACCAACATCTGTCTAGATTGGTTGGGTTCAAGTTTTGACTCTGCCTAACAGAATACATCAGGTCTGGAATAGGCAGTTCAAGGCTGGCATGATTGTTGATAAGAGACCCAGGTTCCTCTCTATCATGGTGCTTTGCCAGCTTTAGCATGTGATCTCATGGTTCAAGGATGCTTGAGGAGTGGCTGTTATGTCTGCATTCCAGAAGGCAGTGAGGAAAAGGATGCTTTTTTTTTTTTTTAAAGATTTTATTTATTTGACAGAGACACAGCAAGAGAGGGAACACAAGCAGGGGGGACAGGAGAGGGAGAAGTAGGCTTCCCACCGAACAGGGAGCCCTATGCGGGCCTTGATCCCAGGACCCGATCCCAGGACCCTGGGATCATGAACTGAGCCAAAGGCAGACGCTTAACAACTGAGCCACCCAGGCGCCCCGAAAAGGATGCTTTCCTTTAAGGAGACCTCTAAGAAGTCCCACACAACACCTTTGCTTGCATCTCATTGGCAGAATTTAGTCAAATGATGAAGCCTATTTGCATAAGAGGCGGGGCAATGTGCCTGGATAAACCGTGAGTTTGAGTTATTAAGGGAAAGAAAGGACATTAGGAGGCCAGCAGCAGGTTCTATCACCCCACCTTCCCCTCTCAGGTAATCTGGGAGAGGGCCATAAGCTCTGAAGCTTAGAGGTGAGGCCTTTGGGCTCTCTGCAAACTGGAGCATTCTCTTCCCTTTCCCCGATTCCAGCAGGGCTCTGAGTGGTTTGGCAACACCTGAGTTGAGCATGGCAGCTCCGAGTCCCCTTTTGCTGATGGGTGGCCCTCATGTAAATGACATAAGTGTGCATTTAAATATTACTTGGGTGTTGTTTTCCTGTTTGGTATAGGTTTATTGAGCGTTAGTCTAAGCTTTGTGGTATGTTTGTCAACCAGGAGGAGCTTGGTTGTGTTGCAGAAAAAGCCCTAAAATCCTATTTCCTTATTTTCTGCTGTGAAAATAAAGGATTATTTCCTGCTTGTGTTCTGTGTCCATCTTGGGTCAGCTAGCATCTCTGCCCCCAGCCTCTCCTTGGGGCCCCAAACCTAGGGGTCCCTCACCCTCCAGTGCATGAAGACAGGAGAAGGAGAAGGGAGCACAGCCTACGCTGGCTTCCAGAGCTTCCTTCCGGAAGAGACAGATGTGAATTTCACTCACATTTCTCTGTAAATAAAGTCCCATCGCCTGCCTTGCTTCAGCAGGAAGTACAGTCCTGCTGTGAATCCAGAAGGGGAGAACCTGAAACATTTGGTAAATAGCATGAATGACTACCTCAGGCCACACAGAGAGGAAGTTGTTCTGGCTCTGCAGGAGTTCACAGAAACAAATCACCGTGGGTTAAGTGCTGACGGAAATTATATGTGAAGGGCTGAGGGGGCATTGACTGAGGAGTGTGGGGCCCCGGAGAGGCTGTCTGAGGTGTGATTGTGGAGTGTGAAGACCCCGTTTCTCAGAAAAAGGACAGAAGGACATTCCAGCCTGAAGGAATATGGGTTCCATGGCATGAACTTACAAAATTGCATGATTTAGCAAATTCAAGTGGTTTTGTGTTAGTGGCACCTAAGGAAGCCTCCCCCTGTGAGGGTGACAGGAGGCAAGCCGACCTGTTTAAGTCGGAGTCTGGAGTAAATGTAAAGAGGTCTGCGCGGGGTGCTGGGCAGGGGCACACGAGGCACTGCCGAGTCCCTCTGCTTGAGCTCTGATTGGCATGGGAAGTTAGAAGTGTACATGAAGGACAATAAAAAGAATGTAAATGTGCTCTGTGAAGGTAGGGCCATGGAACCAAGGGGAGAAAACCGACTTTTGTCCAAGAGATATGGGTGGGGAACTGGAAGAGTTTTGAAAGCAGAGTGGAAGAGAAAGTGTTGTTCACATTGAACCTTAGACCAAAACAGAGGAGCCGCGGACAGATTGAGGGTGTGTTTGAGGGCCACAAGCAGCCAGTTTCATTCCTGTCCTCAGTATCTGTGGGGCACCATCTCAGCCTGAGACTGCATGATGGTGTTGTATAAAGGTGCAGGGCTGTAGCCGGGCAGGGGTGCGCGGCGCCAGGTAAGGCTGCCGAGGGAAGGTTGGTGGGAGTTTGAAGGGCATGCTAAAATCCCGAGCTTCTTGAAATAATCATTTCTGCTTATCACTCGACTTTCTGGTGCAGTCTGGTTATTCATCTTCCGCATTGATGCACTTACAGTACCCTCTCTTTTTTCAGTCTTTAGATGCAGTATAACCTATCATGTTTTTGTACGGAAGAACATACTTTCCAGCACATTTTATGCTAATCATGTTTTTGTGAAAGTTGCACTATTAATTTTATCTGCTAATTAAAATTTGATTTTTTTTTTCTATTGCAGGTCTCATTCTTGTTATCAATCAGAGAAAACAAATACTCAAATCCCTGCTCTTTTACCTGGTGATCATGAAATAACAATAAACCGTCTGTATGATTTTGGAAATCTTATAAGTAAATTCACACTAAATGAAAAAAATGTCTGTAAGTATTTGAAAAGAAAATTGACTTGAAAATAACTCAGCACGGGGGTGCCTGGGTGGCTTAGTCGGTTAAGCGTCTGCCTTTGGCTCAGGTCATGATCGCAGGGTCCTGGATCGAGCCCCAGGATCTACTCAGTGGCGAGTCTGCTTCTCCCTCTCCCTCTGTGCTCTCTCTTTCTTCCACTCTCTCTCAAATAAATAAAATCTTAAGAAAAAAGAACTCAGCACAGTGCCTTTGTGCTTAGTATTGCAGTGCTTTATAATTGGCAGAAATTTACTCTTCTCTTGAATGTCAGTTGTTAGACTAATGCTTGCATTTCCCCAGCAACCATACTGTGGCTTATAGAACGCAGCCAAGATCGGGAAGGAAGCCGACTGCCGTCTAGTCAATCAAAAGTAGATGTCACAGAGTTCACGATCCTTTCCACATTTGGATACTTTTCTCGTCACCTCTTCGCCTCATTGATTCCTCCATACCTTTCAGAATTTCTCAGGTGTCCTGTGCTCTATGAAGTGGTCTTTGACCATCCCTATTCCTTTCTTAACATTCCCTTAGGTAATGTGTATTTCTCCTTCGTGGCATTTCTCACAGTTGCATTACTAATGTATTATGTGATAAGGCACTTACTGTGTGTCGCTTCCGCAAGAAAATAGGTTCACGTAGGGCAGGGAGTTTCTCTTCCACACTTAGCACCTAGCCCACTGCCTCCCACGTGCTGAGCATCTTTTACAGATGTGTTGATGGAGTGCCTACGACCTAGGTTACAGGCTGAGTGGAGTCATGAAATAGACCCAGGCTGATGGAGATGGAAATTTTGCTACACAGTGAGACCTTAGAAACCCCAAGAGCCTTGACTCTTAATGGTGGGGGAGGCAGGTTTGTTCGCTCCTGACAACTATTATGGTGTGGCATCAGAATGATATTATAATGAGTCTTATAAGGATGACTGACTTTGAAACAAGGGGAAAAATATAATTAACTTGGTGACCTGTCCAATTTCATAGATGAGATGCCTGTTTGGAGTGGTCTGTGTCTGAGATAGAACAGATTCTGAAAGGATAATAACAAACAAGCTTTCCAGGAACTTCACATCTGCCTCACTGCCTTTCAAGATAAAAAGGGGAGCCATGTTTGTTCTGTTCTTTGTATAGCTGGATGTGAGATCTGTGTGAGAATGTTTTGTACAGATCAGCCATGATCTCAGTACCCACAGAGAAATACTGCTGACGCTTAAATTTATGTTCTATGCATATACATATAAGCAGTGAGCTTCGTATTACTTTATAACCTGCTTAACAGAAGACATAGATTTTTTAATTTGTTATCTAAATCTCTATTATTTTTATAGGCTGCGTAGTATTCCACTGAATGGAGGTACCATGATTATGTTAAGTGATTGATTGTTAACATTGAGATTTTTATTTCTGGTTTTTCAGTATTATAATCAATGCTTTAATGAGCCTGTTTTGCACACGTATGTTTCCATTTCCTTAGGCTAAATTCCTAAAATTGGGAATGCTGCATTAAACATAATCCCCTTGTTAGGACTTTTAATATCCATTGCCAATTGTTTTTTTAAAACTTCCGAGTCTCTCTGCATTTCCACAAATGTCCTATTAGAGGGGCTCCCTGTTCTTTACTTCTTGCTAAGACTAGGTATTGTCCATTTCTCTTAGTTTTGCCATTTCAATCTGATGGCCCCCCAATTATAGCACTTTGTTTTTGCATTTCTGTGATTACTTCTTTTTTAAAAAGTTATCATTTTTATTCTTTTCTGAACTGTCTGTATCCTTTCTCAATTTTCTCTCGTGTTGAAACTCAGCTTTTCCCTCATCGGTTCATAAGAGCTCTCTATATTATGGTTATTAATTCTATCATATTTGCTACAAATAATTTTCCAAGTTTAAAATTTAAACTTCCTGGTTTTCATTTTTATATAAATAGAATCTTTCACTATTTTTTCTTTGAGCTTTTGATTTTGTTATCATGCTCGATTTAAATCTTTTACTCATCTGGAATTATTTTGTAGTAAAGTATAAGGAATCTAACTTAGTTTTATTCCAGATTTTTAAAAAATTCCCCAGGACTCTGTGAGAGAGCCAGATTGTGGTGTTTGATTTTTCAGCAGGTACTGAGAAGGTTCTGCCTGGGAAGCTACTTGAAGATGACAGTGTTTGACAGAAAGAATTAGAAGGGCAAATCAGGACAGATTCTAGATGACTTACTAGATGAATAGTTCATTGTTTTTACATATCATATAATTTGTTGATAGCATTTTTAATAATACTGGGTTTGATTATGATTAGAATATTAGATTAATAGTATCTCAATAATAAGATATTACTATTATTACTATGATAATACTGATAAGAAAATTGAAGAGCAAACTAGATGAATATAAAAAGGAGGTGGATGCATCAGCAAATCTTTTGAGTATCTACTGTTTGGGAGAAGGTATGAAATGATAGTGTACCTGTGCCTTAGAGGATCTGGGATTTTGGCAATTTGCTACTGAATTAAAGTTTGAGAAATTAAGTTTTCTCCAGATGCTTTCAGCACTATACATATAAAGCAAACAAGGTATTTCATCTTCTAATTGACAAGGGCAAACACAGAAATAAGTCTTTGTAAGACTTCTAGTGTCTAAGTTTCTTAAAATAACCTGAAAATAAGATCTGGCTGAGACAGAATAAATAATGTGGATCCTATAAATGGCTGGGAAAGCTCCCATCCTCTGATGTTTAAGCAAGAAGAGCATGGAGGCTATGAGTAAAGATGTACTAGCTTTAAAAAATAAACAAACACAAGTGATTAAATTTATTTCCCAGCTGAAAAGTGTCTTCTAGAAAATATTGTCCTCAAGTGTCTATTTTAGCTGGAAAGAAATGCAGATAATAGTTTGTGGGATCTTAGGGAAACTTTCCATTTTACTGCGAGGAAGTATACTGTGAAGTATGAAGTGTACTATGTGTGTGTGTTTAATCCTTTCATTTGCGTAATTGTGATTGTTATTGTCTTTTGGCTTGAAATATTTATTGGCTATGACTTGTGTTTTGAAGAATAGCTCACTTCTGTTTAGATAAAATGTAAATTACGTGTACTTTCCAGGGAGGGAGCATTTTGATAGATAAATATTGCCTTGGTGTAAATGCTCCCATGTTTCATAATTTTTAAGTTACTGTATCATGACAGCCTGAAGCATTTGAAAGAACTGTGTTCTCAGAAGCCTCTGCTCTGTGGTCACACTGGCACCTTGAACTTTCCCTCTCCTGGCACTAAGGCAACTTCTTGCTCCTTCTGTTTTTGTTTTTGTTTTTTTAAGTTTTTATTTTAATTCCAGTCAGTTAACATATAGTGTTTGTTGTATTAGTTTCAGGTATACGATATAGTGGCTCCTTCTGTTTTAAAAGCAGCTCCTACTTACAACTTGTCCTATAAAGCATCCTCCACTGTCCTTAGGTAGCTGTGAAACCGTTGACTTTGCTGTATAGTGTTTAGTTGAAGCCACAGGTACTATTTCCTGTCCAGCCAAAGATATTTTACACAGATCCAGTATAGAGCACTGTGGCCAGCACATTTTAGTTAAATTTAGTAAGAACTTGTTTTTAATTTCCAAGACTAATTTATATTGGTTTGCTCTGCCATTGTTGTTACTTAGCACACTCAGCTACCCTACCTCTGTAAAGTCCTGCAGTCTGGGCTTGCCATGACTCCTTTAACCGGCCCTTGTGCTTCATGGGGCAGTGCTAGGATAGGGATGGGCCAAGAGCATGTGTCTCTGGAGTTGTCTTAACTTACCTTCACTTACTGTGATTGGAAGAGAGAACATGCAAGACAGAGTCCCCATCTTGTCTGCCCTTCATACCAGAAAGCCTATGTTTCATACAATGGAACAGGCTCACACCTTACGTGTTTCTCATTGAATAATTTACTCATCCCTTTCAGGTAGGGAGACTTGAAGATTTTAAAGAATACCTTACTTTTTTGCCCCCCCCTCCTTTTTTTTTTTTTTTTTTTTTTACCATTTCTCCCTGTCCTTGAGCATGGTTTTTTTCTTTACCTTTCGTATTGCAGCTTCAGAGCCCTCTGCGCTCCCAGACTTCTTTATCACCAGTGACAGTGCTGGTGGTCTTTTCTCACTTTTCTTCTATGAACTCTTTGATTTGGCCTCAATGACAACCCATTTCTTTTAGTCTCAGCAGTGCTGGATCTTCTCTGGTTTCCTTCTGCCTCAGGATTCTTGCTGGAGTTCTCTGGTTCCTTGAAGGTGTGACTGTCTATTGGTAGTTCTCAGCTCTCAAACAGGCTTCGGCTGTTTTGAGTCGTGCGTTCAAGCCTCTTTCTTCAGCTACACTCAGCGAGTTCCTCTTGAGTCTGTGTCCATGGTGCTGGTGGGCCCCGTTCTCACTCACTGTCAGTAGACCCCTCCACTGACCTTCTGTCCCTTCCCTGACGCTTGGTCATCAGTAGCCTGTCTCTCGCATTTCTTCACAATGTCCGTGATTCCTTTTGCCTGCTTTCTAGGCTAGAAACTTGAGGAAATCTTAGATGTTTCCCTTTCTTATTATACTAATCCTTCATTTCTTTGATCCTGTCATTTCTTTGAAATGCCCATCAGAGTTTTTCCTTTTCCATATCCTTCATGCACGTGCTGATGTGTCATGATCCGTATCCTTGCTACTCTGGTCAGCCTTTCCCCAGTGGTCTCCCACTTAATCACCTTATCTCTCTCAGAGCCCTGCACGCCACAGCTTACCTAGCCTTTCTGATGGACTTCCTATCCTGCTGAGTACTTCCCACCTCTGCACAGTACCCTGTTGGCTCCCTCACTCAATGCCGTGGTCATTCCTGTGGTCTTGCTGCTGTTTACAGATACCTATACCAGGAATGGCTCATAGCATCCCCAAGTGGGTGACTTCTGCCAGCATCAGAGAAAACAGATGGAGATCTCTACGAGAGCAGGCTTTCCTCATTCCATCATTTTCTTAGGCCCGACCTACAGTCATACAGAGGAAGCTCCTTTACTTCTCTCTGATGTTGCCTCCTTACAGATTCCAGACTGATGACACTAGAGTTTTGTAGGAACCCAGTGGCTATTTGTATTAGAAGACGTATTAGGATTTGATAATAATTTTCTCAGATTTGACGGATGAATCATTGGGAACTGCTTATGCAACTAAATACATATTATTCTCTTTTTTTCAGTAATCACTTTGAGAGTTTACTTTTTTTTTTTTTTTTTTAAGAGAGAGAGAGCGTGCACAAGGCAGGGGGAAGGGTGGAGGGAGACAGAATCTTAAGAGGGCTCCATGCCCAGTGCAGAGCTGGATGAGGGGCTCCGTTTCACGACCCTGAGATCATAACCTGAGCCAAAATCAAGAGTCGGATGCTTAACTGACTGCGCCACCCAGGCGTCCCGAGAGTTTGCTTTTAGTTTTTGATTATTTTTTGATCAAGAAGGAATAGAGTTTAAAATTAGTTGATTAATGGAATTACAATATGAAAAACCATTATTTACTTTACTGAGTCATGTCTTTTGTTTTCTTTTTTTCAAGCCTTAATTCCAGACACTCCAGAGATCTTGAATTTGTCTGCTGATTTCTCAACTTCCACATTACACCTAAAGTGGAATGACAGAGGCTCTGTTTTTCCATATCATTTAAATGTCATCTGGGAAATTAAAATTCTACGTAAAGAAAATATGGAAATTGTAAAATTAGTAAGTTTGAACCAAAATAGATTTTTTTTTTTCCTGTGACATTAAAGAAACCAAGTAATTTTTAAAAGATTTTTAAGGTGGTATCAGTGAACTTTTATATTGTTAAGTAGATCAAATATCCTTTCAGGGTTCATTAAAAACTATGTGCTATCACTCAAATCACCTATTAAAATAATGTATAACTTAAAATAATGTATTACTTACCAATTATAGTAAATTTAGGAAATTAAGGGAGGAATAATCCATGATTCCACCACTTGACCACAGTAAATGTTATTTTTGTGTTTCTGTCCAGCTTTTTTTATGTGCATGTTTTCACATAAATGAAATAAATGTATACATATAATTTACTATTATTTTTACTTTTGTCTAATACTATAAACATAAAAACGTTTTGAAACATATTTAGTCATAGTAATTGTAGAGAAATTTTGTATAAGCTACTAAGTTTGAATTTATCTGAATCTGAAATAACGTTCTTACTTTTATGCTTTTTTTCTCTTATTTTTTAAAAAATTTTGTTGCTGAATGGATTCCTTATGATCTGTCTCAGTTTTCTCTTAATCTAAAGGAGAATGGGGAATAGTAGTGAAATGTTTTGACAGCTGGTATGTGGGAATTCCCTTTTTTGTCCTTTTACTCTTTTCCCCCTCAATGGATTTGAAATACGCTTAGTTAGAGATTTAAGAATTAGAAGACTATCTCATGATTTTACGGTTATTTGCCCAAATACATAGGTAAGCCAGATTGTAAAGATAAAAAATAGGATGACTCTGTATTTCATAGTTGTTGTCTCGGTTTTCCTGTCTGACCCTGTGTATTACATTCGTAAGTGAGTGGCAGCTGTAACTGTAGCTAGCGTGCACGCGCGCACAGTGCTTCCGTTGCTGATGGTGCTCTCAAAGCTCCGTACGTGGTCGTTCCGTGCGTCCTCACCACAGACCTGCGAGGGGGGCACGGTCAGCATCATCCCCATTTTATAGATGAAGCTACAGAGACACAGGAAGACATGAAGTGGTGGAGCCAGGACTCTGTGCTCTTTCTTAACCACTGCAGTTTCTGTTACAAAATAGATATATTTGTTTTTGTATAAGATGCCTTCCCTTCCTTGGCACCTGTGCAAATTGAAGGTACACTTCAAGACTGAGTCAAATCTTACCCTTATTTTAAAGCCCATCCTGATTTCCTCAGCCTAAAGTGCCCTCTCTTTTCTTGAATTTTAATGGCAGCTCTTCCCTGTCGATCTGATGTGGAGTTAGCTTTGCTACAGCTCTGCTACAGTTGTCTTAAAACTTCTGCTTATCTGAAATTGTACCGTGTAGCTCTTTATGACGGCCTGACACTTTGTGCTGGGTGGGTTACCACTTAGTGGCTTCGGGTAACTTCCCAAAACCTCCTTTTTCTCATCTGTGAAGTGGTGTCAAGTATTTACTTTAGTAAATGGTGCCGATATCTATAAAGCTGCTAAACACCTACTAGTTGTCATTACTTCCTTTGGGGGCTAAGGGATGCTAGAATAAGAGGGCTACTCTTGGAAGTGTAAGTGAAATTAAGCATAAAGAAATGGAAATACTATTTTTAAGGTGCTGTAACTCATTGCCACAAGATGCATCACAAGATGGCAGTGGCAAAGTAGTACTTTTGGGGATCTGATCTTTGAAGAAGAACCTATATGGGGAAATACAGCACGGGGCCAGAAAAATAGAAATAGAACAAATGAATTTTTAAAAAGTGAAACATGAGAGGGCAAGTGATGCAGGTCTGTAGTAAAATGTGACCTTTCTGTTTGTAATTATATGTTATTAATACCACTATTTAAGGCAGAGTTGCTTATGACCTGTCACTTCGCTATTATTTTGTGATTGTGTAAGAATCAAGAATACTACACGTTGGTGTTTCAATTAGAACTTGACGGTTTCTGCCCGTCGCCTCACATATGGGCGTGGAAGCTGCGCACTGCAGGGACCAGGATAGGAGTGACAACCTGGGAGCTTTGCAGCACCCTCGGCCCCTCCCATTTTGCTCTTCATGTAAACAACAAGTTTCAGTTCTTTTAGCTGTTTCTTTTATTATGTATTTCCGTTGTCCAGATAGCATGCTTATGTTGCTCTTCCTTAATTTTTCTTTTCAGTTTTGAGCAGCGTTTTATTGTAACAGTGGGAGATGAGAATTTAGTCCCCTCACCTCCTGGCCTGGGCGCGCACACTTGCATGCTGGCGTGCTTGCTCTCTCTCTCTCACATTTCCCATCTTTTTCGTGTATTGTTCTATCATTCTGTGATAATGTTTGGTAGACTGGCATTCATTGTATTATAGTTATATAAACACTATCCACAGCTAAACCAAGTAGCATATGCTGTTATTTTCCTTTTTGGGGGCTACAGTTTCTTGTATTGTCTTGTATTTTTAGTTTTATTTTTGTACCCCATTAATTCAATCCTAAATTCTCTCCAAGTTGTATGAATCTCCTGTTGAAATGTTCAAACACACTAGTATTTTATCAGCTAAATGTTTGTGAATAGCTCTCTCTGAGGCCTTCTGGCTTACCTCTCAACCCTGCTTACATAGGGTTCACATAGGTATAATGTTGGTAGAGCAAGAGTGTGGTAAATAGCTGAGGACTCTTGTGGGCAGAGGTTTCTCAGGAGCTCCAGCTGTCTCCACTCCTACCAGCCAACCCTAGGTTTGAAGAGATTAATACCTAGGTATACCCATAAGCCATTTAGGACAAATCTCTATGTTTTCCTGGCACATTTCTCAGGAAGCTGTGGACCAGGGGGTCTCCATCATCATCCAGGGGATTCCTTTTACCTTTTTCTTGTGATGGATCCTCTTTTTCCTGAATTCTTCCTCTTATTTCCTCATTTTGATGGAAGCATATGTTCTAGTAGGTATTTGCTATTTATTATAAATATTCTCTGCTACCTATAATGGTAGCTTGCAGATATACTTTATTTTTTTTTTTAATTTAAATTGGTTGCTAACAAAATTTAAAAGACTGTCAATTCCAAATATTGAGAAGATGCAGAACAATTGGAACTTTCATACACTTCTGATGGGAGTGTAAAATGCTACCTGATGAATTTATTAAGATGTGACATTTCTAAAAATGTCTATTTTGCACTCATTCATGATTGCTACTTTAGCTGGGTATAGAATTGTAGGTTGGGGAATTTTCTCAAGATTTGGAAGACATTGTTCCATCTGCTGCTTCTTGTGGGTCTGTCTTCCTTTGTTGTACTAGACAGTCATTGGGCTCCTTTCAGTCTGAAAACACATGTCTGTCAGCTTGGGAAATTTTCTTATTTTATGTCTTATGTCTCTGATTTCTTCATATCTGTTCTCCTTTTTTAATTTTTTTTCCTTACAGAAATTCTCCAGAAATTGGACCTTCTAGACTGGTCCTCTAATGTTCTTAATTGTTCCTACTTTCCATCTGTAATTTTATTTTGCTCTATTTCCTGAACAGTTTTTCTTAAACTTTATCTTGCATTGCTGCTATTGAATTTCTATTAATAGATTTTTTTTTAAATGTACAAGAGATCCCTTTTGTCTGTTCTGTTTGTTTTATGGATGCAATATCTCATCTCTGAGGGTATCAGTTATTTAATTTTTTTTCTTTCTGTATAGTCTGTTTCTTCAAGTTGCTTTTTTCTTTGTTTTGATCTTTGACTCTCATATTAGAACTTTTTCTCCAATTTCTGGTCATCTTCATTGCTGCTCACATTTAAGTGAGTGACTGTTAAATTTTTTTTTTTTTTAAATCTAATTGGAACTTTTGTTTGCCGCCCAGGGACTTTTGACTGGGGCTTCATTATAGGTGATTAGGATGGCTATCTAGTTGACAAAATCTTTTTTTTTTTTTTTTTACTTTATTAAAATACTGAGTTTATTTCACATGTATATTTTTGTCTCCCCACCATTTCCATTTGTCTGACCACCACCACCACTACTACTATGTCCTATCATAACATTCCATACATACTTAAAACCAAGCAAAGGGTGGAGTTCCATCTTTAAAAACTAAACAGGCATTTTGGACAACACATTCTTGGCAATGGAACCTGGACAACATTTATCAGGCACGGTAGGGAAAGTTCTCACTCTGTATTATAAAAAGGACAGCCAGGTATCAACTGTTACAGAAATGAAATAAGATGGAAAATTTTAACAAACTGTTTAAACTATTTTCTTAAAGAGACTTCCTCCACTGCCAGAGATCTTGAATAGCCTCTTGGTCAGTCATCCGGAATCAGTTCTTCACATAATTGATGAACTTGGCTTCCACTTTGGGAAGAGAACCACCTTTTTCTGTACTTGCTTGCATTTTTGCTTTAATGTCTTCTACAGAACTAGGTCCTTTCGGTGTTTTGGGCGTCTTTTCCTGTTTTTTGAAAGATTCTTGACGTTTTGTTCTTGGTGTTGATGGTTTTGAGTCTTCCATTCTGGTTTTTGTGCATTTTTGGCTGGAGTATTTCATATAGATTTCTTTACTGGAGCCTTTGCTTCAGCTTCCTCATCATCAGAATCATCATCATCATCATCATCGTCGTTGTCATCATCTTCATCATCATCTTCATCAGCAGCAAGTTTTACTTTTTTCTGTGGAACCTTGCTGCCACTTCAGGGGCAGAACGCTTTCCAGATATACTAAGGAGTTTCACGTCCTTTTCCTCTTCATCTTCTGACTCTGCATCTTCCTCCACAGCTACTAAGTGCTGTCCACTAATATGCACAGGCCCTAAACCACATTTCAACCGTAAGACCACAAGTGGTGTTATTTCAAAGCCCCCAAGAGAAACCGTTGGCTGTACAGGCATTTTCAAAGTTGCCAGTGTGACTTGAATTGGACTGCCTTAATTCATTGCCTCTGCTTCAACAATGTGCAATTCATCCTTTGCACCAGCTCTTAAACTGACCGTTCTTAAAGATAACTGGTGCTCATTTTCACCATTATCCACCTTAAAGTGATAATCCTTGTCAGCCTTTAGTTCACAACCGAAAAGATAGTTCTGGGGCCTCAGGGGGCTCATGTCCATGTCCATCGAATCTTCCATGGGGTGGTGGCACGCACTTAGGTGGAAGAGAAGGCGGACGGAGATAAACGACTACTGTTGCACAGAACAGCCGTGCAGGGCGGAATCACACCAGGCTAGTTGACAAAATCTTAATACTATTTTTTTAGATTTTTATCTTGACCTGTTCATATGCCCCAGAAAAGTTGATTTAGGTTCCTACCTGGTAAGTAGCAACTCTGCCATCAGTATCCTGAGGGCTGAGTAGGAGAAGGAGGCAGGAGCACCCCAGCCTTCATAGTGCATAGGTTAGTAATCCCCTTGTTTTGGGTACAGTATTTCCCATTCTCTGCTCTTTCTGAGATTCTTCATTCCAGAGGTATTGTTTTACTTTTCCAGATCATAAATCTCCATTCTGCCAAGATGAAGAAGGGTAGTCTTTTGGTAGCACAGAATGTGGGAGGGAAATCTGGGTACCTAAAATCTCTTCAACTTTCAAGCAGTCTTCTGTTCTGCGCCTCACCTTCACTGCATTTCTAGGGGAGTCTGGTACAACCCCTTCCTGAGCCCTTTGGCATTTCCATGAGAGAAATCAGGTGGTTTCTGCCTTTCCCATTGGAGGCTTAAGATTCAGCTTTCTCAGGTCTTCTGAGTCCATTAGTTGTCCATCAGCTCTCCAATATCCAGAATTTCATTGGTGTTGTTTCTTCTGGTTTTTGCCTTTGTGCATCTATGCCTTAGAAAAAAAAAAATCTGTGTACTTTCATTTTAGAAAGATTTCAGAAGATAAAAGGAAATACAGTTATTTAATCTGTTGTCTTTAACTGGAGCTCCCAAGGTTTCTTTTAGTAGATCTTTGATATTTTATTGAAATCCTTCCCATTTTTCACAGTTGAGATTAATATTTTATCTTATTATAAGCTGCATATAAAAACAAATCTGATCTGAAACAGTTATTTTGTTGAGGTGCTGTTCCTTTCTTTGCCTTTAACTCTTGGAAGTACAAACCCATTAATTTTTTTTCTTGATGAAAAATGGAGATCATTTTTGGCAATGGTACATTTCTCTGTGAACTGTGTTGAATGTTTTGGAATATTAACATCATGTATAATCATGCAGTGGAGCCTAAAGCTGAAGAAGTAAACAAGTGCACTGGTCGTGATGAGCACTGGGTGTTGTATGGAATTGTTGAGTCATTATATTGTACACCTGAAGCTAATATTACACTGTATGTTAACTCTGCTGGAATTTTAAAAAAAGAAGTAAACATAAATGAATCATGATTATTGTTCCTGTAACTCTCCTATTATGCCTTATAGAAAACCAAGATGGTTGTACACAAGGGCAAGCCTTTAACTTAGTGGTGATTGTATACAGTCTATTGTGTTTTTTAAGGAAGCAGAACATAATCACTACTTAGAAATCTTATTTTGTGTTTGTGTTCATTTTTTAGGTGACCCACAACACAACTGTGAATGGTAAAGATACAGTTCATCACTGGAGTTGGACCTCAGACATGCCCTTGGAGTGCGCCACTCATTCTGTGGGAATTAGATGCTATGTTGACGATCCTCATTTCTCTGGTCACACAGAGTGGAGTGACTGGAGCCCACTGAAGAATGTTTCTTGTAAGCTTACATTTAAAAAGCTTTCGTTTCTCAAATGAATTAGATTAGTCTTGCTTAAGGATAAGGTTTAGTGTAAGCTTTCAGTTCTCCAAATGCCATTTGGCTTCATGTGGGTCACCTGGGGATCTTCCAAGTCTCTGTCCCAGAACGTTTTGATTCAAAAACTCTGAGATAGGATTCAGGAATCTGTATTTTTAAAGATCTTCTGAAGGGATTAGATAAACATCCAGGTTTGAAAATCACTGTGGTAGGCATTGAAGAACATTTAAAAATTTTATGTAGATGTTATTGAGATCAAGTCTATATTTAAAAAAAAAATGGCTCCTAGTTTCTTGCCCACAGAGCAGATCCCTATGAGCTGCAGAGAAATGGGGATCTGTAAGTATACCCCAAATCCCAAATCGTCTGTACGTTGAATGAAATTCATATGCAGGTAGAATGTTGGCAGCGTGAGAGAGGCCTGAAAAATTGTTGATGGTGTAATGAAGTCCTTCAGAAGGCTGGTTATCATTGTAGATTATCCACTCTAGTGCCCACATGGAGAAATGGGTCAGAGGAAGGAAGGACTAGAAGCACGTAGATAAGTAACAGGGATCTTATTGCCATTGAACAAAAGACAGTGAAGGCGTAAAGTAGGGCACTTGGGTCTGGAAAGGAAAAGGGGCAAAAGGTATGAAAACACTGAAGAGACAGAATTAAAATTAGTGACTGTGCATTTGGTAACCAAGAAATAGAGCCAAAGGTGACTATAATAGTTTGGACAGCTGAGTAGCTGGTGATGCTTTCCACTGAAACAGGAAATACATGAATGACTTAGGTGGGAAAGATAAATTCATTTTTAAAATGTTGAGCTTGAGGTACTTATGAAGTTTCCAGGTAGGGATGTCTCAGGCAGTTGGAAATACAAGTCTGGCATCCAAGGGATTAGTAGGAGCTGGAGATGTACATTTGAGAGTCATCAACATACATGGGATAAGAAATTGTTTAAATCTAGAGGTTACTGTACTCAGGGAAAGAGAAACGGGGACCAGGGACACGTCTTACAAGCTTGTATGTCTAAGGGTAGGATTGAAGAAAAAGAGCCAGCAGAGTGGAAGACAGTAGCCAGAGGGTTCAGAGTAGCCCAGATGTGTAGGGTGGTGTAGAGAAGGGAGTTTTGAGAAGCTAGAGTTTAGGCAACATATTGGATGCTGTGGATGTTGAAGGCAAGGGTTACTGAGAAGTGGCCATTGGACTGAACAAATAGATCAGCGAGCCACTTTAGTAGAATGGTCAGGGTAGCAGCCAGATTGTGATAGATTAAAGACTTTTAGATAGAAAGGAAACTAGAGATAATTAAAAAGATTGGACATTTAGGAAAATAAAAGCAAAGCTGTGGCTTTAACCTGCAGAGAGTTGAGGTTAAGGAAAAAGTGCTCTTTAGGATGTGGAATACTTAAACATATATTCAGGCTGATGGAAAGTAAGAAGTCTGCCCTAAATACAGAGAAATCATTTCAAAAGACTGGAATTGATGAGTGACTTTTTCTTGGTATGGATTTTTCACATATGGATATAAACCCATTTTGTTTGAACCTTCAGACTTCTTAGACATTAACCTGTGACCTTGGGCATTGGCCTGAAATCCCCTCCGCTCCCCCATTATCAGCCATAAGTAGATAAAACATACCTGGTTTTTATTTATTTCTTGTATATGTCTTGCTCCTTTGAAGGTCCTTTGGGCCGCCATTATTACAAAACACTTTATAGTATGTTTTATATACACTGGGCTATTTAATGGTAAAAGACTTCTAAAGTATTTGTAATTCCTTTTATTCTCTCTAGGGTCACCTGATTCTCAGACTAAGGTTTTTCCTCAAGACAAAGTGATACTTGTAGGCTCAGATATAACATTTTGTTGTGTGACTCAAGAAAAAGTGTTAACAGCACAGATTGGCCAAACAAATTGTCCCCTTATCCATCTTGATGGGGAAAATGTGGCAATCAAGATCCATAATATTTCTGTTTCTGCAAATAGCGGAACAAATGTGGTTTTCACAACGGAAGATAACATATTTGGGACAGTTATTTTCGCAGGATGTAAGTATATAATATTAAGGAGTTCCTATTGATCTGTTTTGGGCCTCTTTAAAAGCTTTAATGCTATTTCCAGGGACATAGACAGTTCTATTTTTTTTTTTTTTTTAATATGAAGACACCAGAATTTTTGCTTGTTTTAAGATGAGTTCTAAGCTCGTTTTCTATATATTTGTATTTATATAACTTGTAGCTTTTGTAGTAAGATTTGAAACATCCAGCTGCTTAGTTTTAAATTCTTAGTTAACAGTTTTGCTGAGTCAAGGGTAGTTTGTGTATGATATTTCTTAATCCTACATTGTTTAGGAATTATTTCATATACGTTTGACCCTTGAACAAAATAAGTTTCAATTGCATGGGTCTGCTTATACATGGATTTTTTTTTTTAAGATTTATTTATTTATTTATGAGAGAGAATGGGTGTACAAGAGCTGGGGGAAGGGCAGAGGGAGAGAATCTTCAAGCAGACTTCCTGCTGAGCGTGGAGCCTGACATGGGTCTCCATCTCACTATCCATGAGATCATGACCTGAGCCGAAACCAAGAGTCAGATGCTTAACTGAACCACCCAGGCGCCCCTACATGGATTTTTTTCAATAACTACAGTACAGTACTATAAATGCATTTTCTCTTATGATTTTCTTAACATTTTCTGTAGCTCACTTTATTGTAAGAATATAATACATTATAACATACAAAATAATATGTGTTAATCAGCTGTCTGTGTTATAGGTAAGGCTTCCAGTCAACCGTAAACTAACTAGTAGTTAAATTTTGGGGGAGTCAAAAGCTATATGTAGATTTTTTTTAAGTTTATTTGTTTTAGTAATCTCTACACCCAGCGTGGACCTCAGACTCAAGACCCTGAGGTCAGGAGTTGCAGGCTCTTCTAACTGAGCTAACCACGTGCCCTGTATGTAGATTTCTGACTGCATGCGAGGTCAGTGCCCCTGAGCCCGTGTTCGAGGGCCTACTCACGGTCAATTTCCCACCAAAAACACACCTCTTAAAATTTTAAAACATCCCACCTAATATAAACATACATGTCTTTTTAAAATTAAAATTTAAAAGCATACCTTTTAAAACATCCCCCAATTAAAGAAACCGTAATGATTTTTACACAAAATCTTTCGACGGCATAACATGTGCTTCTCTAGCTTTTAAAGTAGTATATCTGAGAAGAAGAGGGTCGCTGGAGGACAGGCTCGGGAAGGGTCCCTCTCTCACTGTGTCCTCTCTGTAACATAGGCTTCATAGTACAGGGGCTTCTTTATTTGGTCATTCCCGCAGTTCTAAAATTCCACATTTCCGAAAGTTGTCGTGAGGGACTGCCCTGTTTATGTAGCTTGTGTTGAATGTCCACAGGGACTTTTGTGTTTGGAGTGTTTCTGTCCCCTCTCCTGTGGTAACTGCCGTGTGGTGCACGGATGGGTTTGCCCCCAGCAGCGCTGCTTCCCTTCCTCCCCAGCATTCGGAATCAGAGGCTGAGTTTGGTCTAAAGGGTCTTATGATCAAAGGGTGGGGAATGTACTGAGTGGTTTTGTGATTTTTCTTTGGATCGTGTGGTGATTTTTCTTACCCTTTTCTGGATTCTCAGCTGTGCTCTAGACCAGCAGCTCTCCACCTCTCTTTTCCTTCCAGTGAAACTTAGGATGAATTATGTTGCATTGCTCATATATTCCCAAGGGAATAACCAGGATTAGATGCACTTCTGTTTGATGGCTGTAACCTTACTCTCTTTTTGTCTTCCCAGTAATGCATTTTGGAATTCAAGTGAGAGAGAGATTATGTTCAAATTTAAACTTTAGAAAATTTCTTTCCTAATGGAATTTTAGGGAAGGACTTGCAACATTCCTCACAAATGACCATGGAGTATAAGTTAAAAACCAGTGGTATATGGAGGGAGGCTACCTTATGATGAATGATATCAAAAAGTGAGATATCCACTTAAAAGTATGAAAGAGAAAAATTAAAAATCAGAAGATGAGACTATTCATTAGGTTTTTATTATTTCCAATAGTGTCCTGCTCTTTTTTTTTTTTTAAAGATTTTATTTATTTATTTGACAGAGAGAGACACACAGAGAGAGGGAACACAAGCAGCGGGAATGGGAGAGGGAGAAGCAGGCTTCCCGCAGAGGAGGGAGCCTGATGCGGGGCTCGATCCCAGGACCCCGGGATCATGACCTGAGCCGGAGGCAGACACTTAACGACTGAGCCACCCAGGCACCCCAGTGTTCTACTCTTCTATCATAATAGTAGAAAAGCCCATTTAATTCATAATTTAACCTTCATTTATAGCATTTGGGGTTGAACTCTTCAATATTTGTTAACTCAGAAGCAGCGATAGAATTTTCCTTCAGAGGAATTTCTTTAGGAACTTAACAGGAAGGGCAGTTTATGGTGTGAGTTAGGGATTAAGATTCATTATTTTCTTTCCTTTATGGATATCCTGTTAACCCACCATATATTGAAAAGACACAATCAAAACCTGCCAGGATTTTGATTTGAGTTACATTAGATTTATTAATTTAGGAGACCACTTTAGGAGAACTTTCATTCTCACTATACTGAGTTATCCAAACCAGGAATATGTATTTATTTTCATTTACTTAGGTCTTCTTTGATTTATTTTAGTGATAGGAGGTCTTAAATATCTTTTAGTAAATTAATTCCTAAGAGTTTGATGTTTGGTGCTAGTAAAAGTGGCTTTTTTCCTCTTCAGTTTATTATTGTAATTGCAAATACATTTATTATCCAACAGATAGGATATTTACCAGTATTTTTCAGTGTTTATGCATGAGCTAATTTAGTTATAAGCAAAATATTTTATAAACACTATGCATTCAGTGATCACTCAGAGTTATTTTCATAGATAGTGCCACTTCAGCATTAAAAATTGACTTATTAATCTTTTAGCATACTCAAGAATTTTAAAATACTACATTGTGACATAGAATTAGAGTGCGTAAATATTATATGTCGCATGTCAAATTTCATACTTTCTCATTTGAAAATATTTTCATAAAAATGGCTTTGTTTTTTAAATTGCATTTTCTATTTGCTGGTAATACAGTTGATTTATACCTAGTTTTTATCCAGCTTCAGCTGATCCCTTGGTAAGTTAATTTCTTTGAGAAGGCAGTCAGTACATTACCTTTCAAATACTGCCTTCTCGTATTTTTTCTCCCTCCATCTTTGCTTCCACTTCTTTCTAATTTGCTTCTGTTATTTGGATTTTAACTATTTCACCTTAACATTAATCTGCCAAATACTAAAATAATCGGCATTTTAAGTATACCCAAAAATTTGGTATGTCATTTTAATAAAATGACTGAAAGTTTAGCCTTAGATTTAAAACAATTTTCAAAACAAATATATCAGTGTTATCTGATTATGCAGTTGTTAGACTTTAAAAACTCATGACTTCTCTTAATATTACCTAAAATATCATTGACGGACATTATTCTCCTTCAGGAAGGTATGTGAAATTCTCTATTGTCCTTCTAAGTCTCTAAAACAGTCAAAGAACTGTCTTTAAAGATTAGTTCTTAAAAAATAAAATTATTTTACAGAATTTGCAACAAGTAGGTAATTGCTTTTTAAAAACTTAGTGAAAGATAATTTGGTAGGTAAGGTAAATATGACAGAGAACACCAGTTTCTATGTATGCTTGATTAAACATGAGTACAGAGATACCAATTTCTATAATTAGTGTCCAACTGCAGAATTTTGCGTTATTACTTTAAAGGTCTAAGACACACAAAAAACCCCCATTTTTCTTTTTTCTAGTTTTGCCCTTGCAAAACCAGAGGGAGTGTTCCATAAAGAACAAAAACAGAAGAGCAGTAGTCACTTTGAACATTGGAAGATGCAGAATTTTACCAAGAGATACTTTGTAAATAATAATCATTGTAACTTATTTAAGAACTCTGAAACTTGTAATATGACCTGTGCTGATCTTTAATCCGAGTTGGTACTTCTTTTCAAATCACAGTATTTACGTGATAATACTTTTAACCTGTAGATTTTTCTGATTTGTTGGATACAGCTTCCTTTGAAAGATTTGGTAGGATTTAAGGGGGAAAAAATGTCTTCAGGTTGCTGTTGGGAAGTTTCCAAATGAGCTAGTAGTCATTCTGCAGTATATTTTTGTCCCATCATTTCTAACATAATACGAACTCCAGAAAAACATGCTACAGAAAGCATGGCAATTCCTGCATTGTTCAAAAGGTAAAATCTAAACAATACATTATTTCATTTCTAAAGGAAATTGTACAAAATATAGTTAACATTATGAAACATGTTTTCAGGGAAAATATATGTAACCCATAAGATGTAATTACATTTTTTTCCTATTAGATCCACCTGATATTCCTCAAAAACTGAACTGTGAGACCTATGATTTAAAAGAGATTGTCTGTACTTGGAATCCAGGAAGACCAACTGCATTGGTGGGCCCACGCAATACAAGTTACACTTTATTTGAAAGGTAAAAGTCACCAGGGAAAGATGTCAGCGAGGAGCACTTTGGAGGGTATTAAATGACATAGGGAAATGCGATATCTCATTTATGTTATGAGTAAGATATAAAACCTAATATGCTGTATAAAATTGGATATACCATAAATACTGCAAATGACATGCACACAGACTAGATTCGTATGCTTTTTCTAAAAATCCTAGAAGAGCCCTCAAATATGAACAGAGATTGTTTCTAGGTAATAGGCTTCTGGCCAGTTATTTTCATCTATTTTCTGAATCATATACATTTTCTTTGCCAAGTATATAGTGCATCTAGAATTAGAAATAAAAACTTTTAAAAAAGATTAATTATTAGAAATTTACCCATTCATTTTTTTCCTGAAGTATTTCTCTCTCTTTTAATATTTCTTATTGCTCTCTTAATTCATAGTTTTTCAGGAAAATATGTTAGATTTAAAAGAGTTGAAGCACCAACAAATGAAAGCTATCAGTTATTCTTTCAAATGCGTCCAAATCAAGAAATATATAATTTTACTTTGAATGCTCGCAATCCTCTGGGTCGATCAGAATCAACTATTTTAGTTAACATAACTGAAAAAGGTAAGCTGCTGCATAAACCAGTGTCTTAAAAATAATTTTAGAAGTGGTAAAATGTTTTGAAATTAATGAAAAGTGCTTCTAGGGTTTCCTTTTTATAATTTTCTTTAGAGTTACTTAATATTAATTTTATAAGTTTTATTTAAAAATCCTTAAAATGTATAATTTCAAGTTTCACCATTTTATTGAATTCAGATAAAAATTTGTATGAGACATTTATATAGAAACTTTAAGTGGCTTTATCTAATAGTTTTTGATTCTTGAAAAATTTTTGCCCAATTTTTAAAAGCTTTTTATTTTTTTTTTCAGTCTTTTTATTTTAAAATAATTATAGACTCACAAGTGGTTGCAAAAATAATAAAGCCCCGTGACCTCACGCGGCTTTCTCCACTTGCGACGTCTTACTAACTACAGTACAATTTCCAAATGAGGCAATCGACCCTGATACAATACCACAAACTAGACCAGTGAACTGGACTACTGACCTTGCTCAGTTTTCTCAAGTTTCTGTGTGTGTTCAGAGGCGTGTGTGCGTCGATGTGCTTCTGTGCGGTTGGATCCATGTATAGATTCACGGAACCAACAACACAGTCAAGATACAGAACTGGTCTGTCTCCACGAAGAGACTTCCGCTTGCTGCCCCATTAGCAAACCTTGCCACACTTCCCCGCTACCCACCCCCTACCCCATGCTCCTGCATCCCTGTCCCCAGGCAACATCTACTCAGTTCTTCATCTCTGTGTTTTGTCATTTTGAAGTGTTGTATAAATGGAATCCTACAATACCTAGCCTTTTTTCACTAAGGGTAATGTCCTTGAGATCCATCCAACTTGCTGTGTTTATCAATAAGTGGTTTGTTCCTTCTTATTGCTGATGATTCTGGGACTTTTACCAGCCCTAGTAATATGTAGTTCAAAATAGAAATAAAATATGGTCCTTCTTCTTAGCATTCATTCCCGTGGGCATTCCACTGCGTCGGCTGCATGCAGGCTCTGCAGTCCAGAGGCCTTCTCTTAGAGCCTCTCGGTCAGTGGAGAAAGGCTTAAACCAAATGCATTATAACAGAGCCTAGCAAGTGCTTAGCAACTGATCTTGTTGCCCTATTTGTAGATGTAAGTACACTTCTATTAATTATTCCTTCTTATCATTTTTGTTGTTTCCTGGTTTTTCCTAAGGTCAGAAGAGCTACATTTTGTACTTGAGTGGTAGTGTTTGTATTTGTCTGCCCTCTGCCTTTCGACCTTATTTTCACATGGTTCCTTCTTCCCACTCACATGGGCCTATATGTTCTATCACCAGCATCGTGTGCAGTTTGTTTCACTGTTATACTGTTCTTGCCAAGACCCAATCGGAAATGCTCTTCTGCGTCCGTTTTGCCAATTTTAGTCAGATTCTTCCTTCAAAGCTCATCTTAAGTCCCATCTTCACTCGAAGACTTCCCTACCACACTTGTATCTCAATTCCTGTAGCCGCTGAGAGCTGTACTACACATTTCCAACTTGGCATATATACTCTTGTTCATTGTCTCTCTCTTTTTTTTTGTCACTCTCCAAATAAATTAGGGGTTCCTTAAAGGTAGAGATTATGATCCTACTACCTTTTAGTATTCCTGATGCCAGTCTAGGAACCTTGAATGTGGTTGGTCTGTAAACACTGTTGGCACGATACCAGCAGTAAAAGTGAGGTCTGTGTATGCCACGGGTACTGAGTGGAATATTGTTGATCGATACTAATGGTACCTCTCTTGTTTCTTGTTGGGTTTTTTTTTTTTTTGGTTTTTTTTTTTTTTTATTGTCATTTATTGTATTCTTAAGTAGCTTTTAAAGTAATCTTTACAAATTATATTTACAGTCTGTCCTCGAATTCCTACTTCAATCAAAGTAAAGGATATTAATTCAACCGCTGTTACACTTTCCTGGCATTTACCAGGCAACTTTGGAAAGATTAAACTTTTATGTCAAATTGAAATTAACACAACTAACTCAGTCCAAGAATTGGTAAGATTTTTCTATAAACTTCCTTTGAGGTTACTTTGGATAAAATATTTTTCAAAACTAATTAAAGAAATTGATATGCAGAAGCTCTCAGATGATTTATGATAGAAATTTACTAAGAACTAAGACATTATATATCAATGTAATGACAGCATTATATTTAGCACTTGAAAACAGTTAAAATCCTGGGTATTATAGAACGTGAGTTTGACTTTTACTACTCAGAATGTTACCAGGTCTAGTATAGTACCTGGCACATGGCTGGTACTCAGCAAATTTGTACATGAATGGATAGTTTTTGCTATAACCTTTAGCATCAGTTAATGGACTGATAAGCACCAGAGAGAAGATGCGATTTCTAAAACTGCCAAGTGCAGCAATAGGAGCAAGTTCTAAGTCAGAATGTGGTCGTTATAAGTCAGAACATGACTTTTTAAAATACATTTCAGATACTTAGCTTGACTTTTGTAGTGTACCATCTTGTAATTTGTGGTAAGTCCAAAATAAAAGATATTGTAGTGAAAATACTCATTTGGAAACTTACTGATGATTGCTAGAAAATCAGTCAAATGCCAGAATATAATCCGAAAAACTCCTTTAGAATTCGTAACTGGGAGCTCAGAGGATTTCCTGAGGCATGCAGATCCTCAGATTTGTTCATATTATTTCATTTTAATTTTACATAATTTAAATAAGAATTTGTTGAATATTCTACATGTTTGGCACCATACTAGAGGTTCTAAGTGCCCTATTAAAAAAATGCATAGGATGATGCCTGCCTCAAAGAAGCTTCCAAATATAGCTGACTAATGTACTTAATCTTCAAGGTCATCTTAGATTACTAAAGTATATTAAGGCTTGTTGTATTACCATTAGCCATTGACCAGTGAACAAGATTATATCATCCTTTCTGCATAATTTAATTGATCATTATTACTTAGACCCAGTATTTGAATTAAAATGATACCTAAATATATTGTTACTACAGGGCATAATTTCACAGATTTGATATTTATGTAAAAATTAAAATATTTTGGTGGATGAACTGTCGTTAGTCTTACAAAGGTAAACTCACATGGACATTTAGTCAATTTATGTTATAAATTTGGGTGGTTTATCAAAAAAAGTGTGTGTTTATGTGTTATATATATATGTGGATTCTTACATGACATTACATATACATATTGATTTGCTTTCTAATAGCGGAATGTCACAATCAAAGGAGTAGAAAATTCAAGTTATCTTGTAGCTGTGGACAAGTTAAATCCATATACTATATATACTTTTCGGATTCGCTGTTCTACTGAAACTTTCTGGAAATGGAGCAAATGGAGCAATGAAAAAAAGTATTTAACCACAGAAGCCAGTAAGTTAAGTCAGTGGTTTATAGCTGATTATTACTATGGATCTTGACATTTTACAACTTATTTTTAAAGAAAATGTCACCAAAATGAGTAAAAGGAGAAAGCTTGAATTGCATAATTGTGTAATATCTCCTAGTAAAATATCATCCAGACATCTTAAATGGTGGCTCTAAGGTTTGTGCTCCTACGAGCAGCCGCTTGGCCTGTGTTGTGGGGAAGACCAGGCTTGTCTGCAGGATGTTTACAGCTGTGTCCTAAGATGATGAAGAGGAAACAGACTTGAAACTGTGATGAGATTATGGGTGATTTCTCTGACACTCTTTCCTCCTTTCCTAGAATTTTGGTAACCTATTTAGATGACTTTACTGAAGACAGTTGTTAATAAAGAGAATTTGTTGGAATTTTTATTTGTGACCTAGGCTTGAGAAATGGATGGGGCCAGAGGTCTTGAACTTAGTTTCTGCAGTACACGGAGGTCAAAATAGGTACAAAATTAGGTAACTGGTTTTCTGAGTATGATAATTTCCAAAGATGGAATGAGATTCTATCCTTGAATAATCAGATGTCAGCTTTAAAAGTCAAAAACAAAAAAACTTAGAAATAGGTATAATTTTCGGGAGTCATTCAACAAAAGATAGCAAAAGCTTTATTTGCACTAGATAATATAGGGAATATGAAACTTCTTCCAGGGGCACCTGGGTGTCTCAGTTGGTTAAGCATCTAACTCTTGATTTCAGTTCAGGTCATGATCTCAGTGTCCTGGGATCAAGCCCCACTTCGGGCTCCACACTCAGTGGGCAGTCTGCTTGAGGATTTTCTCTCTCCCTCTCCTTTTGCCCCTCCCCCAGCTTGTGTGCATTCTTCCCCCCCCCAAATAAACGAATCTTCTTAAAAAAACTTCCAAAAAATTAATGAACAACAAAACAAAAAATGATAGATGTTAATCCAGATTTTTGCCTCTCCACATGAAGGAAGGTTAGAGAGATGGGAGAAGCTTTGTGATATATGTAAAAAAAACTATTTGGATCATCAAAACTGAATGCTGTGCATGAGTCCAGTGTATTTAGTTATCCGTTGCTACCTGGCAAATTACCCTAAAATTCAGGGGCTTAAAACAGTAAACATACTATCTCACAGTGAGTATAGGTCAGAAATTGAGAAGCAGGGGCGCCTGGGTGGCTCAGTCGTTAGGCGTCTGCCTTCGGCTCAGATCATGATCCCAGGGTCCTGGGATCGAGCCCCGCATCGGGCTCTCTGCTCTGCGGGAGGCCTGCTTCTCCCTCTCCCACTCCCCCTGCTTGTGTTCCCTCTCTCACTATCTCTCTCTCTGTCAAATAAATAAATTTAAAAAAAATCTTTAAAAAAAAAAAAAAAAAAAGAAATTGAGAAGCAGCTTAGCTGAGTAGCTCTGGCTTATAGTCTCTCATGAGGCCACAGTGTGGACATAGATAGGGGCTGCTGTCTTGCCCAGGGCCAGAGAATCTGTTTTCAAGATGGCTCACACAGTGGCTGTTCCTCACTATGCAGGTCTCTCCATAGTGCTGCAGAGTATCCTCATAACATGGCAGCTAGCTCCTCCTAGACTTAGTGAGTAGGGGGAAAACATGGCAGCCTCCACAATGCCTTTTATGACCTCACCTCAGAAGGGAGCTACCATCGTATCTGTCATACCCTATTGGTCACACAGGCCAGTGCTGTTATGGTGTGGGAGGGGACCACACACAGGCAGGCTTACCAGGAGGTGTGACCAATACTGATCCTTTGGAGACTGGCTACCACAGGAGCTTTTGCCTTCAGTTGATGAGCTGCTGTTGCCAAGAGAAAATACTTTATTTATACCTCACTGAGATTATAGCATTAATTCACTTAACAAATATTTACTGAGGGACGCCTGGGTGGCTCAATCGGTTGAGCGGCTGACTCTTGGTTTTAGCTCAGGTCATGATCTCATGGGTCATAGGATTGAGCCCCACATTGGGCTCCACGCTTAGCAGGGAGTCTGCTTGAAGGTTCTCTCCCTTTCCCCCACCCCATTCGCGTGCATGCTCTTTCAAATAAATAAATCTTAAAAAAAAAAAAATAATGGGCACCCACTATGTGTCAGGAACTGTGGTAGTCACCAGGGATACAGCACTGAATAAAACAGTCTCTGCCCATGGAGTTTATAGGAATAGAGAATTAGAAATAAAGTTTTAGAAATAGTTTGCTGGGTAGTGCCACAGAGAAAAATAAAGCCTAGAAAGGGGACTAGGGAAAGAAGGTGACGGGAGGAGGGGTTGCAATTTTAAATAGGGTAGCTAGAAAAGACCTCACTAGTAAAGTCACATTGGAGCTGAGATAAGGAGGAGAGGAGATGATCCCGGGGAGGAGAGTTTCTGCGCTCGGGAAGAGCAGTCACGGAAAGCACAGGAAGCCTGAGGCAGGTGGTCCAACACGTCTGAGGAGCCCCCGGAAGCCTGTGCTCGGCCCTAGCTGACTTGAGCAAGGGGAGGTAGGAGGATGTGAGACAGAGCAGCATCCCTTAGTCCATTCTAAGGGGCCTCTTGTTTTGTGGGCATTGAGAGCTCAGCTTTTTCATTGTTTCATTTCTGAGTGGCCACTGAACTGCTTCACATTTTTATGGAGAATTCTAAAAATGTAGGGAAAAATCTCAAGCACCACTGTCTCAATTATTGATATTATCAGCTGACATACAATACACATCTTCAGATGCTAACTTTGAAATCTCTTTCCTAGTTCCTTCAAAGGGACCAGATACGTGGAGAGAATGGAGTTCTGATGGAAAAAATTTAATAATCTATTGGAAGGTAAATACCTGATTTTTCCCTGAATATTTACATAACGATATTGGGCTAAACTACTTAACTTACGAATGGTACTTGAGTGATCCAGAAACCCGGGTTTCTGAGACTGGCTCTTCACAGTCCTGCTGCGAATCTAACCTGGCTCCTCCGAACCCCCTGGACTCCTCATCACGCCCCTTTCACCACAGTCAGTTTGGTGAGGATCTTCTCTGACAGCTCTGAGCATTCTTCAGTTTGATTTCATGAAGGCTGTAAAGGACCTCAAGATTTCATGAACTCCATCTCTCTCACTCAAGCCGGAAACATAGCAAGAAGCTACAAGTTAGAATCTCCGTTGTGTTGATGCTATGCTTTTTTCTCCAATGAGTAGGAAACTTTTCACTATCTCATATGTAATTTGTTTTCCTTTAGTTGTATTATTATATGCCACTTAAAAAGGTTTTCATGGTTTTGTACAATTTTTAGATATAATATAAATTGCATTATGGCTTCACTAGTTTTTCTCTACTAGAGCAGACATTTTTGTTGCTCTAATTTTTATCTGATTTGCAAGGATCAAACATCAAAACATCAAACATCAAAAACAAACATTTGTTTTCTATATCAGATTTTATAAGAGCAGTCATAATTGGATTCCTTTAAATAGTGAATTTTGTTATTGATAGTAAAACATTTTTATAAAAATTTGACAGCAGTACAGCTTTGAGTAAAGTCTGTGTGCAAATTCATTGTGAGTTCCGTTGCTTTGTGATGGTCTGTATATGGCTGTGTACCCCTCTTAATCTTGATTGGAAAATCCACTGGCTACTCACAGTTGTCTGTCAGATTTCCTGATGATGTAGTAACAATTATACAGCCACTTCAGTGTGTCATTTCTCAGCCTTTCGGCTAAGATCAAGTGTAGTATCTGTTCTTAACAGTTTAATGCCTGATACGTCCTCTATCCGAAGACAATATATCACACGGGTTTTTGGAATTACGAGAAAGGAGAGGAGCTCACTCTGCCCACTCCACACATCAGCCTAGTGATGCAGGACCATTACTTCAGTGTAGAGAAAGTTTGGGATGTTGTTTAAACTAGATGAATGCCTAACCAAAGATTAAAAATACTGAGGTGATTGTAACTTCAGAGACTAGGTTGATGGTTCTGCTGTTTGCCAAGGAGGAGCATATTTGGGTGGAAAATGAAATTGTTTGGGGTTGACTTTTTCAAAATGTATTCTAAAAATATGTGCCACTGGGATGTCCAAGTAGAGTCTAAGAGGTGGTGGTTTGGTGTGAGGCTCTGGAGTTCAGGGGAGAAGTCAGAGCTAAAGACACAGCTTTGAGTAGCATGTAAGTGGGATCACTCAGGGAGAGCATGCAGGGTGGAAAGAGGCCAAGGATGGACCCCTAGGTCTAGGTGATAGCAGCGTATAAAGGACCAGCAAAGGAGGAGCATCCAGCAGAGGAGAGTGGGAAGGTTAGAGGACAGGAAGACCAGAAAAAAATGGTAAAGCAGAAGCCAAGGGTGGGGATTCTGTGAAGGAGTGAGCGGTCAGCAGCGTCACACGAAGCCCGTGAGCCTTAGGATGGTAATGGGTCCAATAGACCAGGCCATCAGGGAGTCACTGTTACAGAGCAGTGTTTTCAGCGGAGTATTAATATCAAGGTCAGTCTGGATCAGAGGGTCCCGTGCATTGTCGTATAGTCTTGAAAAGCAGTTCAGCTCCACAAATAAAAAGGTTTGAATGTTTCCTTATATCCAGTAAGTCTACTTTGGAAATCCACATTAAAGAATTAATCCTAACTATGAAAAAGAAAAAAGTGGCATGAAAAGGTACACCAAAGTATTATTTTAGTATTGTGAAAAGTTGGAAACAACTTAAATTTCATTTATTTAAGGAATATTCAAGTAAACTACTAAAAATACTACATAAAATATAAAGCCATTAAAGTGTATATATTATGAACAAATATATTATAGAAAGGTGAAAAAAGATAAAATTGTACGATTAAAACAATGTTAATTAAAAAATCTACATCTTAGAAAAACAACTTGAAGAAAATATCAAAATGTAAGAGTATTTAAGAAATGGGAATATGGGAGCATTTTACAATTTTTTTTTTTAACTTTTATATAGTTTCCAAATTTTCTGGTAATGGGCATGTACTATTTTAAGAAAATAATAAATATTTTTTAAAAACTATGATGCCATAATTTTTTTTTAAGTTGTATTTATTTAAGTATTCTCTACCAGCATGGGGCTCAACTCATGACCCTGAGATCACGAGTCACATGCTGCACTGGCTGAGCCAGCCAGCCACCCTGATGCCATAATTTTTTATGTTTTGTTTGATAGAGCAGTCATTCCTGTTACTTTTTTTGTTTTGCTTCTGAAAAATGTGAGGCTAAGACTGGTTTGCATTTCCTTAATTTTTAAATTTCTCTGCGCTCTTATTGCTTACGGTAAGTATAGTTTTTCTTTAGCATCACTTCCCTGATCTATCCTGGCCTCGGTGCCTCTTAAATCTGTGTTTGACACCGTTCACAACTCCCTTGATTCTGCTGTTACCTTGTCATGATTGATGTGGTGCCTGGTTTAGACTTGATAGTCTTGCCTCATCACACGGCCGGTTTTGCAGGTTTCTTGACAGAACTTATTTTTCTGTTTCTCATAGCCTTTACCCATTAATGAAGCGAATGGGAAAATACTTTCCTATAATGTATCATGTTCACTCGATGAGGAGACACAGTCCCTTTCTGAGATCCCTGATCCTCAACACAAGGCAGAACTACAACTTGATAAAAATGACTACATCATCAGTGTGGTGGCAAAAAATTCTGTTGGCTCATCGCCACCTTCTAAAATAGCTAGTATGGAAATTCCGAACGGTGAGTACTTAAGGTAATGTAGTATATAAGAACAGGAAATTAAAGTGAAACATTTTAAGGGGTGTTCGCTTGCTCTTATAAGGTCAGCTCTCTTCTCATATCCCCTGCTGCTGCTGATCCATGAAGAGGAACAAGCCAATTAATGTCCAGAATTCACTGAGAGACAGCAGTTATTCATCCTTAGGGATGACTCCAGACTCTGTGCTGTTGGATAAAATAATGAGTGTACCCAGTTACTTTAGTGCATAGTGTTGGAGAGTTGTGGTGGTAGATATTACTCTTAGTAGGAAATGTTTCAGCCATTTATTTCTCCTAAGACCACGGGAGCTGATGCTGTATCAGCTGGGCTGTTTTACAAATGTCAGGCAGGAAAAATAATACGTATTTTTAATGGCGGCTTTGTCGACAAGACATTCTTTATTAATAGGAACCCTTTATTGATAAATTCTTTTTAAAGTCTAAATTAGATCTTCAATATAAGCTTTAAAAAGTCACCATGGTGCAATTTTAAAATTAACTTAGTGCCTTTCTTTAAATGTATTACCAGTAATCCATAATATTTAATCCATAGCCACTTCTGCCTCTTAGGTCATTCCTCTTCCAGATCATTCCCTGCTCCCCCCCCCATTTTGCTGTCCTGTCCCAAAATGGGGGTGCCTGCCTATGACCACCCACTCCTAAAGGAAGAAAAGTTGGTGGATCTGGTTAGGGTCCTCCAAGTATCTTTTCAACTCTTTTTTTTTTTTAGATTTTATTTATTTATTGGAGCGAGAGAGAGAGAGAGCACAGTGGGGGAGGGTGGGGCAGAGGGAGAGGGAGAAGCAGGCTCCCTGCTGAGCAAGGAGCCCAACACAGGACTCGATCCCAGGACCCTGGGATCATGACCCAAGCTGAAGGCAGACGCCTAACCGGCTGAGCCACCCAGGCACCCCTGGTCCCACAGCTTTTTGATCCCGCTGCATGTCAGCCGATTCTCCATTCCTCAGCCCGTCTCCAGGAGCCCCTTCAGCCCACCCATAGGCTTGAGAGGAAGAGAAGGGCTGGTCCATCCACTTGCTCACCACTCGTTATCGTGCTCCTACTCTGTAGGTCTGGCCCCGGGGTTGGGGTTGCAGGCACAGGCCCCCGCCCACTCTCTCAGAGCTCACATCCGTAGTGGGCGAGGAGAAGAGAGATTGGGACTGGCCACTCATGCTCTGCTCCTGCCTGCCCCCTGTGCTGCTGCCCTCCTCTAGTGCCCGCACGCCCTCAGCCCCGTCCGTCCTGGCCCTGACCTGCACACCCCAGCATGCTGCGTCACCACCTGTCCGAGGTGCCCTTGCATTACTTTTTCCAGCTTCTGAGTTTATCTGTACATC
Source organism: Phoca vitulina (assembly GCF_004348235.1). Lineage (NCBI taxonomy): Eukaryota > Metazoa > Chordata > Mammalia > Carnivora > Phocidae > Phoca > Phoca vitulina. Next base: position 30,036,305 of record NW_022589720.1, on the reverse strand, counting down.
TGGGTAATTATCTTTTTACAGCAAAAATAACAGAGCAACACTTCTAAACTTTGCTAGAGGTTTATCTAGTTTGAGCACTCTTAAAATTTCTGTCCAATGAAATAGTTTTTCTAACTCCTGCCCATTTTCATGAGATTTACTTCTGTTATTGTTTTTAATACAAGTAACATGTACTTCTTTCTTGTTGAAGATGATCTCAAAGTGGAGCAGGCTGTCGGAATGGGAAATGGAATTCTCCTCACTTGGAATTACGATCCCAATATGACCTGTGACTATGTTATTAAATGGTGTAACTCATCTCGGTCTGAACCCTGCCTTATGGACTGGAAAAAAGTCCCTTCAAACAGCACTGAAACTGTAATAGAATCTGGTAAGATAAACTCAGAGTTGCCTCTCAGTGAAAGCTGTTACAAAATATTTTTAAAAGAGCAATACATGGTGTGACTGGGTATAATGAGTGATCATTTCCCCCTTACCACTGGAGTGGGTGTGAATTGACCTTTCTGGAAAGTGCTTTGTAGCAGTATGTGTATCAAAGGGTTTGTATCTTTTTAATCTAGTAATTGTCTAGGAATTCATTCTAAGAAATAATCAGAGAGCAACACAGGATTGCATCTAAGAAGGTTCACCGTAGTGTTATTTATAATCACAAAAATTGAAACCCCAAATAGCAAATAGGAGAATGAGTAAATTACAGTGTATCTGTAAAGTGGAATGTTAAGTAGCAGCCCAGATTGCGACAAAGCAATGGAGGAATGCTCCTGAAGAAAGGAGACCATGAAGCCCTAAGCAGTGTGGTCTCACCCCTCGTCCTTGGCCTCTGTTGCCCAAGCGCAGGTTACTGGGCAGAGCCGAGAACAAAGGCCTTGCTTCCATCACCACTGATGTCGGGCAAGGGGCATCCGTGTGGCAGGGGGCACAGTGTGTGGTGGGGCGGGGGGGGCAGTGCCCAGCGCCTGACTGTTGACAAGCCAGGAGTCCTGTAAGGGGAGCTGCTTCTGCTAGGAGCAGCCTAAAGTTCAGCCATGAGGAGTGTGTAGTAACCTGCAGGCTGATGCAGCCTGGTCCTTGGATATCACAGCCCTGTTTCCACCATCATTGTCCCTTCTGAGTAGCTGGTGAGTGTTTCGTGCCTCTACCCTGGGGAATTCTGGGCTGGTCCAAGTGCAGTGGTGTTTACCCTTGGGAATTCTAGAACCTGCCGCCTTGGTGGTGATGCTCCTCCGAGTCATTCCTCTGTCCTGGTTCTCCCTTAACGTTGAGGTGAAGCTCAGGAGAGCAAGCAGCTGCTGATACTTCTCTCCCAGGAGCCAGTGCTACCCACTTATTTCACCATCAGATGGTGAAGATGAGTCCCATCCAGTAGATTACTCCAAGTGGGTTTAGATTATTTGCCAGTTCTACTTGAAATACTTGATGGTCCCTTTATCCTTTCTTAGAGCCTGCCTCCCTTATCAGGGTACCTGGCACACCCCACCCTCCTCTCCTGCACCTCCCCTTTGCACTCCCCCCACCTGTAGCTGCCTAACCTTATGCCAGCCTCGTCAACGCCATGTGAATTCTCGTCCCTTTTCCACCTCTCTCACCTGGGCTTTGAGAATAACCAGGGTGGACTGGGGCAGGCTCGGTGGTGTGGAGAGGGTTCTCCTTAGAGTGCCTGGGGACAGAGATTTCATCTGAGACCTGTAGGATGAGAGGGAGAACCTCCCGTGTCACGGCAGATGAGCAGAGAGGCCCCACAGTGGTTGAGAAAGGCTCGGAGAAGTCAGGTGACTTGCCCAAGTTCACAGAACCAGCGTGTGACAGCACCAGGATTCAAATTCAAAGCAGTTCAGAGCCTCAGGAGACCAGGAATTGTCTCTTTTATTGACTGCTGCTGGGACAGCGCATGGCTACAGGAGATACTTCTTGTCCCTTCCTCAACCTAGTCATCTATTCATTCAACTGTCCTGTCTATTTATGACCTCAAAACACAGAAGTAATGCCATAACCCCCACTCGGGCTCTTTTTCTTTTTAAGGCAGCAGAACCCTATAGAATATTGATATATTTCATTGTGACACTAGGTACAGATTTACTAACCTACATGCAGATTAAAATAACCTCAGGCATGCCTGTCCCCAAAGAAAAAAGTTACAAACTGATTTTAGAGGTTGGCCATCTCACTTTTGAGCTTGTAGAACCACTGATGTTCCGTGGGAATGTAATTGAAGAACTGGTGCTCTCACCACACCAGAAGAGTTGCTTTCCACTAATTAAATGCAATCCCACATGCTGCCATTTACCCCCCTGGCAGTATGTTCTTCCTGGACCACCACTGATGAGCTCCTCATTGCCTTTTAAGGCCCTGTTCAGATGTCACTTCTTGATGGCTTTTCGTGATATTCTTAGGCTCATTTGGTCCCATGGTAAAGGTGCCCCAGCCTGTGATAGGTCCCTGTAGTCTAGAACATTGTGTCTTGGTTACCCCCATTCATCTGTCTCCCCAGCACTCTGCAAGCCTTTCCAGGCCATGGGCCATACTGTGTCCACCTTTGTGTTCCCAACATTTCAAACATTGCATTGTGTCGAGGTATTTCAAAAGGGGCTTTTTGAACTGAAGTTAAGATGCTTCTCTTGCGTGTCTTGTGAAATTAACTCAAGGGCACTAAATAGCAATGCTATATAGAGAAACAGACTTTATGGGCCAGCATACCTTGAAGCAGCAAGGTAGAGTGGAAAGGTTGGTATCTGCTTTTTGGCTAGGGCAGGAAGGGCTTTCCAGAGGCTTGACATGGACCTGGGATTGGCTAGTAAACTGACCCTGGCCCAAATCTGGAAAGAAGTCATCATTGCTTGATCTAAAGAAACAAAATGAAAGCCTTGACCGCTGTTTTCTCCCTTCAAGGCCACATCATGTTATAATACTGTTCGTTACAACAGAAGTGAATTTGTTTGTTTAATTTTTCTTCAGTCATTTTTCACTCTGAATATTTATCAATTTTGAAAATATGGCTGTATTTTTTTATGATAAGAAAACATCTTTAAAATTAGCTTTGGAAATTTCAGAATAAGTGACTATAAGTTTGATATTTCTAAAATAGATGTTCATAGTAATATGTACTTAATGAAAGTTAATTGTGTTCCTCCTGTAGATCAGTTTCGACCAGGTGTAAGATACAATTTTTTTCTGTATGGGTGCAGAAATCAAGGATATCAGTTATTACGTTCTATAATTGGATATATAGAAGAACTGGGTAAGTTAAGTGGGTAAGTTTTCTTAAGAGTCCAAGGTAACAGGAGAAATTAGAAATCAACAGCAGTTGCAAGATTGAATTCTAAAAATAGATTGAATTGACATGTTTAGTTCAAGGAAGGAAAAGTAATTTGTATGATAAACTTAAAATTACTCGTGATTATGTAAACTTCATTTCTTTAATGTTTATATTTCACAATTTTACTGTTGTCATTGAGGAAATGAAATCCTAATTTTGATGTCAAAGAGATTTAATTTGCACTTCCAACACGTTTAATAAAACCATTAACTTCAAGACCGTGTACAGAGGGGAAACACAATTCTGTGTGAGTAGCCGCTTACAGATTTTGCCGAGGGTGCTTCCCCGGGTGTGTATGTTGTGAGACCCCCCTGTGTGCCTCTGGTCATTAGCATGCGAGCTTCACAGGAGCAGGGCTTGTGAGAGCATCTCTGAAAGTGCGACTTACTAGAGAATAAAGGTCTCATCCCAGATTCAGTTATTTTTGAGGATACAACTCTCATTAAATGTTGGTGTCTTACCCTGTACCCATAAGCTCTCCTTTAGCTGTGGATGCTTTTCCCTTTACAGCTCCGATTGTTGCGCCGAATTTTACTGTTGAGGATACATCCGCAGATTCCATATTAGTAAAATGGGAAGATATTCCTGTGGAAGAGCTCAGAGGCTTTTTAAGAGGATATTTATTTTATTTTGAAAAAGGAGAGAGAGACACATCCAAAATAAGGGGTTTGGAATCAGGTAAGTCACTTACTACAGCGAGAACAGTATTTTCTAGAAGTTCTCATTAACCCCCCCCCACACACAAAAAAAACAAGACAGAAAACAAAAACAAAAAAACAAGGAAAGAAAAAGAAGTGCTGCTGAGTAATGTAATACCGGTTTCTAAAACTGAAAAATAGGTAAATGAAAATGTATGAATATGAGAATTTTAGGACTTTAGTATGTGATAAATGACATGTACTATCTTTCATTTAAATTATTCTGCAGACTGATTATAAACCCCATAGGACAGAGACCATCTCTTAGCAATCTTGTTTGATGCATAAAATAGCATCTCACATAGGTTATTTAAAAAAAAAAAAAAGTCTTTCTAAAAAATTCTAATAATGGAGCAGAAAAGCTCAGGAACCCAAAGAAGGGCTCCGGAGCCTTGCTATTATCTGACAAAGAGCCGTCCGCACAGTTAGCTGTGGACTTGATGAGCTGGCAAGCTTAACTGACTTAACTGGGGACGTGTGCATCTACTAGATCTTTAAAAGTACAGTCAGTCGTTGACAGTTGGTAAGCGTATGTCCAAAAGACCATAGAGAATTTTCAGATTTACATATACAGAAGTGTTTATGCAGACTTCTGGCCTCTCCTTAAATTATATTTCTGTTGGGAGTCAGATGTTTCCTATACATAGCCACATAACACAAGCATATCATCTTTTCATTTTGAGAGCTCTCCTTTCCCTTAATGACCTCACCTCAGAAAAAAACCATTTTAATTATTTAATGCCTGTCCGACAAGCCGAGACCACAGTGCTGCATGCAGATGCTGACTGGGCTTTAGCTAAGGCACTTTCCTGCGCAGCGGCATTAGATGTGCCCCTCCCCCACACCACTAAGGTCTGCATTTCCTGAACCTTCACAGTTGCCTGTGAATGAGAAAAACCCTACATACAAAGTTTTACAAATATCCAGAGTCTAGTGAAATTTTTCTCCAGATGTTCAGAAATTTTACACTTGTACCAGTTAAAATTCTAGCATCTAGACTTCCATTTAGACATGATGGATTGGTCACTAAAGTTAAAGAGGAAAAAAAAGCATAAAGCCACAAAAACAAAGAGAACCAGACAGGCAAGAGTACACCACATTCGGACATTTTGGGTGTGATGGAGTGGGACAGATGACCTGGAGGATGGTGAAATCTAGGTGGACATTCAGGCTTCGGCGAGAAATAATTTGACTCATCCTGTGGGCCAGGATTGGAGGCTGGTGGTTAGGATGGATATGGGCTGAACAGTGAGGGCTGACTGAAAGTCTGTAAGGAGCAGTGAGAACCCCCAAGTCGTACACGGACTTCATGCAGCTAACGTGAGTGCTTGCTCTCCTGCCTGAAGACAAACTGAACCAGAGAGCCTCCAAAGAGGGGGACAACCTAGTGAGCAGTGTGACCTTCCCTGCCTCTCCTTCCTCTAAAGGAAGCTAATAGGACATCTTCAGCTAGGCCTATTTCCCCGGATGAGATTAGAGGGTCTTTCTTTGGAAAAAGAAAATGGTCCCTGAGGAAAGACATGAAAGGTGCTGATACTGGGGGGCTGTCCCAGTGAAAGGCCAGAAATTGACTGGTCATTCCCCACCAGTGGTAAGTGAAGCCCACCAACCAATAAGCTCCACCCGTTCACAGTGACCTTCCAGTGGCCCACTCTTAACCATGACTAGCAGCCAGGGATAACCACATGGTTGAGAAAGATTCTAACATGGGGACAGAAACCAGAAGGAATTAGAGAAAACAGATTCAGCATAGGGAAACAAATTTAAAACAAAAAACAAAACTATCCTCACATAGTTGGGATTCCCTGTATTTATTGAAAGGACCTGATGTTATAAAAAAGAACAGTCAGAAGATAGGTAAGAACTCATCAAAATTAAAAATACAATCAAAGAAAATTTTAAAGAATTAAATAGAAGATAGAGAAATTAAATGGGAGAGAAATTCTTCCCCAAATTAGACAAATGCTGAGGAGAAAACTTGGAGTAGAAAGCTGAGGAAGTTGGAGTACATGGAGACCTGTGCTGTCATGGGGTTCGGGGGAGGGGGGAATGGAAGGAAATTAACCAAAGAAAGCGTAAGAATATATCCCAGGACATAAAGACTAGGATACACAGAGTAAAAACACCCACTAAGTACACAGTAAGGTAAATAGAAAAAAAGTCTACACCAAGGTAGGTTGTCATGAATTTCCCGAGCACCTCATACATAAAGAATAAGTCCTAGAAACAGAAAAGTCGCTCAGGTGCAAGGCCTCAGGAATGGAAGGGGCCTTGGACTTCTCAGCAGCACAGCAGATGCTGGAAGATAGCACGGCCATGTCTTCAAGATACCAAGTGAAAATTCTTTCCAGCCTAGCAGTCTGTTCTGTCAGTGGCAGCCAGTGAGAGAGCAGAATGAAGGCATTTTCAGACCCGTCGAGCTGCAGATACTTCCTTCCCCGTGTCCCCTTCTCAGGCGCTGGTTCTAGAACAGTGGGTCAGCCTAGGAAGCAAGCAGGACAGGGAGGTCCAGGAGGGCGGGAGCTGGGAAGGCCTGGGTCTGGAGCGGATACCCTGGGGAGGGGGCCCTGGGAGGACGTGGGCTGGGGTTGAGTGGCCAGTCATGGCACTGGGATTTTGTTGCGTTGGGCCATGTGGAAAATCGCATTGAATATTCACAGGAGGATGTGGAAGGAATTAGGGATTGGTACATTAAGCAAATGAGGAAAAAACGTAATTAAAACAACAGAAAAATAAGGGAAACATGAGCAGACCAAGCAATTTGTCTAGCAGGAATCCACACTTTTACAATCACAGTAACATAAACACTGCATTTCCCAAACCTTGTGGTGTGTCTGTGAATGATGTGGGATGGGAGGGAGATGGGGTGTTGAGAACACTGAAGCTGCACCTTTTTTGTAGGACATGCATACATAATGTCTAAAAGTTTTAAATCAAGGCACTGCCAGTGTGAGTTTATCTCAAAACATGGAAGTTAAATACCCAAAGAAACAGGCGATGGGGTTTGGCGGGGAAGGTGCGAGCAGGGAGCTGCTACTTTGTGGTGTTAGCCATTTAGCATTTAGTGCTGTTCAGTTTTTCAGACTACTGTCTTCCATTATTTTGATTAAAACTTTAAAACAGTAGTTTAAACAATTCTTCATACTTCTTTTGAGATGATTCAAAGGCTTCCCGGCTAGCGGCTCATTTGAGACTCGGTGTGCTCTTCTCCCTCAGGTCTCTCACTGCACTCAGGCAGGATGGGCCCCAGGCCCAGCAGCCCCCACCCCAGCGGGTGGTGGTGCACTTTCATGCCCTGAGGAAGAGAAGGGACTTTGATTATCTGCCATATGCCAGGATTATTCTAGAGAATGTATGAAAACTTCACACAGCCCCAGGGAGGGAAGTTGTGATGGTTTGTGTCATGGGTTAGAGAAACTCAAGTTCCGAGTAATTTCCATACTAGGTCCAGACCACATGGCTACTAACTGGCAGAGGTAGAACTTGGACGTGGGTCTCGCTGACTCCACAGGCCCTGGCCGTGAGGGTAGCCAGCAGCCACTCATTTGAAAGGGATGTGGGTAGAACAGGTATAAAGAACTAGGGGTTTAAAAAATGGTGTAGAGATCAGTAATAATAATCTTCCCTTTAAAAATAGGTCGGTCTGACATAAAGGTTAAGAATATTACTGACCTATCCCAGAAGACACTGAGAATTGCTGATCTTCAGGGTAAAACAAGTTACCATCTGGTCTTGCGAGCCTACACGGATGGTGGCATGGGCCCAGAGAAGAGCATGTTTGTGGTGACGAAGGAAAATTGTAAGTTAATTATTGCTGTTGGGGTGCTTTCCTACTTAAATGCATAAGGTTTGAGCAAGTTTTGTTTATGTAGGATCCCCCTTTTTTAAAATTTCATGTGTTGCATGTTTATAGCGGGTAGCCAGCAGTGTTAAAAGGCCACGGGATGAATTCATGTTTATTCTTGTCAGTTATTTGAAGCTGTTTCCTAAGAGTACTTAAGAAATTAATGCATGAAGGATATATCTTAAGTCCGGAGTTCTAAATTCATGTTGAATCTATATAAAGCTGACCCACTTTAACATTTTTTTATAAGATTTTATTTATTTGAGCATGTGTGTGTGCAAGCAGGGGGAGGGGCAGAGGAGAGAAAGAATCTCAAGCAGACTCCCCACTGAGCTGGGAGCCCGATGCAGGGCTCGATCTCACAACCCCAAGATCATGACCTGAGCCAAAATCAAGAGTTGGACCCTCAACCGACTGAGCCACCCAGGTGCCCCCCACTTTAACATTTTTTCGCCCTATTCTAAATGTGATTTTTAACATATCCAGGGAGGAGTGGAAGAAATATCCTTTAAAAAACTATAAACCCCAGCATTCACAACTTGGAGACGGAGAGTGGGGAAGATGGGCTTGACTGTCCGCAGTGAAGAGCTTGAGTTGGATCACGCCATATTCTCTAGCCCCAAGTTGGACTTCACACACACTCTTAAATAAAGCACCATGAGGATATGGTTCTCAGCAGGGGGCCGTTATGCCTCGTAGGGGACACTTGGCAGAGTCTGGTGACAGTTTTGGATCTCAGAACTGTGAGGTTCTACAGGGATCTAGTGGGTAGAAGCCCAGGGTTGCGGCTGAACTGCCTACAGTGCGCACAGTAGCCCCACACACAGGGAAGAAGAATCCGGCCTCACGTGTCAATAGCGCTCAGCCCCGTTCTAAAGAATTTAAGTACTAGTGTAAAAATTATTAAAATGCGTGAAGGTCATATTTTAATAGTTTTTCAGTGTCCCCGGAGCAGGTAGGATTTTTTTTTTCTTTAAATAATCTATCAGTTTAAGTATCTTCTAATACAAATTTATTCTGTATGTCCTGCTTAAAATGGTGATTTGGATATATCCAATATTCTCTTTTCAGCTGTGGGATTAATTATTGCCATTCTCATACCAGTGGCAGTGGCTGTCATTGTGGGAGTGGTGACGAGTATCCTTTGCTACCGGAAACGAGAATGGTAATGGTACCTGCATTTCCTCTTGCTGTTGTGTTCTGAAGAGCATGATTATTCAGTTCATGAGTTAAGAAAGAAGTGCTTGGTTGAAACTAGTCGGTAAAAAATGTTGGCTTAGTCTGAATTAATATTGGATTTAATATTAAGCAAGAATTATTGAAAGGTTTTTAAAGTAATAAAGTAAAAGGTAAACTTTCTCCTACTGTATTTACTCATGATTTAAAGTAATAGCAGATGTACTAAAAATACTTATAGGCATAAATATGGCAATAGCTATATGCAAGATTACTGATTAGGATCACACTTGTCCTGATGACTTATTTAGAAAATATTGTCATTTACTCATTTATTTAGCAAATATGAATGACTCCTCCCACGTGAAGAATAATACAGTGGGTGAACTAAATAAGTGTGATCCTTATAGACATTGAGCATAGTGGGGAAAGGTGGGCATTAATAATCATCCAGTAACCACATGCTTATAAAGTATGTGTGTACCAGGAAGGTCACTGGGCACCATGAAGGGAATAAGAGGGGGAACCATGTCACCGAAGGTGGCCTACCACATCTTCCCTATGGGAGTTCCATTTACCACAGGGTAAGGAGAGGAGAAAGAGTATTCCAGGGAGAGAGAATCACTCCTGTGAGGGCCCAGAAATTGGAAAGAGCTTGGTCATCAGGAGACAGTGAGAAGGACTGTGTGTCTGAGTGAAGCTAAAGAGGCAGGTGGTGAGGTGAGGTGAGGGGAGGAGGTGAGCCAGGACCCAGTGGGAGAGAACACCTCAGGGTAAGCTGGCAGGAGCCATCCTGGGCTGGGCTCAGGGCAGATGGCTGTGTTCACGTATAGACGGCCCTCACTGGCATTAAAAGTGCCATCCTTTATGATAAAGAAGAGAATGTATTCTAGTAATCCTGGCTTATAAGTTAACATAGTAATAGTTTAGAACCATAGAATATCCTGTTTTGGTGACCATAGTCTCATTACCAAAAATCACATTTTAAAAATTATCTTAATACAAAAGATAAAATGAGAGAGTTTAGAAGCTGGAGCATTTCAGACTTAGATTAACAAAGTTGTTTTTTTTTTTTTTTCTGCAGGAATTTCGAATATTAAACTTCTTTTTAACAGCTATACATATGCTATGGCACTGAGCAAATCTCCTTTTTGTTTGCATTTCGTTTTTGCTCATGATTAGTAGCCTTTTCCCCTCAGAGTCCAGACCCTGTTAGGAGCAGCAGAGAACTGCATAACACACATACGGCCCTGAAGTACTGGACCATGCATGATCCCACCCGCACTCTGGACATTCGATTAGATGAGCGGTGACCCTGTTGTACTTTTGACCTGAGGGCACAGTCACCATTTGAATCCTTTGCTTCCATTTTCATAAGATCCATAAGATATTGTGGTTCTAGAAATAGAAGTGGTGCTTGTAGTTTTCAAATAGGAGCCTCTCGGTGCGTTGTACAGAGAGCTTAATGACTGATCACACTAAAAACGGTCTTGCATTGTTGTCTCAGATGTGCACTGAAGCGTCACATGAAATTTCAAAATAAGCCCAATGATTTACTAACTTATTTGTTGTCTGATTGATAATCGTGATTATTAAATGTACTTAATCATCTCTATTTAAAGGATTAAAGAAACCTTCTACCCTGATATTCCAAATCCAGAAAATTGTAAAGCTCTACAGTTTCAAAAGAGTGTCTGTGAGGTAATCCTTTCTTTTCTTAAAACATTTATCTTTTAGTACTGGCTTCCTTTTTTTAGTCTTTTGGGAGAAGTTTTTAACATGCAAATATCATCCGGAGGACAATGTATTGAGCAAAGAGCGACTTTAACATCTGCTGAACTGCACTGATGAATGTTAATGTGTTTTTACCATGCTCATTTTTTCCACTGCTATTAATAGCAGGGAACATATTGATATGTAAAAAAGTAACTTTGGGGGCGCCTGGGTGGCTCAGTCGTTGAGCATCTGCCTTTCGGCTCTCGGCTCTTGGGGTCCTGCGATGGAGCCCCGCGTCGTCGGGCTCCCGGCTCAGCGGGAAGCCTGCTTCTCCCTCTCCCACTCCCCCTGCTTGTGTTCCCTCTCTCGCTGTCTCTCTCTCTCTGTCAAATAAATAAAATAAAATTAAAAAATTAAAAAAAAAAAAGTAACTGTTCTAGTATGCACTACAGAACAGTAGAGACTCATTTTGGTAAGTAGCTGTGAGAAAAATATTTGAGATAATGCCCCTTTTTGTAGGAAGGGCATTTGCAGCAGCTTTTAGCGCTCTTCTTAATCATTGATTTATAATTTATTTCTAGGGAAACAGTCCTCTCAAAACATTGGAAATGAATCCTTGTACCCCAAATAACGTTGAGGTTCTGGAAACTCGATCAACAGTTCCGAAAATAGAAGACACAGAAATCGTGTCTCCGGTGGCTGAGCGGCCAGAAGAAAGCTCTGATGCAGAACCCGAGAACCACGTGGTCGTGTCCTACTGCCCCCCTGTCATTGAGGAAGAAACGCCGACCCCGGGCGCCGATGAAGCCGGAGGGACCTCTCAGGTTGTTTACATCGATATCCAGTCTATGTACCAGCCCCAAGCGAAGCCAGAGGAAGACCAAGACAACGACCCTGTTGGGGGGGGCCGGCTATAAGCCGCAAATGCACCTCCCCGTCCCTGCTGCTGTGGGAGACCTGGCGGCGGAGGACGACTTAGACAAAACTGCAGGTTACAGACCCCAGGCCAATGTAAATACTTGGAGCTTAGTATCTCCAGACTCTCCCAGGTCCACAGACAGCAACAGTGAAACTGTCTCTTTTGGAAGTCCCTGCTCCATTAACTCCCGACAATTTTTGATTCCTCCTAAAGATGAGGACTCTCCGAAATCGAATGGGGGAGGGTGGTCCTTTACAAACTTTTTTCAGAACAAACCCAACGACTAACAGAGTCACCGTGTCACTTCAGTCTGCCATCTCAGCAAGCTCTCCGTTCTGGCGTTCCCGGGCCAGCACTGGGCATCTTGGAGGGATCCTGTGAAGTATTGTTAGCAAGGGGGACCTCACTGCGCGCAAGGCACACTCCAGGTGTTCATGTGCACCTAATGTAGTCTCCCAGCCAAAGTCGAGTAACTCAGAAATTCAGTCCATGCCACTCAAGTCTTGGAGCGATCCGTGACTGGAGCCAAAGAATTCTCACGTGCTCTACCGTCAGGAAGCCCTTCGTGGCTAATCCTGTCTGGTCCACACATGCAAAACAAGTCCCCCAGCCGCGTGTTCTGTTCTGCTAGTGGTTTTCTCACACGGATGCTTTATGGAATCGCAAGCCAATTTACAGGCACAGGAGAAAAATGTCAGAGTAACAGATGATGGTTATTTGCCTGACCCTTGCTCCATTCTAGATGAAAACCAAGCACAGATTTCAGAACTTTCAACATTAGTCTCCTCTATCCACAGCACTTACAAAAAATTAATATAATTTCTAATGTAGTGACAGCTATTTAGTGTTTTGTTTGATAAAGTATGCTGATTTCCGTGCCTACTGTATAATGGTTATCAAACAGTTTTCTCAGGGGTACAAACTTTGAAAATGAGCGTGACACTGACCAGCCCAAATTAGAATCATGTTGTCTTGCTTTGGGAGGTTTTGCAGACCATTCCCTTACTCTGTAGCTTGCATGCGAACTTCCCTTCCTGCAATTGGTTGCCCTAATATTTAAGACCGAAATTTCTAAGACTGGAGATCTGAGGTTTTTTTTACATCTGGTTTTTTTTTGTAACACAGTGTCAGTTTTATAAATACAGGAGCAAATCCAGTATTACCGATAAACCTAGAATTGCAGTGATTTGACTATTTGAGGTGACTTCTATGCAGACACTCGCTGCATTAGCTCTTTGTACGGTTCTGACTGGCTTCAGCGCCTCCCGAGAAGGCCGTGTCCTGGAGTCCCAGTCACCCGGGCAGCGGTGACCTTTGACACCTCGTAGCAAAGGTTCCTCCTAATCAGGCATTTTGGCAGTCTCTCCTTGTGAAATGATCATCAGTCTAGACTATTTGACCCAGTCCTCAAATGTTTAAATCTAAAACTAAAAAGATCATGCTTCCTACAGGAACAATTCCTCAAGGGCTATTGCATGCGAGCTGTGGCAAGGTCCGTTTGAATCGGTGGGCGTGCCCGTGTTAAAGGTGCGGTGGTTGATGTGTGAGCTGTCCCTGACTGCCTGTCTTCACAGCCTCCCCGCCCGCCCTTGCTTTTTGTAAGTGATGTCTAGGATGAATGTGGGTTTTGGAAAAGCAGAATGAACTAAAAAGTGTACTTAACATCTCCCCCACCCGCAGGTCGTCTTTGTATTTTGTCTTTTGAGAGTTAAGGCAAAGCACCAGAAAAATTGGAAATATCTGAATACATCAGGATGTGCCTGTTTTTCTTTTCTTTATTTAATCATCTGAGCTTCTGTGATGATAATGGATTGGTTATCCTTTTTTTCTAGGTCCTCATGTTTCTTTATAAAAACCATGTCATGGAAAAAAGCCACAAGGTGACAAGGGGCAAATCTCTTTGGGTACTCTCTGAATCCTGATGGTAATTGCTAGAATTCAACTAAATTCTAGAGCTTCATGATATGTGAATGCATGGAATGAAACAGAACTAGTTATGTACACAATTAGTATATGTTAAAACCATGGAATACCTCCTAGAGATTTTCAACAATGAAAAATGTCTCAAACCAGAGCCATCCCTGACAGTTTGCTGCTTTTATTTATCCTCTTGGGCTCCTCTCCTCAGCTTGCACCCCAGACACTCAGAACTGGGGCTGCCTGCATTCCCTGCTGAAGCTTGTCATTTCCATCCCCGCCTCTTGCCCCCAGCTCCTGCCTTGTTCACCATTGAAACCAGTGGATCCTGTACTTCATCTCTTTAGGATAAGTGTTGGCCAAGGTAAAAGTTTGTTGGTCTGAGCTACACTAAACTGAGAATGGGGAAAAGGCCAGAAGCAATTGTTGGATCTCTGTCATCAGTATATATGCATTGCAGCTGTGGCCATCTGGATGCGGTGCCCTTTCTAACCTATATAATGACTCATTTGTTTGGCTTACGGTGAATATCACTGGGCTCTTGAGTCCTTTCACCCTCTCCAAGACTTCAGTGCTTTTCCTGCATGAGAAAGGGTTAGAGTGCTGCTCACCTCTCACCTTCCCCTGGAGTTCCATACACAGCGATCACTAGGTGAATGGGAAGCGGAGCAACACTGTCAGTCTGGGCAAGCTCTTTGTAATGTGCTATATGCCTACAAGTATGTGGTTTAGGGCTGAGGCCAAAGCAGGTTGCTTGTCTTTCCCCACTGTGTTGAAGACAGCCAGACCCTCTGTGCAAATCCAAAGTCATTACCTCCCGCCCCCCCCCCCCGCCCCTGCTGCCCTACCTGGGCATGTGGGGGCAGCCTCAACACAGGGAGAGAAGACACCTCCCTTTGTCACATATCCGGTTGTTCGTGTCACCTGGTGAATAGGCACTCTGTCAGTGTCAGGACCATGCTCAAGTGTGAAAAGCAGTCTTGTAGTTGGTCACGCTCTGTCCAGTCATTTTAGCCCCTCTCCCTGGAGGAGGGGACACTAAAGGCTAGTTGGAGGGGGAGGCTAGATGTGTTCCCTTCAGCCCTTCCCAACTGGCAAAATAATTGGGAGATCCCTCTTTCCTCAACTAAAGCCTAGTCATTGGTTAGAAAGCTCTAAGTATCTGAACTCTATTTATGCCCCACAATGTCTGTTTAATAATAGTCCATATTAGGACACATTTTCCTATCTCACATAAGCCAGTTCACTTACAAACCAATTTCAGATCAAGCCTCCCTTGTGAGGAATGATGGTCATTCTGGTGGTCATTATGACTGCATTTCTCTTGTGAGTGGCCCTCTTAGATAAACAATATTTAGTATAAAAGTATTCTTAGAAGACTTAGCTAGAATTTTGACATTAGGTAGAGCTTGTACATTATGTACTGCATGGATTAGTACCCGTATACAGTTGAAGTCATCGATGTGTTGAACTATAGAAGCCTGGATTTGAGATTGTGGCCCCGGGTATCTGGATAGTTGTGTGTTTATGTGCTTAGGTGATAGAGGTGCTGTGTTCCTACAGCTTAGACTCAAGCAGCCATTCACGGAAAAGGTTAAGGGCGAAAGGATCAGCCTCGTTTTCCATACCAGCATTACTTTCACGGCTCATGGATCTGAAGGACTGCATTTAGAACATCTAGTACTATTGCACTCAGAAACTGTGGTAAAAGTCACATCGTTAAAACTTCAGGCAACTTGTATTCTTGTTGGAAATCATGAGTCCTGTAATTTCTTAATTGTCTTCATATGGTTCATGTATAAAGAACTTGGCAGTCCTTTCTGCGTTTGAATAATTAGATGTAGGTTAGTGAAGGAGATTAGGGAATATTTTCTTCCAAAAGGAATTTGAAATCAGTTTTATAGTATTTTGAAATTAAAGTACTCCCTAACATATCAAAATGTGGAAAATGTTATCTCAAATTTTTTGACAGCTCAGGCACATAATCTGATGAGACTTTTTTTTTCTATTTAAAGTAATTTTTACTGTTTTCTGTGTTGAACCATTTAAAATTTGCATACCTTTTATAAAATGCCCTTTTTTCTTATCTTGAAAGTCTAAAATTAGGCATCCCAAAAGTCAAATGTGAGATCATTAGCTAATTCCAAAGAAGACCAGGTACATGGTGGAAATTTAATGATTGTTTATTAACAGAGTCCCATTCCAGAATGTGCAGTTTTCACGAAGAGTGGTTTATACCAGGATCTAGCTTGTGTAAGATCCAAGACTATTGGCTGAAAGATTCAAATCTACACAAGAAGTAGCTCCAGTTTGAGTGAAAACTTGGGAAAGACTCAGGCAAAAGCATCAATAGATATCTTATTCCTTCCTCATTGTGAGAATCCATAGCGTCTTTTTATTTAATGGGTACAAAACTTGGGACATGTTTGTACCAACCAGCATTGTTCTAGCAAACCAACAAGACATTGATGTGTGAGCTTAACTAATTATAAGGACTCATGCATTCTCTTGATAAACTATTTCTTCAAAGCATTTATTTTAAACTGGTATTTCCCGCTGAAACAAAATTCCATGGTACCATGCCCATCCTACCTTTTATATCCAGAAGAAAATTTTTCCAAACTTACTGGAAATGCATCCTTTAGACATGACCTTAGAATATCATTGGAAATCACTTGGTTTAAATTTGGTCTGTTTATGTCTTTGTGGATTATGTACCAGGGCTATTAATATTTAAACCTCTTATTTTGATAGGGTGGTGAGATTTTTCTTTTCAGTTTGTGCCTTTGTCTTAACTATGACATGATCATATTCATGCCAGTTAAAATGCGAATGAGCTATTTTTAGTGCCTGTATGGAGGATTAAGAAGAACATTCAGTTAATTGATATGTCAGGCTGTAGTGTGTGTGGTAAAATTCCACAGGATGTGATTTGATCTAGAATATACTCAAATTCTTACAATTATGATACTGAGTTATGACAAGTTTCTGTTATTTTTAACCATGAGAAGTGCTTGTTTTTCCCTGTATTAAGAATGTTAATATTTTGGGTTATAAGTGTCCAAGTTGCAGACAGAATTTACCTATGCAAGATAAATTCTAACTGTGCAACATTTTTATGAAAGTTAAAAGTAGTGTTTTAAGAGGGAAACCTTCTGAAAGTTTTCGTTACAAGTGCCTAGCTGAAGAACCATAGAAAAAATAAATTCAGAATCTCTCAAATAAGTAAGCTTTCACTGATTGAATATTAACCAAATATAAAACAGTAGTAACTTATATTACTTTTTTATTGCTATAACTGAACACACTAAAAACTAAGAGATGTGATGGGGGGAATGAATATTTCATTGATAAGGAAGTTAATTGGTATTACATTTACATATATTTTCTAAAATTTCCTTTGCACTAGCCAGTCAGATCTTTAAAAAAGCCAAACAACTAACAACAAAGACCTTATGCTGCCCTTAAGCCAAAAATACTTTGTATACCTGGTTGAATGGCTTATTTAAATGTATTGAATTTCCTTACACATTTAAAATGTACTTCCCTTCAGAATTACTCCATTTTAAACATGGGTAACTTTCAATTTCTGAACTTCCTTTTCCTCCTAAACATTCCATTAGAAGACATCAGAAAGATTTCTAGGTGGTAATACAATTTTCATTGAAACATGGACAAGTTAACTGTTAGGTTCAACAGTATTTTGGCAATCGATCATACAAAACAATACTAAATTTTCATTAAAAAATGATTCAAATATTTGACCCCCAGTTTGATTCCAAAACTTTTCCCCATTATTTATGATACACCCTTCTATTTAATTTTTTCCTTCCGACATAATGTTTTGGAAAAAGATGAATATGTTACGAATAGTTGAAGACAAAACACAGTAAGAAACACCTATTCAGGTCGTCGTTGTGGAAGGGTAGGTATTCTGTGCTACCTTGGCGTTTGTGCTTTCCTATTATTTTCTCAAAAAGGAGCATGGCTTTTTCTTAAATACATTTCAATTCAGAATTGCTTGAAAAAGATTGGCCTGGATAGAAAGACATCTAGAATTTGAGATGGTACCACCTTTACAAGTATGTCCAAAGGCTGAAAATCATTTAAAAATACTCAACTATCCCAAAAGAATGTGTTGCCTTTGCTTCTCTCTCATTAGCTGGCCATAAGTCAGAGGTCTTCTTCACATTTAGGAAATTGCCATTTTTTTACTCTCAAAATTGCATTATAGTGAATTACTGTTTACAAAATACACATACTGTGAACAGATAGAAGTTTTTGTCTTTTATAAGGTTGTCTGTAGAATGAGTGTCTTTTTAAAGGGGTTATATGTTAAATATTTTCGTTTTTTTTTTTTTATAAATACTAGTAACTGGTTACTAATTTTTGTTTGGTCAGGTGTGTGCAAATGTAGCTGAAAGATAGGGAGAAACTGCACATCCAAAATGTCCCATTTTCGTTTCTTGAAATGTTACCACTACAGACTTTCTTTGTTTAACCCAAATTATCATTTGTGATGTTCTGTACCTAAAATCATGCTTAATTGTATAAGGAAACCTTTAAATACACACACAGAGGAAGCAAACTATAGATTGCAGTATATTGGTGTGATTCAGTCTGATTCACAGAATTCCTAGTTTAATATGGAACAAAACAACTCCACTTAACAGAGATGACAACTGAAGTATTTTCCGCCTTGCGAAAATTTGAAGATTATGTTGCTGTTAGAATGGAAAATTTGAACATTTTATATCGTATAATTTCAGAATTTAGTTTCCATATCTTTTGGAGAACATGGTTATATCAAGAACATAGAATATAAGTAACCTATTACTAAGACACCTTAAACATAAAACTAGTATGCTTGGCTGTTAACTCTAAAGATGTTACTTATGTTTGTTTTTAAAATGCATGTATTTAACAATTTTATCATAGTATTGTCATGGAAAAATAAATATATTTTCTTACAACTTACACTGACGGATTTAGGCATTACTGTTTGTTTTTTCTCCTATCTTAAGCACTTAGGAAAAAGTAGCCTCTACTTTGTTATTGTTAATACTTTTGTGAATTCTCATAAGAATTACAGTGGTTTATGAAGCAGTAACACAGGGCTCTAACTAAATTTTTAATATTTTAATACGTTGGTATGCCATTGACATAATCTTCCGTTCGTTCCACTAAATCTATATTCCGTGTCCCAGAGAAGTTAGCATAAAAATAATCAAAAAGTGGGAATCCAACATCATAACACAAAAAATGAATACTGGTCCTGAAAGTATGGTTTTTAATTTTTTTCCTCTGAAGACAACCTAAACATTTCTGGAGATCCTGGGAATACAGCAAAATCAGTTTAATTTCAAGTCACTGAATTTGGAAATACAGTCATTGATTCAGCAAAACCTCAGCAATTTTAAATTATGAAGTGATCTTAAGTAGCATTTCATAAGGGGAGAAATTAAGTCTTTAGTCCTATGTAGCCTGTGCTTTACCCAGAGTCACAACTAAAATATGAATGGGCTACACTTTAACCTGAAGAAACCGTAGACCAATTTCGAATTAGTTGTGAAACACATGTTCGTATTTAAGTCCTAGAAGAGTGCATACATACGACCGGTCTGTCCTTCGGGGAGATGTCAGTGCATAATTTGTTTCCCAGATGGTGGATTCTTGAGCCAAAATGTGTAAGCACCATCCACCCCAGGAACTTTGAAAAGGTCAGAAAGAGAGGAATGATGTAAGTATTAGGGGAAAGAAAAGTAGAGCTGTATGAATTTTTTCTTTAATGTGTAGAATTCAACATCACTAAAATGTTAGTTTACAAACTCAAGTTCTTTACAAAAGAGCTGTGTAAGAATTAGTTTTGAATGACCTATAAATTTGATCCATTACCCTTCCCCTGGAGTGACTAACAGAAATACGGAATTGAAAGCATTTATTCGGTGTCTGAGAACCAGCAAAGTCGATTTAACAAGAGATGTCTTGAACTGATTTGGAATTAAATTGGAGTGGATTTTATCCCAGAGTGATTAGTCTCAGATTAAAGAGAAGAAAAGCTTTTGAGGATGATTTTGATAAAAACTGGGAAGTGGAAATCATGTTAAAATGAGTGCAAGTGGAGTGTACTGGGCCGCTCCGACGTCTCTGAACTTCCGAAAGGTTAGAGCGAGGCTGAGGTCCCAGCTCAGATGTAAATCTCCCCCCGGGGCCCCAGCCAGCTTTCTCACTGCCGTGGAAACATGTCTTCGCTGCAGACAGCCTTCCAAGGCTGGAGCCAAGCCTTCAGCTTCCTGTCCCTCGAGGTGCTTGCACACACCCCCACTCACCTTGTCCTGGGGCGGGTTCCAATTCGAGAGGCCACACTGCCCAGTTACCAACAGCCAGCAGCACACACCCTTCACAAACAAGAGTCCAATTTTCTGTTCCCGTTGGTGGCTCCCTTCCTTTCCTGGGAGGCCAGGTGGATGCCGCCTTGCCTGAGCTGGGCAGGCCTGGCTCCAGGCCGCGTTCACCACCTAGTACCCGCACACCCCACCCCCCGCCGGGGGAATCAGCCAACCTCTCATTCTCCTCTGCTCAAAACGGTGGGGCTTGAGGACCTCGTTTTGCAAAGTGGTTGTGAGGATTCCGGAGAGTGTACATGACGCTCCCAACAGGGTAGATGTGGGATTGTTACCCGTGCCTCTGTCCCTCCAGCAACCTCAGGAATGCCTCTTTCTGACCTGCACCTTAAAGGTGTAAACGCCTTCAACTCGGGTTAGATGCCCCTGAGGTCACATCCCACGGTTACCCAGAGGGGTGTTACGTGGCAAGAGGCCTGCTTAGATGGACCGCGGGACCTGTTCCACCTGCTGGAATGCTGGACTCGACCTCTCTCCAGCCGGGTAGCTTTCTCCATCCTCACGTCTCCGGCTAAGCAGGGCTGGCTCAGAGAAGTCTCTTCCGGTGTCTCAGCAGCCCCACCTCTCCGTGCACCCCACTTCTGTGCAGCCCCCCCCCACCTCTCGGAGCACCGAGCACAATTCTAATGCTTTCTTTGATACAGAATTTGAGGGGCGTCTCAGGTGCCACGGCATCCACAGGGCTCGGCACAGTGTTGGCCACATGACAAGGGCTTGGTACATACTCTTGAAATAACGACCTTGAAAAGCCAATACATGACAGTGTCTTTCCTGCATGTAGGAACTACGTTCCGGTACAGAGGGGTGACCCGCCTGGGGTCTAGTCTCCAACCATGGAAACCCAAGGGATCCCCGCTGAACTCGCATGCCTCAGACAAGGACCGGAGGCTCCCTGGGGTGGCCCAAGCGCTCTTTCCCACGTCCACTGGGGGAGACATTGTTCACCCCAGGTACTCAAGTCTTTGTTGCCCGCCTTTCTTCTCCCTCAAGGAAATTCGCCTTCATCCTCAGACCTCTTTGACAAGCGCAGGTAAAGGATAAATAGGCTTTACTGAAGTGACCACAGGTGAGAGCCCTCCTCCTACCCACCGTCCAGCAACCGCACCTCCTCCCCGCTTCGAAATTTATGTCATTCTCTCTAGGTCTGTACCCTTCCAAGTGACCATGTGCATGACTAAGTCGTCTATTTCCGTCGCCACCTCTCTTCCCCCGTTGCACATCTGCTTCTCCAGAAGACAAGCCTTGCCTCAGGTCTCAGTCACTCGGTGGGGTAGGTAGGTCCTGGTACGTCGCACAGGCCTCCACCGAGGGGCTGACACATCTCTTCTCTACATCCCAAACTTTCTTCTGGCAGGACAGGCCGCCCCAAAGAGCTGGGCCCGGGGCGCCAGCCTCCTCCAAGCTACAGCCTTGCGGTCAAGGGCGGGAGCGTGCCCTTCCTCCCAGCGCCCAGGGAGGAGGCCTCTGGTGGGCGTGGCCTGGGTCACGTGTCCGTGCCTCTGGTGGGCGTGGCCTGGGTCACGTGTCCGTGCCTGGGGCGGTCACGTGGCCGGACAGAGGCTCTGTCCACCGGGCGCTTGTACAAAAACTACACGTTCCGAGTCAGAGGACGAACCGTCCCCCAAAAGAAGAGGGGTGATATTCTGAGTGAACAAAACAATATTCACTACAGCCTCGCTAGAGAATAAAAAGGAAAAAAAAATCACACTGTCTTCTTATACAGCATTAGCTGTTTTTAACACTTTGCCTTTTACCCTTTCAGACGTTTTTCCTGTGTGACTGTGTGTATATAAATATTTACACATTTCCATAAATATGTGTGCACATACATGAGGGTTATATTGTATATTCTGTTTTCAAACCTGATTCTTTTATTTAGCTTATTTTGAAAATCTTTTTTATATCAATGGGATATTTATATGGCATTGTTCTTTCATGGATATATAACACTCTCGTGTATGGATATATTATTTAAATTTCCTATTCCTTATTCTTTATTGAATTCCTTATTCTTATTCATTTATAAAACTGTTGATACTTTTCATTAAATAGGGGATGACTTTGAAAGCCGGGCAAAGATGTTTGGCACCGATTTGGTTGGGACTAAAAACCAACACTCGAGCTTCACACAAGGAGTCACCGGCGCGCTCTACTCAAGCTCTCTGCAATCGCCTTTTCTATGCCATTAAACGGGTCTTTTCCTACCAGCTAAGGAAGATTCCAACCTGAAGCGGAGTTTTACTGCTCGCACGCTGCTTCCCCTAAGATGCGGCGGGGGCGGGGCCCGCAGGAGCTCGGAGCGGGGACGCTCAGGGCTCGTGCCGGCCGCTGGGAGAGGCAGCTGCCCGGCTCAGGGCACCCACACCAGCAGCTGAACTCCATCCCGGGCCCTCAGTCCTTGGTAAGGATCCTTAGACCCAAGGGAAACAGGATTTTCAGGAACTATAATAGGGATTTTGAAATATTTTGACGCTCTCTGGGAACAGAAGTCCCTTTATCCCAGGAGTCTTTGTCGGACTCCTAGTGTAGGGAACTAGAGACAGTGGCACATTCTTTAATGGGAGACACATGACATGAAATGTGTCTTAGGCAAACAAATCTGGTTTCCGGTGACGTACTGTGTGGAAGTGGGTTGATGAGCTGTAGTAGGCAGAAGTCCAAGACGGTCCCCGAGATTCTCAGCCTCTGCGGCACAGGCCTGCTACCATCCCATTCCCTGGAGTGTGAGCCCGACCCTGAAGGAGACAAGATGTCACTTCCATGATTAGGTTACTCATCAATCGACTTGCGTTAATAAAAAGGAAGATTATCCAGGGTGGGCCTAACCTAATCAAGAGCTCTCGCAGGAGGGACCGGGCTTGCGGAGAGTCTCCTGCGGGCTTTGAAGGAGCAGGTGGCCCTTGAGCATGCCAGACGATACCACAGCCCCAGCCGACACCTGGATTTCAGGAGCTGAGTCTTCTCTATCCTTCATCTTCTCGCCAGTGTCTCGTTCAGGGGTTGGTTCCCACATAGCAAATCCTCAGGAAATGTTCACGAAGCTGATGTGTGTTGGCACGTGTCTATGAAAGGGAGCGCCAAAGCAATGCTTGGGAGGACCCAGATCATTCTGCATCCTTCCATCCTAACCACCCCAAAACCTCTGAACAAACCCCAAGGGCTTCAGGCTGCCAGGCAAGAGGCAGTCATGTCACTGTGAATAAGATCCCAACACTTGGCAAATCATTTTACCTCCCCAGCCCTGTTTGAGAGGCTAGATCAGGCCATCACTTAGCTTCCGTCATTCGAGAGCTCATAGATATGTGGCCCGGGCAACCAGTGGGCCCATTTTCTGCTCTGACAGTCCCCCATGTCACACCCACACTCCCCCAGGTGCCCTGTGAGCTGAAGTCCAGTGGGAACACAGGACATCTGCAGCTAGGGCCCGGGTCACTGTGCAGCAGCCTTGCATCCCTACCTCTCTCCTCCACGCTCTCTGGGTCTGACAGCTCCCTCCCCTGGCCTCTGCCTTCCTGAAGCCCATTTCCTTACAGGGCTTCCTGCAGCTCAGCCCTTGGCCCCGTGCCTGTTACTTTTGTTGCTAAATGAGGACATTTGAGCAAATTTCTTGAGCTCCCCGGCCTTCCTTCTCAGAGACATTCCAACCCAAGTTGTCTTTTAGCAAAGTCAGAGCTGCAGCCCCGTCACCGGGCTGTCCCAGGAGGCTGAAGCCCCGGGCTGGGCCTTTGCTTGGAGGCGGGCATCTGGGACACTGGGGGAGGTCACACCATGTGCTAGAAATTTCTGTGCCTTTGTAAACCACTTGGAGCTTGAGCAGGTCTGCGAGACAAAGATAGCCAAATAGCAGCCACCTCATCCCAAAGACTGAGACATAGTGTTCCTCTCACATCCTTCCAGGAAAAGACAAATGCTCCACGAGCCATGCACTTTCTAGGACCAAAGATGTCTCCGCGAGGGCAGGCAGGAGGAGGAAGAGCAGCAGGGAGTTTTTTCTGCTGCCTGCCCTGCGCTCTCAGTTCTTGGCTTGGCCGGGGCTAGGCAAGGGCCCAGGGAGCACACTCTGCTTGGAAATAATTTGCAACAACTCCCCTGAGTTCTGGAGGTTATTTGTGGAGGGGAAGGCAAAGGAGAGAAGAGAAAACACATCAAACCCAGACCTCATTGCATACTGTGGGTCCCCGAATCCCACTCTGACCGAATGCTCTGGTTTCTGCTTCCAGAGTCCTTGAGATAAGAGAACTTAGGAAGAAGGCAGACGTGGAGCTCTGACGAGAAACTGGCAGGCAGACATCTGGGTACTGGCCTCTGCCCAAATCCCCTTACCCACAGGCCGGGGCTACCGGTCACAGCCAACCTGAGGAAGCCCCAGAAGGCCACCGAACAATCCTGGGGTCCTTGGGCTGGTCGTGTCTGACTGCAGGCCGGGGTGAGGGGTAGGAAAGGTCCACAAGAAGCATCATGGTCGTGTCCTCATGGTAGGACCACGGCAAGTCACCCAGTCTTTCTGGCCAGCTTCTGTCTTCCCAAGCCAAACAGGCCATGCGCATCTGCTCTGGCAGTCATCAAAGGAGGGCTCTTACTAAGCTTGAACATGTGAACGTGGGGCTGGAGCCTAATGACTCACAGGGGCTATCCCAGAAGCCAGTCCATGTGGACGCCTGAATATAGCCTCCTGTAAGCTGGAACTTCCGAACCACAGCCTGTCACTTCCACTAAGACCCGCCAGCGTAAGTGCCTTCAGACCTCGTACTTCACGGCCTCGCTGGGCTGAGGCAGGGCCCTTCCACTTCCCTTCTTTGTTTCGTGTGTGCAGTAGAAATACCCAGTGACGATGCAGCCGAGTGACCCACGCTCTCCATCTTGGGAAAAAGCCACTTGGGAGTGGGCTGAAGCACCACAAATCCCTTGTTTGGGATTCTGATGTTCATGCCTTTCCTGCCTTTGATGAGCTCGTCACACAGCCTGATCAGCAAACGGTCCGGGCTGGTGCCGGGCACAGCCCAACCCCACCTCCATCCTCAAGGGCAACTACTGTGTGTCGGCTGGACTGGGCCGGAGCTGCAAGAGGCCATAAAGGGAACAGGGAGCGGCTAATGCTTTGTCCAGACGTCTCTCCTAAAAGATTGATTGTCTTTCTACTTGGAGCTGCCTTTATTTCTCCCCAGCAGCTGGGCCGCTGCAGGCCGCCCCTGGCGCTTCCCTCCCAAAGAAGAGCAGCCTTCTGGGGCAGGGGTTTGGCTGTCAGAGCTGAGAGGGGTTGCGAGCCGCTCCTACTCCCAATTCCTCTTCCTTTGGGAACTCGCAGTGCTAAAAACAAGCTTTCTGAGAACCATATTTTTCTGGGTTAAAGGTGAAAAATGCAGCATTTCCTCCAAGTGCAAAGCACTGGGCCTGCCAGCTCTGGGCACATTTCCGAGATCCTTCCTCCCACTCAGGGAGGAGGCAGCTCGCTTGCAAGGGGGAGAAGCCATGAGGTGGGTGGTGAGGGGAAGGCGAGGAGGGAAGTGGGAAGGAAAGCACCCGTTACTCCGAAACCCGGGTGGCTCGCGTCCGGCAACCTGAGGCCTGTTTGTGTTGGCACAGGCCCGGAGGCTGGAACGGGCCCGGGGCCGGAAATGAAGAGCAAGTAAGAGGGTGGGAGAGCAGGGCAGCCATTCAGAGTGGTGCCCGACGGCCCGGGGTCGTCAAGCTGCCACTCACGGGCTTCTGGGACAGTGTGGGGACTGAGAATCCTGCAACCGGGCTTAGAGGAAACGTGTGGTTTTGAGAGTCAGTTTTAGTAGGAACGACAAGAACACCCCTGTCCTCACCCCTTCCCCGCCAGCCATCCTTGCTTAGGGCACATGGAAGTCTGGGGGATTTTCTCAGATCCTGACCAGGGGACTTTTCAGGAACCCGGGCTTCACGATAGCCCTGGCGGGCAGGACAGGGATGCCGTTAACCTCCGAGCTCCCTGGCTACTCAAACCTCTCTCAGGAGCCCAGGGCCCAGGCAGCTTCAGGATTCTCTCAACAGAGCCGCTACCCAAAAGCTAGGGCACAAATCCTATCCCCTTCCTAAATCCCCGTCCTCAGAGTATCAGGCAACAGGTGGAAAAAGGAGGGAGCACAGAGCACAGCAGGTGTGGAGGAGGGACGGATGCTGCCCCATGGGCCCTGCCTGGCCAGGCGGCCACTGACAACTTCACAGACCTCATCCCCGCTCCCAGGAGGACCGTGGCCGGGGGGGCCACCACCCCGCACCACACCACCTCTCTCAACAACCTATGACTTGCTGTGAGGGACGGATGGCATTAATGGCCCGGATCTCGTACCCTTGCTGTGCCTGGCCCTTTGCTGGGTGGCTTTCTCTCCCCTGCAGGGGTGCAGTCTGTTTCCTCATCTCTTCGGTCGATGGACTTTGACTAATGGGATGTGGCAGAAGGGACATGCGCAGTTCCAAATGTAGGCTGTCAAAGGCCTTACACCTTTACTCGAGTGTCTTTGCCTTCCTCTCTAGTGACAAGGGCATACCAGCCTATCCTCTGGGCCCACGAGGAGGAGAGCCACATGGAGGAGACTCGAGTCACCTCACCATCCCAGCCAAGGCCATCCTAAATGAGCCAACTACCACACATGTGAACGGGTCCAGCTGAGACCCAAAGAACCACCTGGTCAAGCTTCAGAATGCCGTTTGTATCCCCACAACCACCTCCCCTATAAATGCATCCCGTATCTCCTGGGTTTTGTCCACCGAGAGGGTGAAAGAGCCCTGCTCCTGGCTTGGGATATACTTACCATGTTCTCTGATCCTGAGCACCCAGGTGATCCGCTCCTCTGGGGTCACCCTACTCTGCTGCCCTCTTGTCAGCAGGATCTCCCCTGCCCTCAGCCCGCCATGGGGTCACCCTTTCTAACCCCTCTGCACCCCACCCAGAGGGGAAGGTGGCCCGCAATTCTCCTCAGCTTCAGCACACACTCCCAGGTCCCTGGCCCCGAGTCACCGCATTTTTGTCCAGATAACACCTGCAGGGAATAGCAGCTCATCTACAACACAACTCTCCTGGCTTCAGCTCAGCA
This sequence comes from Phoca vitulina, assembly GCF_004348235.1. Taxonomy (NCBI): domain Eukaryota; kingdom Metazoa; phylum Chordata; class Mammalia; order Carnivora; family Phocidae; genus Phoca; species Phoca vitulina. The sequence goes on along the minus strand of NW_022589720.1, from coordinate 30,009,260 downwards.
GCATATTTTGCTAAAATCACAATGTTTTATTTGTTTGGGGTTGTTTTTTGGGTGGGTTTTTTTTGTTTTGTTTTGTTTTTTGGCTGGAGGCAATGGATTGAAACTATGCTAGGAAGGCAACCCCACTTTCTCTGGGGAAGCCCGGCTCCTAGCAGTCGTCTCCATGGAAGAGCGGTGGAGATGAGGGTGTTTGGGAGCGGGCAAAACCCGCTTTCTAAGACATCCTGACGCAGAACCTTCTGAGCGATTCCCTGAAAGGGACAGAGAATACAGACATGTTGGATTAAGGAATGTAATATGCTGGGCTGAGGAAACAGCATAAAAAAATTGTGCAAAGACATAAAAGTCCATGAAGAGTTCAGGAAACCGTGTAGGCTAGAAATTGAAGGATACAGGGATACATATAACAATATGATAATTCTGTATTTTCTAAGCTGAACGCTAGCAGGAAGATTTTGCAATTCATTAAACTACGGAACAAAACAAACAAAAAAGACAAAAAAGATAAAAAACAGCCCCCTTTCTACCACGTGGCTTTCCTGTAAACTGTACTCCCCAGCTGACACCCGGAGGAACAAAGGAATTACCAGGACTGTCGCTGCTACAATCACTGTCCTTATTACCATCGTTGTTGTTATTCCTCCCAGAGGGAGGATCCTGGTCATTGGAGGTCCCAAAGGTAAGAGGTAGAAGGCTGAAGCCCGAGGGGAATGTCTCTAGTTCATTTATTCAGTTTTCAGAATTCTCAAAGTGCTCACCACTGTGCTTCACCCAAAGCTCAAAGTCTCTGCTGAACGCACGCTGCACACACCAGAGTCAAGTCATGACGGACTATAGGCTCGTACGTGATTCCGATCCGATTTCCCTCCTCTTTGGGGACAGTGTTCATCTCACCTTTCCCTTAGCAAGTCCCGTCCTGGGGATCTGCCAGTGAGCCAGCTGTCTGTCGGGTCCCCGCCAAGGGCTCAGAGGAAGCACCCGCTTCTCCGGTTCTTGCCCAGACACTCAGACCATGCTGAGGACACCCCCTGCCCCAGAACAGCCTTAGAATCACCCACTGTGAGACTCTACTTGCAGGGATTGTGTCTACAGATCATGAATAATTGTATCGGTGTCCATTTGTGGACACGGCTTCTGCAAGCATCAGCAACATCTCCCCCAAATGAATAAAAGACTGAACGCATGATTCTAGCCTTCTTCATCTCCTTTATTCAGGTTCACTACAGACATTCCCCCTCTCTTAAAGCAAAAATGACAGTGACCCTCCTCCGTAACACATGTACCTGTTAATCTGCTTATGTGGGAAGCTTCATGTTCATCTCCTTGAGCCATCAACATTTACTGCAAGAGAAGAGTCAGCTTCCCCCAGCTGCCCACCCCAAGATAACTATCCCACTCCGACGGATGTCACGAAGGGCCCAAACAAGTCTTTTCTGGGGGAAAATTTTTAGGAAGTGTGCAAAGAATTCAGGGTTGTCCACACAAACTTGCAAAAGTATACTGTGTGGACAATCTGCAGCTATAAAAATATACACATACAAAAAGACATCTACAAAATCATGGTGCCCGTTTTCTTCGATTTGCATTATAAAAAGTAGGGAGTTTTCATTAAAGGTAAACTTTGGTGGGGGCAGCATTCTAACTGTGACTCCATGCTTAGTCTCCCCTCCTCCTGATTTTCATGGAATAGTCAGAGCATACTGAACCAGCCACTGAGGAGTGCAAGGGATTAATCCTAAATAATGCATGGGCCAAGGTGAGAAATTCAAGGTTCAAGGTCAAATAGTCATTCTGCTGTCAGCAAAAGTGTCATGAGTCAGGGAAGGAGGGAAGTATTTTAATACTGCCCTTTGGGTCTCTATTTTTTTTTTCTTTCTGTTTTTATTCACTATGAATCACAACACAGTCACTGAGCTACAGCAGCTAGGCTCTGGAATTTGCATTGAAGTGTGATCTCTGGCAGCCCCTGCACATTCAATGGACAAAGTTCGACGCTTCCTACACAGAGTATTCCGTTGGGTTTGGCCCACAGAGTGTCAGCAGGAAAGGCCACACAGGGACTCCTGTCTTGGTTCTAGTTTCTCATCAGGGGGTACTTTCTCCTTGATGGGAAGAAACGCACCTGGCCGCCATGCCTCCGTGTGTGGCATCCGGCGGGTCGCGGGGCCCCGGGGAGTCTCAGCAGAGAAGGCTGTGTCCCTTGGGCAAGCCCAGCTGGGCTTACTTGGCTCCACACGTGTTGATGTTCTTCCCATCCACGGCGTCTTCCACGAGGGAAATGTGGTAATCGGTGGACAGGGTGAAATGAGAAATACAGCCCACGAGGCCTCGCATGTATTGCCTGTTAGTGTGCAGAGCGATTTCCTTCATTCCACCTGCCAGGAAGCAAGAGGGAGACGGGCTGAGCCAGAGGGGAGCAGGTCTCGTTAGGACACTCGAGTCTTCACTGACCAAGGTGTCCCTCGACTGACAGGATGGGTGAGGGCTGTGAGCCCCTCCAACTGCTCAGTGCAGAGCATCTGTCTAATTAATAATAACCCTTGAAGGGACAGACGGACTTGTATCGACCTGACACACAACCAGAGGCTATAAATACCCACCTCACGTGTGACTGCTGACCCAACTGACCACGTAAAACCAAACAGTGCCTGGTAAATTTTGAAATGTTGTATAATGTCAACGGAAGGCAGCAGGTAGTTAAAGGTGATGTCATCTTAACCCGAAAGAAATACACTGATATTGAAAGCTTTCAATTAAGTTCACTTTTAGGAAATATCATTTGGATAGAAATCTATTTTCGTGTTTATGTGTCTGCAGTAGTGGTTTCTAAACTATTTACAGAAATACTACTCATTCTAATTTTGAGAGGGGACAAGAAAGATCCTCCTTCCTCAGAGGGAACTGTCGGAGCTATATTAGGCAGGTTTTTGTTCTATAAACAAGAAAAGCATGGTTTTCCTGGTGGATCAGTCCAAAGCACAAAAGCATCTAAGTGCTTCCTGCCCCCTCAGCCATGAGTCAGAAGTTCAGAAAATGGAACAACAGAATATATGGCAAGCTTCCCAATTTCTAAGTATTTGATCTGGTGAAGTGCACCTCTTTGGGGGAACCCCACCATGACAACTGGAGGCCTAACAAGAAGACGCTGGCGTAATTTAGATTTGGTCAAAGGTCACTTACCCACATACAGAGCTCCATTGATGTTGAGCTGCCTCATCATGCCAGGTGATTTGCCTGTTCTGGCCCCATAGTCATCCACAGTTATCTTTCCGGATTGGCCATCCCTGCAGAGACCACCATTTTTGGAGCTTAATTCAATTATGCATTCATTTTAATAAAACTCCATTCAAGTACTTACTCTGTGCCAGGCACTATGCTAAATGACGGAGGCGCAAAAATGAAAAAGAAAAAATTCCTGCCCCTCAGGAATTTACGGTTTCCTGAGGCAAACAAAAAAATTCAAATTGTACGTGACAACACCGTGTCACCACTCCTCAGCAGAGGAATGCCAGGATGGTGCAGAACACAGGAGGAGACGGGGTCAGGGAAAGCTTCAAGGGACACTCTGTCTGCGATGAGCTTCGAAGGCTGGGTAGGTCAGGGGAAGCAGGAGGGTAACGCAAACAGGAAGTGGCAATGCTAAAGAGAGAAAAGACAGGGGCTTGGTACAGGCTGGGCATAGAGAATTCTGGAAGTGGGAGGAGAGTGGCCAGAAGCATTTCTCCTGAAGAGAGCCAGAGAAGAACAGAACTATAAGGGGAGGGGTGGTGGGGACATGGGGACACGTGATGAGTTCGAACAGTATTCTAAGCAAAATGGAAAGCCAATGATAACAGGTAGAGGATTACTTTGGGGGAGGACAAAGAATGGCCGAGAAGTTTCTAAAGGACCTAGAGAGTCATCCAAAAGCGACTCTGGGGACAGTGGAGTGGAGGTGTTCATCTGTGGCAGGGGCTTTGCCATTTTCTATGCTGGTTCCCAAACTATCTGGTCCCAGGGACCTTCTTCAAAAAACCACCCGTTTGTGCAGATCTTGGAGGACTGCACCAACCCAGGCTGCACTGTTTTCTTTAGGAGTTCCTTACTGATCTTCTAATCTTTTTTTTATAGCAAACTGTTCTTGTTTCTTGGATTACTGGTCTCTCTTATCTCTCTGACGTAGTAATATGCTTTATCATTTTTTTAATCATTTATATCATTTTTTTTTTTAAAGATTTTATTTATTTAGTTGACAGAGAGAGACACAGCGAGAGAGGGAACACAAGCAGGGGGAGTGGGAGAGGGAGAAGCAGGCTTCCCGCTGAGCAGGGAGCCCGATGCGGGGCTCGATCCCAGGACCCTGGGATCATGACCTGAGCCGAAGGCAGACACTTAACAACTGAGCCACCCAGGCGCCCCCATTTATATCATTTTTTATCATTTATCATTTTTTCATTCAAGTCTTTGTTTCCTTCAAATTGCTTTGTTATGTTGATTTGTTCTGCTATCCATCTTTTACATCAGAGATTTTTTCAAATGCCTAGTGATTCCTGACAGCCACTTCATAGTTAAGTGAAGTGAATAAGCACTGGGCCGCCCGGGTGGCTCAGTTGGTTAAGCATCTAACTCTTGATTTCAGATCATGAGATCAGATCATGATCTCAGGGTCGTGAGATCGAGCCCCACTATAGGCTCTGCACTCAGCGGGAAGTCTGCTTGAGACTCTCTCTCTCTCTCTCTCTGCCCCTCCTTCCACTTGTACACTCTCTCTAAAATAAATAAATAAAACCTTTAAAAAAGAAAAAAAGCACTAAAAGGCGGATTGGAAGCTCTGTGTGTAGATTCGGTTCTGCTGCCTGGGGCTTCATAGTGCTGGGATCTGGCTCAATCATTTTCTTGGGGGACACCTGAATTTTCTACTTTCCTTACTGTGGGGGATAGGCCTGGCTCCCAGCATTCTGGAATCACACTGGGGGAAGAATTATGGGGTTCTTAATATTCAACATATGAGCTTGCCCACAGTCCCCAGCTTTAGTTTATATAGTTTATACAGTATACAGTAGTCCAGTATTTAGTTATGCTTAGTGCCACCAGCTCAGAACCTTATTTCACTTTCTCCAGAGAAATGTCTTTCCTTATTTTCCCATGGGTAGGGAAAGAGCAGTGTGCCAGCTAGATGAGGTAGAAAAGGGGCTTGGGTTCTAACTCCTCAAGTAAATTCAAGGAAAGCTTTTAAAACCAATCATCCCCCTTTTAGCCCCTCCTTCACCTTCCAGAGTTTCCTGGCTCTACTCTTTTTTGGGGGATACAATAATATAAATCCGGTTGGCCAGGCCTCACGTCTTGGTAGAAACTCTTCTAGTAATGAGCTTTAGAGGTAATTCTGTTCTGTCCTCACCCTCAAGACCATACACTGCCTCCCCACTTTGGATATGCTTTTTTAGAATCCCATACCTGAATGCTGTGATGAGCAATGCCTCCAACAGCTTATCTTGCCTGACCAGCCTTTCCCACCCCCCCTCACCATTACTCTAAAAAATTCCATTCTTCCTCCCACTTTATTTCATCTAAGAATTTTTCATTTTTTTATATCTCTGAAATGAGGCTACGTCTTATAATCAATGGCATCTTAGGTTTGAAAAAACATGGTATCAACTTCTAAGGTAATAAGTAATGGACAGGAAAGTGGAGTCCAGCAAGGCTACTCCCACCACAGCCTATATGTGAGCTGAGGAGGAAACCGAGCATGGTAGCCCCATGGTTCCCAGCCTCACTCTTTTTTTTTTTTTTTTTTTTTATTTATTTGAGAGAGAGAGAATGAGAAAGAGCAAGCACATGAGAGGGGGGAGGGTCAGAGGGAGAAGCAGACTCCCTGCCGAGCAGGGAGCCCAATGCGGGACTCGATCCAGGGACTCCAGGATCATGACCTGAGCCGAAGGCAGTCGCTTAACCAACTGAGCCACCCAGGCGCCCCCCAGCCTCACTCTTGACCTCACCCATGGACCTCCCCAGAAAGGGCTATGGTAAATGCTCAGGGAACCTGAACCACACACTCTATTCAGCTCAACTCCTAGAACCCTCATCTAACATGGCAAGACTGACATTTTTTTTACAGAGCTAAGTTTGGGCCTGCTCTTTGGTTTCTCAGAATATACTGTTAAGAGGAAGTAAAACTAATTTTAAAGGAATGATTCACCCGGAGTTAGTCAGAAGTCAGGGTAGTGACCTCTGTGAGGGGGGAGATATGTAATTGGGGCAGGGTGCACACAGCTTCTAAAGCTCAGGTAATGTAATGTCCAAAAAAAAAAAAAAAAAAAAAAAGTGGGTGAGATGTGAAGCATTCCTCAAAGTCCACAGGCCCTGAAATCTTATCCTACTAGAGAGATCTAGATCTCACAAGATAGCGAGGCCCTCTTCCAGGTTAGCCATCAAAAAGTTCTTTCTCTGGGTGGTCTCTGTTGAGTGCAGACTTGAGAGGTCAGGCCCTCTGGCCTGTCAGTGTTAGGGAAAAGCAAGCGGGACCTTAGTAACAAAACGCCCTGGATGACCCGGGTCAGAAGCAGTAGGATGCCAGGCAAGGTTGGGGAGCAGGACTTTGGGGCCACAGGCACGTGGACAGCACATCTGGCTCTTGCTGAGCTCCAGCTCTGTCTCACCCTGTGGTGGGGACTCACCGAACAGCCTTGACTCGGTGCCACCGACCATCACTGAAGGAGCCATTAACCATGATGGACGCCACGCCACTGCCCAGGTTGTAGCTAACGGCACGAGAGAAGAAGCGGACAGAATCAAGTGAAATATAGGTAGGCAGGCAGCCCCGAACGATTCCCATTGCAAAAATTCCTTGGAACTCAGAATGTACCTTCCTTAATACAAAATACAACAATGTTATAAAAAGCATTAGGTTTCCAGGCTAGGCCATAAATGATCCCCCCACCCTCCAAAAAAAAGTTTTTCTTAAAATTCTAATCGTAGTAAAATATACGTGACATAAAATTTACCACTTTAACCGTTTTCCAGGGTTAGTTGGGTAGTGCTGAGTGCAAGCCATGTCCAAAACTCATTTTATCTTGCAAAACTGAATCTCTGCACCCCTGAAATTACCACTCACCATCCACCCTTTCCCTGGCCTCTCACTGTTCTGCTTTCTGTCTCTGTGACTTTGACTATTCTCGATAACCTCATACAAGTAGAACCATGCGGTATTTGTCTCTTTGTGAATGGCTTCTTGCATTTAGCATAACGTCCTCAAGGTGTTTGTTGGTTGGTTTTGGCATGTACAGAAGCATCAGTCCTATAGTATCAGGAACAAGAAGGGCTTCATCATTTGTAATGTGTTTACTAGGTCAAATACTGTCTCCCCCAAACCTCAGAATGTGACCTTATTTAGAAAGAGGGTCTTGGCGGATGTAATTAGTTAAGATGAAGTCATCCTCGGTTAGGGCGGCCCTAAATCCAGTATGTCCTCATAAAAAAGGGGAAATTTTTGGACACAGGGACAGAAACAGGTAGGAAAGAATGCAACACAGAGATGCAGGCAGAGATTGGAATGGTGCATTTATGAGCCAAGAAACACCAAGAATTGCCAGCAACCACCACTACCTGGAAGAAAGGGATAGAACATTCTCCCTCAGAGCCCCCCGAAGGAACCAACCCTGCCAACACCCGTGTGTCGGATTTCTCTCCTCCAGAACTGTGAGAGAATACATTTATATTGTTTTAAGTCACCCAATTTGTGGTAATTTGTTATGGCAGCTCTCAGAAACTCATACATGTGTTTTCACTTTCTGAAAAACAAAACAAAACAGAACACAACACGGCAGAGTGGGCTAAGCCCCAAAGAGATCAGGAGGATCTGCCCAAAATCCCAAAGCTTATGGATAGGACTTAACTTGGTGTCTGATCTGCTCCTCCCTCCCAATTTTACTCTGCTATCAGGCCCACTCAGTAGCTTTGTATTTTCTATTTCAGTTTCCAGATACCCTTATACCCTATAGGTCTCAGAAGACGTGCACATATTGTTTACCAGAAAGAAATATCCCTCTCAGTCCAGTGCTCATTTAATAATTCTAGTTTAATTCAATTCAACAAATATTTCGTGAGTGACTACTCCAGGCTGGGCACTGGGCCAACTGCCTAGACCTCCCCTTGATAATGTAATAAAGCCTAATGTAATCACGCTTTTCAAAGAAAATGTGTTCCACCAGGGCACCTCTCCTCAGTTTATAAGAGGACATGTCTCTCTGTGACTTCACTGGCCAAGAAATAGGAATGTTGAAAGGAAACCTGGATTAGTAACTGAGCTCTTGCATGCACTCGCTCTGAGAAAAGAGCAAGAAGAGAAAGCACTTGGCTTTCCCCAGGGAACGCACGAGGGGTCATTTCTGTAATCACGGAGGCTCCAGGGAGTCTTCCAGCCCACTGACACTGAACCGAGCACAACACTTGGGTGACCTGACGAGCTAGGAGACATAGCTGTCGCTCTGATCCTGAAAAGTTTACGGCTTCCTAATGCATTTTCCCACCCCCAGTGTCTCCTTGTAAGAAGCAGCCTGCAGGTGGGATTTTCAGATTTCATTATTTAGTGGCCAAATGACTTTTTGAAGGAATGAATGAGGATGAAGCAGGGCTGAGAGCTGACTGGCAGAAACCGAGCCGAATCACCAGGTGTGGCTTTAATGAAAGGCAGTGAGGGGTAACAGAAAGGGTGTGGGCACTTGGATTGGACTAGCCTGCCTTGATTCCCAGTCTTGCCAATGACTAGCTCTGTGACCTTGGCCATTTGCCCGATCTCTCTGAGACTGTTTCCTCCTCTGTGAAATGGGGGAATTAATACCTTCCCTAAAGGACTGTAGGGAATATTACATAAAAGAGCATGGCACATAGTAAGATCCAAACAAATAACCCCACCATCCCCAATACACGCAGTCCTTAATGCAGCTCATATCCGAGGTTGACAATATATCTGGAGGAACCAGTAGTAAATAGAAAGTTGCCACCAAGAGTTAAACTCATCAAGCCTCTCCTGGAAGAGTAGTCATGTGTGAGAGTGAACCAACAGGCTGTAAATATGTAACGAAAAAGGTCAGGAACACCCAGATCTCAGAATCAAGGTGACTTCGAGATAATCTCAGGGACGCTAGACTGGAACGTGATTGTAATCCAGTGAATGGAAACCTTTCAGCTGTGTTTAGACAAAAGACGGGCTTTCTTCTCCTGTTCTCCAACCTGATAACGCTCCTATTCATGCAAAGAGCCAGAACGTACTCAAGGGAGTCAACAGTGAACCCGGCAGCCAGGACTCCAGCCTCATTGTGAGGTGGTGGTTGGGGAGGCAGCTCGGTTGGCCTCTCCACGGCCTGACTCTCCCACACATGCACCCGCTCTATCCCACCCTCCAACTAACCTCCTGCTTCCCCAGATACCCTGTCACCCTCTGTTGTTATTGTTTTTTACAATAATAAAAGACCAAGAATAGTGGTTAGCTGCTTTGGGAGAGGGCATGGGGGAGCTCTCTGGGGTGTGGGAAATGTTCTCTATCTTGTTCTGGGTGGTAGTTACACAGGTATCTACGTGTTTAAAAATTTTTCAAAGTCATCAAGCTGTACACTTGACATTTGTGCACTTCATGGAAGTTATACCTCAGTTTAAAAAAAAAAGTAGAAACATATGAATGAATGAATCAATGAACAGACGAATGCATGTCTGGCTTCTCTATCAAGGCCTTGTGAATCTGGTTAGCGGGACTTGGTCATTCTGATTCAAATTTACCTGCTCAATTTGCTGTGCCCGGGAAGCTATGAGGCTGAGCACCGAGGTGGGCCGCCAGGAAGAGCCACCAGGTGAGGCCTTTTGGAAACCATGCGGCTGCTTCCATGTCGTGACCCCCCCTACTTAGTCGTACCCCCTTTGAACTGCCACACAGAGCGTTTTACTAATGTCAGATCTCTTCCTTTTCTCTGTTGCATGAAAATGTTATCAAGGTCACATGGAAAGAGTGGGAAAGCCTGTCAGTCAGGTGGTTTTCACAAACCTGTTCACTGGGCTTTATGCCCCATACACAATCATAAAACATAATGAAACAAAACTACCAAAAACTATACTCTTAGCCAAACACTTTGATTCCCTTTCTTCTACTTAATCTTGTACATAGAAACCCAGAAAACATTTGCTCCAAGATAACAATTTTAATAATCAGTACCACTAACAGCTAGATAGGCCAGACCCTGCACCAAGCCCTTCACATGAATTAACGCATTCAGTCTTCAGTCCTCATGACTGTTTGCTTCTCACTTCTACAGAGGCAGGGTAACTTGCCCAAGGTCACATGGCCACATGTCTGACTCTGAAGCCCAGGCGGTTGACCATTTCAGACCCTGCTTCTTAGGGCGCAGTTCCTGATCGTTTCCAATCGGATTCTGGCCCGCACAAGGCCCTGGGCCATCAGAATCTCTGGGTGGTGGTCCCAGGAATCCACCTCTGAGACCAGCTCCCCCCACCCCGCTGACTCTGTACAATGACATTTTCAAACCACTGGCCTGCACTCTAATTCCTTTCCATGCCCAGCCTCCCGCGGCGCTTCCTATATCTGTGCTGGGTGAATGGATGTGCGAAGTGACTGCCCAGAGGAAGGAAGGGAGGCCGAGGCAGCGACGTTGCAGCTCCAGGCCCAGGGATGGGCGGGCGCAGACGTCCACCTCTGTGGGGGGCCAAGTGGGGCATCCTTCACGCAGAACATAGCCACCACTCCAGGCTAAAAGAAACACATCGGGCCCATTTTCAGAATCCGAGGGAGAACTGGCAATAGAAGAAAAATGCAGGGATGCAGGGGGGCCGTCAGAAGGGTGTCCCGGGGGTGGGGAAACGGGGGCTGGCCAGAGCCGGGGGGGGAGCTGCGGGGCAGCCCTGAGCACACTTCCCCTGTCCGGGGCCAGCGGTTTAGGGGGGAAGCTGGGCCTCCCACCCACGGCTGAGCTACTGTTTCAGTTCCCTTTTCTGGGCACAATCAAGTACTTGAGGCCTTGGTGAGGTTAACCACAGGAAAACCACAAGAAAATGGCTTCGCGGCAGCCAGCCTGAAACTGGGGTGTGAAGAGCTCTGTGTTTGACCTCAGGGCCAAGGGGGGAAAGGGAGCTGAGACGGTGCTCCCACCGGCCAGCCTGGAGCCATCAACCACACACTCTCTCCCAAGTCCCCGACGATCACAGGATGGCATCCCTCAGCACGCTCTGCTGTTTAGGAGGAAGTGTGATGTTGGACAAGTGACATTTCCTCTCAAAATGCCTTTTATTCAAACTGAAAGGACTTAACATTATTCTACTCGGGCTGTCAGTAATCCCCGTGCACGATCCACAGAAGCCCCAGAATTAAATCTTCATCTTCTCCACAGGTCAATCATCTTTGTTTTGAGTCCAACCGAGTCCATATCACTTAGTGACTTTGTGCTAGTCACCAGAGGGGGAATTAAAGCAGGAAAAGCCAGAGAAATTCCTCCCCCCATAGAGCAGATAGACCATCCAGAGACCAGGCAGGGGTTTCAAACCTTAGCGGACACAGAATCACCTGGAGAAACAGCTAAAACAGACTGCTGGGTCCCACCCCTAGAGTTATTCTGGTTCAGGAGGCCAAGGGTGGGGCCTGAGAATTTGCATTTCTAACAAGTTTCCCATGACAACTGATGCTACTGGTCCAGAGATCATGTTTTGAGAATCATGGGTCTGGACAAGTATTTCTAACCTCAAATGAGGATGTACCATCACAGTCTCTACTGAAGCTTCCGCATGTCACACAAGCCAGTGCCGGCCCTGGGCAAACCCAGCTCCCACCCGCTGTGCTGGGGAGAAGTGGTCTAGGTCATCCTTTAGCTACTTCACAGCTATCCATGTGACAAATCTGAGAACAGTCTCAAGTGACTCAAAAGAGGTAAGAACTTCCAGGACTGCCTTATCAGTATCACCCAAGAAGCATTTGCAAAAATCCAAATGTTGGGTTGATCTACTGACGTGTGAATCTGGCTTTGCAGGGGGGAGACTGGAAGGCAGGCAATCTCCTTCCCAAGGCCGCACAGCTAATAGGGAGCAGAGTCAGAATTTACAGGCAGGTCTCTCGACTTTAGTTGGTCTCATCTGTCTGAGCTAGTTTGAGCTGAGTACTCATATCCATGCTCAGCACTATCAAAGTCCTCTTTCTACTACATCCTAATTTGCAAGTGGGGAGCATACGGCAGCAACATTCTAGAACGGGGTCAAAAAATGTTCTGTAAAGGGCTAGATGATAAATAATTTAGGCTTTGCCATAGAGTCCCTATTGAAACTACTCAAGTGTGACACCGTAGCATGAAAGTAATCAGATCATATATAAGTGAATGAGTATGGCAGAATTCCAACAAAACTTCATTTACAAAAATGGGTGATGGGCTGGATTTGGCCCTCAGGCTAAAATTTGCCAACTGATGCTCTAGAAGGCGGATGCTGGAAAGAAACACCAGGAGCCTCAAATAAGCCTGGTCCTTCAGGCAACAGTCCATTCCAGCAGACTGGGTGCTGGCTTATTTTGGCATCACTCTGTTTGGCATGATCGGCACTGTCTGAGAAAAATCACAAGGTGATGCTGAAGACAACTGGAGAGCGGTTACCTGAACACCAGGGCTCCATCTCGAAGGCCCAAGGAAATGAAGTCACTGTTGGGTCTCATGGGGCTGTCTCCCCTCCACATCAACAGACCGTCTTTGGCAGTTGTCTTAAACCTCATGAATGCATTTGATCTTGATCCTGATACCCTGGGGAAAATACACAAATAACTGCAACAGATCAACCAGTGTCCACCAATGTCCATTCTGAATAGTCCCAGTTTTGTCTGCCAGCCCCGAGGAGCCAGGTGTAAGGGTAGTCTGCCATTTCTGACACGTACTACCAGGAAATGAAAAATGGCATCACCACCACAAGCTACACGATGGGCCTAAAATTCCGGATTGCTCATTTTGCAGCAGCGTTCCCCTCCCCACATGTGGTGAAATTCCACGAGAGGGCACTTGATGAGTCACAGATTAGCCAGACTCTGGCCAATGCCAGCATCGAGGCTGTACCCTCAATATACACCTCAGTCTTCCCTCCTTCCTGTCCCACCCTCAGGGGGCCTTGGAATAGTGTTCCCCATGCCCCAACAGAAAGTGAGCTTCATAATTGCCAAGAGGTTCAAGTTGGCAGCTCTCTGGGCTATGATCACGGCTACGGATGTCTCGCTCTGGCAGTGACTGTCCTTGAGGGCAGAGGAGGGGCGACCGGACAGGGGGCAGAGTGTCAGTCAGACAAGGAAGGTGGCTCAATGGGATCATGGTCTTGAGGCTGCTGGGGTGGAGGCAGGGTGGAGAGGAGCAGGAAGCTGAGAGGAACGGAGGGGTGCTCAGACGGGTCAGTTCCTGCCCCTACAGCCATGGCTGGGGATAGGATCACAGGCTTACGGGTTCTTACCAATTCCTGGGAATAGACTAGTTCAGAAATGTAGTCTCACTAAGGTGACCAGGGTTTCATCTGATATAAGGAGAAGGGCAAGCATGAGGTCTTTAAATAAGAAGTGAGACAAGAGTAAACATAATTCAGTATTGCTCCTAATATGGCACTATTGGGAAAGTCTCCTTTTCTATTTCCCTATCCCTTGTACCATCCCTCTCTGTCTCGCCTACTTGCTCAGGAGCTGTGGAGTATATTCAGTACAGACCCTCCTCAACTTACTGTGGGCTTCCACTAGGATAAACCCATCATAAACTGAAAATATCCTAAGTCAAAAATGCATTTAATAAACCTCACCTACTGAACTTCGCAGCTTAGCCCAGCCTACCTTAAATGTGCTCGGAACACTTCCATTAGCCGACACTAGAGCAGAATCATCTAAAACAAAGCCTATTTTCTAGTAAAGTGCTGACTGTCTCAGGTAACTTACTGAACACCATACGGAAAGTGAAAACCAGAACAGTTGTACGGGAACAGAATGGTTGTAAGCACATCGGTTGTTCATGCTCGTGATGGTGTGGCTGCGTGGGAGCAGCGGCCACTGCCCAGCCCCGTCAGAGAGGATCCTATCACACATCACTAGCCTGGGAGAAGATCACAGTTCAAAATTCAAAGTATGGTTTCTATGGAATGCACATTCCTTTGGCACCATTGTAAAGCTGAAAAATCATTAAGTCAAACCGTCATAACAAGGGGACTATCTATAGCGAACAGTGGAGGGGAATCTTGTCTAGGCTTCCCAGAGCCTGACCTAGACAGGAAGAGATCAAGTTTACCTTCCCCATGCAGGGCCTCAGAGTGAAGCAGGGAGAAGCAGGGTCCATAATGGTGACTTTGCCACCAGGCCTGGTGCAGAGAATCCAGCCCTGGCCCACTCCCTAGAGACCTGCTTTTTTCCATCTTTTACTCCGGGTTCCTTCCTTCCCTCACTTGCTTTGGATACATTGATTAGTGTAAGCCAATCATAATGGTTCCATTTCTCTTGCAGTGATTGGTTTAGGGGTGGGCACGTGACCATATTGTTCGATGACATAAAGAAAATTTATCAGAAGGATTCTAGGAAAGATTCTTTTCTTTTAAAAAAGAGTTGCATGAAAAAAATTTTTACTTCCACTGGATATTGCCCTGATGTATAGCCATTTTACGAATGTCTTATGGACAGCTGTCTTATAACCATGGAGGGAGTGCCCCTGGAGAATATCCTGAGGATAACAAGGCAGAAAGATGGAAGAGACTTAGGTCTTTGACGATAGAGTTGAATCTCTGAATTAATCAGTCCAGGAACCAGTCTAAGTCTGCACTGCTTGTTACATGACCTAATAAATGCCCTTCACGTTGAAGACATTTGAGCGGAGTTTCCTGTTACTTGCAGTCAAAGGCATCCAACGGAAACAGACCCTGATCCTGACTTTTACTGGCAGCTTCACGCACATGCATATGTACGTGCATGTACCCACATGTACACAATTGTTTTGGTTTGGGGCCCTGCACCTCCTATTCTCACCAAACCCCTCTACTCCCCCAAACCACCTGGTGCCTTGTACTAAGCCCCAGGGGGCTGAAGACTTGGGCCCCTTTCACAAGGCCTTGTTTTCTGGGAACTGAATGCCCTTGCATCTTAGGGGAGAAAGGGCTAAAGAAGGAAGAAGCTCTCTCTGGGCCCCATGCCAAGACAACCTAGATAAATACAACATGAGATTAAAGAAATGAAGTGATGCCCGTCTGGTGTGCGTTCAGAGTTACCAGGTACATCCAATGCCCCAGGATTTCTCTCAACCACTTTTGTCCCTTGAAAAGCTCCCAAACTCATCTACCCTAAGAACTGGGTGCCTTTAGCTTAAAGCTTTGCCTTAGTCTGTTAAGATGTAGTCAACCTGAAGAGGAAGGAAAATTCTAGAATGATGGTGCTGGTGGCAGGGTGGGGGATGGCACCCTGTAAACTACAAAGAACTAGAGGAGGAAAAAGAAAGAGAGAAGGGCAAACTGAAAGCACCCCATATGAGCTTGGCTAGGGTGAGGACTCTGCCTAGGACCAGTCTTTCCCTTGTGAGCATACAATTCCGAACCAGGAGCTTGGACTCCAGAGCAGGGCTGGAGCTTCTGCCACCAGCATGAAAAGCCATGGCTAGGACTTGGGTATCTCCTTGGACCAGGCTCTTGTATCCACATGAGGAGAGCTGAGAAGCCCCTCACTGAACTGGCCAGAGCCTGAAGAGGACCGTGGAGCTTTGCTGAGGAAGACACAAGGTAGCACGTGGACTCCAAGACTGTCTGGTGGCCACGGGGGCACTTCCGCTGCTGGCTCCAGGCAGGGCTGCACACTGTGGCCACAGGACAGTGTGGAGCTAACTGCCCGGCCTGGGCAATCACACTTAGAACCCCGGCTTGGGGTGTGTCAAGTTCTCACTGCTTCTCAAAGCCCCGATATTGGAAATCCCAGGGCTGGGCATGCTCGTCTCTCCAGGCCCTCTGACCAGAAATGGTTTGGGTTGTTTGTAACAGGGTTGTCTGAAAGGCAGCACTTTTCAAGTTGAGTATTTTTGTCTGTTTGTTTTGCTCTAGTTTCTATGTCTATTTTGTGGTTCCCCCCCCCCCCCCACCCGCCAAAAGGCCATGTCTCAATGGCCTTCTTTGAGAATTATCTTCTGGCAAGTAAGATAAGGAAAAGTCCTGGGAAAGACTTTGAGGAATCGACCCCCACAGAGATAGGGAAGGTGCCCACTGTAATTTATTACCTCTTGAGGATATCTGGGTTGTCGTAGATCAGATAACTGCGGCCCATAAACTGCGGAATCTCGATGGCTTCTGTGATGGCTGAGATAGAACAGAAAATGGAGGTTACATGGTATTCGGCTCTCTTGACCCCCGCCCTCAACCCCAGGGCAGGAAAATACAAAGGAAGCCAGTTCCTGGAAATGGGACATTTAACAACTTGTCAGCCCCTTCCTCTTGTCTGCACACACACTTGGCCAGGTTTGGAGCTGCCTGTCATGGCCTGGGGTTGGTGTCTCCCTGTGGTCGCCTCCCTGGGGCTGGCTGTCACTGCTATTGGCCTCAGCACTACTGAGAAGTCTTTGCAGTATGTTGAAACTTGAACTGTGCCCAATTATTCTTGGAAGCCAAAGAGCAGGTCGTGGGCCATGTGGGGAACAGCTGGGGATAACCCTAGATATTCTCCAAGGGAGGCAGAGAAAACAATCCCCAAACAAAGCCCACCAGGATTTCATGATCTGAAGCCAATCTGCCCCAGGACTCCTCTACTTCTTCAGCCATGACCTCAAGAGATTGGTGAAGTAGGCGGGATAAGGCTTTGGCTCGTTTTTTTTTTACAAATCACCTTCCAGCGTCATGTTTTACAGGATCTTCACCATATTCTCATGGTGTAGCAGGGAGTATGGAGGAGGGCTGGTTATTCCCATTTTACAGAAGAGGAAGACAATGCACAGGAATCATCAACGATTTGCCCAAGATCACACAGCAAAGAGAGCATAAGACCATAAACCAGAAGGGCTCTCCTTAATTCTGGCCCTCAGTCCACATTTGACTTTCCAGTATCTTAGAAGTGTATTTCCTTCTTCCTAATGTCTCATCCCCTTGTTTTCCTAAGGAATCACCCTTTTCACACAGCAACATCTTTCTCCTCTTTAGAAAGACATAGAAGTGATGTTGAAGGAAATTAAGATAGAATGAATCTCATTTTCAAAGAAATGTGCAAAACGAGAGAGAATAAATCAGCTTATAAAACCAGTTAGAGTTTCACAAAAATATGTGGTTGAAGCAAGGAAGACACTGAGCTGACTCTACACCCAGGGGAGAAAATGTATAATTATTTGATACTATGAACAGTAGGAGAGTTTAAACTTAACTTCTAATTATGAAAAGAGAAAGAGAGAGAGAGGGAAGGAGAGAGAGAGGTAACAGCAAACCCCCAAACCCAGTGACATTGAGTCCCAAGGATAACTTCCTCTGTTGGCAGGTTACCCACAGCAGGTTCCCACAATGTTTTCATAAAAAACAAAATTAAAAAAAGGAAGGAAGGAGGTAAGGAGGAAAGGAAGGAGGGAGGGAGGGAGGGAAGAAGGAAGGAAATAAAAGCAAAGAAAGAGAAATGGAACTTTAATAATTTCGGAGGTAACTCTGAAGAAATTGCTTTAGTGCTGACACATCTCAGCTCTGATCAGGGGGCTGCCAGCTCAGGGGGGCCTACTGGAACCAAGAAAGGCTCTAGCTAGTGCAGCAGCCCCCACTTATTCGTGGGCTTGCTAGCCATGCTTTCAGTTACTTGTGGTCGGCCGTGGTCCAGAGGCAGATGATCCTCCTATCGTCAGAAAGTCAAGAGATGCCCAATGCTAGGTCACCGTGCTTGCGTCACTGCCCACACTTCATCCCACCGAACAGGCATTCCATCTCACAACGTCACCAGAAGGGTGAGGACAGTCCAATAAGATATTTTGAGAGAGAGACCCCAGTGACATAACTTAGATTCCATATGTTGTTACAAGTGTTCTATTTTATCATCAGTTATTGTTGTTAATCTCTTACTGTGCCCAATTTAGACTGATCGTAGGTAAGCACGTCCAGGAAGAAACATGGAATATACAGGACTCCATACTCTCTGTGGTTTCAGGCATCCGCTGGGGGTCTTGGCAGGTTCCCTCCCCGCAGATCAGGTAGGGGAGGGTGACTGTAGCTTCCAATTCTGGCCACCCCACCAGCCTCTCTCCCTTCTGGTTAAAGAGGGTAAGAGGAAGAGGGGAGGAAAAGGAAGGGAAGTAGAGAGAGGTAAAAAGAGTGAGATGCAAAATAGCAGGAGCTGAGGAGAAGAATGAATGGGAGGAAGGAGAGAGAGGGGAAAGGAGAAAAGAAGCTGCCAAGTAAGGAAGGGAGAGCCAGGTGCCTGGGCAGCCTTCGGGTGGGGGAAGGAGCGGGGGTGGGGAAGCAAGGCAGGGAGGGAAGGAGCCAGAGGAGTAGAAGTCGAAATGAGAGGGGGAGAGAAGAAGAGGGAAAAGGGGGCTTGTAGGTGGGATGCAGGCCCCTAACTTCAGGATAGGAGTGCCCAGGAGGGAAAAGGAGAGGATATCCAAGCTGTCAGAGGAGCGGTTCCCAGAGCTAAACATAGCCAAGGCTCCCCCACTGGGTTTGGCTCACCCCCAGGGTGAGAGGCGCAGGCCCTGCTGTTACTGGCCATGGGTGTGGGCCTGTTCCCCTGGACTCCCTGAAACGGTAGGATGTGCTTGTCACACGTCAGCGGGGCACACAGAGAGCCTCTGCGGGGTCTGTGTGAGCCCGGCCCAGCTGCCTGCCAAGCCGGCTCAGGCGCTTCCCGAGCTCCAGCTGGGAGGCGAGCGCCATCTCAGGGCTGGTGGCTCTAGAGGGAGGATTCCCGCCTCCTCCCCGGTAGAGTGGCCGAGTCCCCCACCACCTACCCCGGTCCCCTCCGCAAGCGCTTGGCCTGCACGGGGTGCCCTCCCTGGCAGGAGCCCAGAGCGCTTTCGCAGTGTCACCTGGAACATCCTGTACTTACTATTGAGGCAGTGGTTCTCGCACTCTGCCAGCCGCCAGCATGGAACAGAAGAGGGGAAGTCGGAATTCCACAGGTCACCGGAAACCAGCCTTGTTTCCCCCATAAAGCCCTGAGAGGGCCCAGCCGGTCCTCTCAGGGGAATGGGAATAGGAACCCCACAGGGATGGCTGGAATCTCTCTCAGCACGCTTAGCACCAACTCCCCTCCCTAAGTCTCCACTGCATAGTGGGGGGGGGGGGGGCAGACAGAGAAGGGATGTGTCCCTTGTCTGACACTTCTGAGGCTCCCCTGACCTTGAACTAACAATCCCCATTTATTCTAAACCTGGAGAAACAGTTCTTTGCTGAACAGTTACTTACCTTGTCAATGATTATTACTTTTCTTGCCTCTAGGCTATGCGTGAAAGAGGAATGATAAGCCAGCCAGCTGCCTCTTTTCTCTCTGTAGTGGAAAAATATCCCCCCAATTCCCACCCCACCGGCCCTCTGCAAGATTCCAGAGCCCTGCTCATTCTGCGATTAACAAAGGGCGGGGGAAGGCTCCAGAAAGGACCCGACTGAATATAAAATGGTGAAAATATACTCACTGCAGGCAGTATCTATGGATAAATATGAATTCTGTACTAGAACATTCGAGCTGGAAGTGACCATCTAGCCCTTTCCGGCCCTTTGTAGTTTATTTAAATATTGTAAACATGATGATATTTTATCCTAACCCAATATTTTCTACATCATCTTTTCTTCTGCGGCAAAGGCACTAATCAAAAAGTGTTTTTGTCACGTCTTCACATTTACACCTAAAGGACTGTGCCAATCTGCCAACACAAAAAAATACCCCAATGAATAGCAGCCTCCAAGCCAGGGAAAGCAAATTTTCCACCTGAGGGACTTGAAATTCCCAACAGACTATAAGGAGCTGATGGAGTGCTGGCTCGTTCTTAGAGTCACAGGACCCCAGAGAAGGAAGGACCTGGGCGGGGGGGCTGTAACCTGACTTTCCCAACAGCATCCTGATGGATGGCCACCGGGCCCAAGCAGCTCCTTCATCCACAGGGTAGCACCCTCCCTTGCTGGACAGTTCTACTTGGTCCAGAATTCTTGGTTCCATGATGCTGCCTCGGTAGCCGGAGTAACAACCACCAAACACCTTTCCAGGACCAGCCTTCAACTCTCTCAAGATCAACATCCAGGCTGAACACACCCACATTGTTCCATTGTTGAATGATACAACATGCTAAGGAAGAAACAGTCCCTGTAGTCTGCATAAGGAATATGCTGTATTCATTTGTGTTTTTATATACTGAGTTTTCTTAAATTATGGCCTACGTTTACTGAAGCTGTTTTTTCACACACTGGGACCAGAAAAAGTAACATCATCTAAATCAGACCTCCCAAGGTGCTGTGAATTGACTAAATACTATAGAAAATGTTCAAAATGTTGTGTTTGTGGAAGGTGTGCAAGGTGTCAATGATGAGGCAAGACCGGATTCTGCAGGACTGAGAACCGTGTGCCCAAGGCCAGCTCGCTGTCGGTTTTGAGCGCGGAGCAGCTCTCCTCCACAGAGAAACACCCCCATCTAGCGGCCCGACGGGTCCTGCACGCTCCGAGTCCAAACTTGTCAGTAATGCAGGGAAGGGAAGGGAGGCCCAGGGCTCAGAGTTCTTTCCCAAATGGCCTGCGTGCTATTGGCTGGGAGAAGCCCTGGGAGACAGCTGCATTCTCTCTCCTCGTCGTGGGACACTCAGATCATAGCCAAGGCGCCAAGAAGTCCCCCAGAAGAGAGAGCTGTTTAAACTGGGGTTACTCAGGATTACCCAAGCTTACCTGACCACAGACCCCCGCACCCATTTTGTGTCTGTGAACGTATGTTGTCTGTCTTTGCATGTGTGCTCAAAACAGCCATTAATATTTCTTAGAACCTAATTTGGTACATGAGCTTCGTGAAATTCTGCTTTAACTTACTAGTAACTTACTTAGATACAAGAACTCTGAGGGACCGGATGCAAGATGGGTAAATTTGGATGAGAGTAGAGCGAAAGAGAAAAGAAATCTCTAAGGATGGGGCGTACCTTTTCCGAGGAGGGAGGCCCTGGTAACACCCCTCTGGGGAGATGCGAAGGGGGTCTCAGTATTGGGGTGCTCCATAGGGTGCCTAGATTTAAGGTAGCAGAAGGCACCTAAGAGTGAGAGCCCCTAAACGGGAGGTCAGGGGACCACCGAAGTCAGGCCTTATGATTTCCGTAGGCATCTGCAGTTAGAAGTAGGAGAACTGGCTTCTCCTGGCCTGGTGGGTTCCCCAGGCTGGGGCGGAGAGGTTCGGTTTTCCGTAGCTGCTAGTGCAATTGGGAGCCACAGCGCCCCGGGAGCAGTGAGGAGCTCAGTGGGAGCTCAAGGCCCACCTCTGTCTGGGCTCAGCCTTGCAGGGACAAAGGGGGAGGTCCTTAAACCACTGTGATGGTCTGGGTGTCTAGACCATTCCAGGATAGGCCAGAGTTTCTGGTTCCAACCCTCCTGTGCCACCAAGAGGCGAGAAGAGGTGCCAATCTCCCAACGAGGGCCCTAGTGGAAATCACCTGCGTGCCACAAACTCCCTGACCAGGTTAGAGAAAGCCAGACTCACCAGGGACCCCCAAAGCTAAATAGCTGGTGGAGAAGGTGGTATGGATTGAATGAGGTCTGGAGCTAGTGACTTCAGCAGTGTGGGCTGCTCAATGTAAAAGGACCGCTTTAGCTTCCGGAGGGGATACTAAGGGTAGGTTCTTGCTTTTGAAAGATGATCTGGTTATCAGGGAGAAAAAAAAAGCCAAACTTTTAAATATAGGAAGCTACGCATCACCTTGCTGGATGAGACAAGACTGTCTCCTGTCTACCTGTCAGGATTCATCCTGACAACCAAGGATGGCTTCTGAACATTCTTGGTCTCTCCCACCAAGAATCTAACCAAAGTTTTAGAATGTTCTTCTGTGTTTCTGTGGAATAGTATAGCTGCCCACCTCTCTCCTTTCTCTTTCCAAACCTCACTCGGGACTAGATGCTCACCCCGATATTACAGCAGTCCGTGTGACAACTGCATGCCACCGCGTGCCCGTTGGGGCCTGGAAAAAATTGTCCTTAATGGCCCTAACTTGTGCCCAGTCTCCCATTAATGCTGTCAAGCCATAAACAGGAGAAGAAATGACTTGCTACGGGCCACGCCCCCCATACAGAAGCCTTCCTAGAGGGGTAACAACTGCCCTTTGGGCAGAAGCACTATCTTTATTTCAAAGCATAAGGAAATACTGATACAACACGAGGGGAGCTGATAGTCAGCCTGGGTTTTACTCTGGGCTTGAGCCTAGCATGTTCCAGAAAAAGAGGCCTAAACGCCCCCCAGATCCCCCCGCCGCTGTCCATTCCCTTGGATCTTGCCAGGAGGCCCAGGCCCTCCATGGAGCTCTGACTCTTCAAGCTGCTGAGACTTGCTTCTCACTGAACCTGAACGCACAGTTATGGAGCTATAAATGTGAGCACTTTATATCTGTTACGGCTAATGTTCTGCAGCAGAAAACGAGGGTTAACAAGATCACAAATTATCCTGTCCTTCCTCCTCTAATTCTCAAAGCTAAACGTTCATTTAAGCCTTGGGCTTTATATATTGACCATTAAGGTGAGCATCTGAGGCAGGAGCAAACCTGAATTGCCTGTGGTAAAGTTGGAGACCCAGGAAACTCAAACACGAATGTGTAAAATCCAAACTCAATTTTCCGAATGAATGGGCTACTCTTGAACTAAATCTCTGCAAGTACACGCTATTAGCCAAACAACAATTTGCTTGTTAGAATTATAATCAGGATCTTTCAGAAATGGATCCATCACTCTTCTTCGGAGGTTCATCACTAGGGTGAGCTATGTTAATAAACATATTTCTTATAATTTGCCATGCAGTTTTCAAAATTCATTGAAACAGAATACTACGCAGGCTTCCAACCAGCAAATTAGCATTCATACTTCCCAAGACTGCTGCAAAACAACTTCTCCTACTATTCCATACACCGCAGCATCTACCTGTAACTGACCATCTTCTCCTAAGCCCTAATTCTTTTTTTTTTTTTTAAAGATTTTATTTATTTATTTGACAGAGAGAGACACAGCGAGAGAGGGAACACAAGCAGGGGGAATGGGAGAGGGAGAAGCAGGCTTCCCGCCGAGCAGGGAGCCTGATGCGGGGCTCGATCCCAGGACCCTGAGATCATGACCTGAGCCGGAGGCAGACGCTTAACGACTGAGCCACCCAGGCGCCCTCCTAAGCTCTAATTCTGATAAAGTTCGGGAACCTGGAAACAGATGGGAAAGAGAGAGAACACATCCCTTCACTTAGGCTCACTGCCTTATTTCCTTTGACCTGATGCCTTTTTTTTTTTTAGTTTGGCCTGATGCCTTTTTTTAGTTCCCAGGCTGGTGAGGCCATACTGATACTTGAAACAACAAGAGCCAATGGCCCAACATGATGACCATATACTGGTAGGCCTCTTCCAGACACCAGGTCCATGGCCTCTGCCTCCCTAGGGCAGGTGTGGAAAGTTCCATCCAGTAGGGACTCAAGGCCTGTGACCTGCTCTAGCTTTCAGACAAGGGCGGGTTGGAAGCTGAGTAGCTCACAGCAGGTGTAGTGGATTTTCTTTTTCTCGCCAGCAACAATAATGGTGAGTACTGGCTGAGTACTTAATAGGCCTTCTCCTCAGGAATATGCATCGCCTCATTTAATCTACACTACCACCTTCTGTGCTAGACGCTATTGCATCATTATTCGCATTTTACTGATGAGGAAACCCAGGCACAGAGGAAACAGCATGAAAAATAACACTTTCAGAAGGTTATTTATACTTCAGTAGAATTTATATTTTTCTGTATTGGGCAAGATTTCTCAGATTTCTCCTTATTGCCTTCGCAGGTAGGGGTCAACATAGTTATCAGCTATAAAGCCCAGGCATCCACCTATCAGGATAGGCTCTGGGCATGGCTCAGAAGCAGGGGTCGCGCGGAAACCCCCCTACACTATGATATAACCTTTCCGCTGCTAGACCATCAGGGGATTCTCAGGGAAGACGCCCCACTGTTACCGAGGTACTTCGGCACTATCATTCTTCTTTAATAGAATGATTAACCATGTGACATGCCATCTAATACGCTCCTGAACTCATTGCCCCAAACAACGCACATGGCTGACCCGGGGTTCCCAGCCCCTCCCGGAGGAGTCTGTCCCCTGTGCTCCCGGAGACACCCCCCTCCCGCACAGCGCCTACCTTTCTGGCAGTGCAGCCCCTCGAAGCCCAGGGGGCAGTCGCACTCGTAGCCCTCCTTCCTGGGCCGGCAGCTGCCCCCGTGCGCGCAGGGCCCCGCCACGCAGGGGTGGGCTGCGTTCTCCACGTTCACGCCCCGCGTGAAGTCGTGCTTCATGTGGATGGTGCGGTCGTTCAGGATGATCTGCGGGGGACAGAGGGTCAAGACGTTCAGGCGCTCGGAACACATCTTTGCAGTCTGCTAAAGCCTCCCTCGGCACCCGCACCCGCACGACGCGTGCTGAGGGAGCTTGCATAAAAGAGTGTCCAGTTCCGGTTTTTATCGCCTTGTCAAAGCGATGCAGGAACCGAAGTGACTACCCGCGGCCCTTGGGAGAATCTGCAGAGAGGAAAGCATCCCCTGGCTCTGGAAGATGCCAGGAGGTCATAAAGAAGTCCCAATAAATACAAAATGAGGGTTCTCAACCTGGCTGCCTGTTAGAATCGCCTGGGGAACTTTAAGAAATGTACTGATGCCGGGGTCCCACGCAGGTCAATTGGATCAGCATCTCTGACGGTGGGATCCAGTCAGCAGTCATTTTAAAAAGCTTTCCAAGTGATTCTTTTTGTTTTTTTTTTTTAAAGATTTTTTATTTATTTATTTGAGAGAGAATGAGAGACAGAGAGCACGAGAGGGAAGAGGGTCAGAGGGAGAAGCAGACCCCCTGCCGAGCAGGGAGCCCGATGTGGGACTCGATCCTGGGACTCCAGGATCACGACCTGAGCTGAAGGCAGTCGCTTAACCAACTGAGCCACCCAGGCGCCCAGCTTTCCCAGTGATTCTAAGATGCAACCAAGGTTGAAAGGTGCTGCTGTAAAACCAAGGAGGAAAGAATACAAAACAGGCAGGAATCAAAGGGGGACTGATGGCTCCTGGTGGCGGTGGGGCTGGGAGAAGCTTCTCCCTGTATTGCTGTGTTCTTCTGGCCAGTGGTCTCCAGGGAGTCTACAGCTCCATCAGCTGGGACTCCCCGATTGTCCCACCCACTCCTCTACCCTCCCTCCCTGACACTCTTGAATTCCCTTCCTCTCCACATCCCCTTCCCCACCATTAAAAAAGAAAAAAAAAGAAAAAAATTCAGATCACATTCTTAGTACTGCCATGCAAATTCACCGGCAAGAGAGCTCCTTTGCCTTCACCCCCTTTTCCCTGCAGTGGGGCTCTAGCAAAAATGATGAATTATACGGAGAGGTTACTGGGCTTTCCAGCCCCAGGTAAATGGAGCCAATGTTTTCAGCCCTTGACTTGCAGAGTGTGTTTATTTTGAGCTGTGTGGGCGTTTCAGTGTCACGCACGCTTGGCAGAACCTGGGGACAGAACACCACTCAGAAAGACCTCTGCCCTGCAGGGGCTTCTAAGAGGTTAGCCATGGTCTTTCCTGCCACTAATGCATGGTTCCACAAGCTTGCCTAGTCCTTGGAGGGTGTCGGGAGAGTTGGGAGACACTTTTTTTTCCCAGTTTTGAATCTTACAAACTGCGAGAAAGTAGCCAGAGTCCTTCTATACTCGTCCCCTTTTCATGCTCCAAGTGAAAGAGTGTGAAACGGAGTCATACGTATTTGAGACAAGCCCAGATGCTACCGTCCACCACAGGACACGGCACAGCCAATGACTCAGCCCCTGGGAGGGGAGGGTGGCCTTCCCAGGAGGTGAGGAGGAAAGGGTTATGTGTGCTGTGTGAAGGGGGGAGGGGCAAAGCCTGACAAGGGAGGGGAGAGAGAGTGAGGCCACTTAGCATCTCAGCTTGCTTTCTAAGTGAGAATTTCTAACACGCGATTAAACAAGGCCAAGCCCGCTGATGGGGGACCATGGGCTGAGCTGAGGTGTCACTGACATCGCTGTTCAGCAACACAGGGAAACACATCAGGGGCAGCAAGTATTGCCTGGATCCCTTTTGTGGGACCCACACCGGGATACAAGAGAAGAAGGACAGAGCCCCATGGGGCCCTTCCGAGTGCCCGGATGTGTAAATCACGATAGGACCACCTTTCACTGGCCTCCTTCATTTCACGCTCCCTCATGCTTCATGCCAAGGCTAGAAAGGATCAGTGGCCCACCACCCACCATCGGTTGCTAAAGGAAAACAGGAGGAAGCTAATATCCAGGAATCGAATATGCTTTTCTTCAAATCCTTTTTCTCCCAGGGCTTGGCAGTCCTGGGAATCTGGTTTGGTGAGCCAGCCTGCCTGTCTGTTACAGACAAACATGTTATCATAACCAGAGAGGTCACGGGCAGCCCCAAGAGAAGGAATAACAGACAAACAGGAGTGCGGTCAGTGCCCTGTATCTTTAACTAGCTGAAGGATTTTTTTTCTGAACCTTCTACGGAAGGACTTCTTCATCTATGCTCTTAAGAGCTTGGTTACGTGATTGATGAACAACTGCTAACTTGCAGGGGTGGCAATGGGGGTGGAAGTGGGGATGGGGGTTGGCTCTTGACTTGAGCCGACTGCATAGTAACCCCAAAGAGAAGCACAGAGCCAAGAGTTGCTAGGAGACTCCATTCGCCTCCTTCCCTTTGGTAGAAGCATCTGCAGCCACCTGATGCCTGTTCCCTCCCTCAGCACCGCCCGGATCCTTTGGTGGATTGGCTGTAAAGATTCATCTTCACTGAGTTGCATTCATGGAATGTCTGCTGGACAGAGGCCCTGGGGTAGAAGTCATAAGAAAGTAGGGTTGGAAAGCTCTGTTGCTAGCCTTAAAAAAGAAAACCTTAAAACTTTCTCCAAGCTTCTTTTTTGGAGGCATGGGATTATACCGATCATAGTTCTCGATTCCATCGTCTGTAGACAAGGTCACACAACAAACATGCACAAGTAAAGCTGGTACCTTCTGGATGCTCCCACTAAACGGCTTCAGGATGCCCGAGTTCTTCTTCACATCATCATAATTCGGGACTCCACCAATAAAAATGTCCGTGTTGCACTTAATCTGCGTGAAGCCTCCCTGCCAAAAGAGTAGACACGAAACACGGCATAGCTTCAGAAAAGATAGTCAAGACTACCAACTGGTAGACCTGGTACCCTGGGGACCCACCCCAAAAGGCTGGGGGGACTTCCACATTGGTTTGCATTGCCACTTACCCCCGTTTGAATGTCTATAAGTGTAGTAACCTCTCTGAGACTCTGTTTTACCATCTACAAAATGGGAACCCTAATATCTACCGCAGAGAGGTGTCATAGTGCATGTGGTAGACTGCATGACTGCCCACCAGTATTCAGCACTTCTCCAGAAGCACCCCTCTCCCTGCAGGAAGATCAGCTCCAATCTATTGATCTTGAGTGGGGCCAGGTAACTGGCTTCAGTCAATAAAACACGGGCAGAAGAGAAATGAATCATTTCTGCACAGAAGCTTTCAGAGCCAGAAAGGGGGGCTCATGGTGGACTCTCAGCCTGGGTGTCAGATTCAAGCTGCACCTGACCAGGGGCGCCTGGATGGCTCAGTCGGTTAAGCATCTGACTCTTGGTTTTGGCTCAGGTCATGATCCCAGGGTGATGAGATCAAGTCCTGCGTCGGGCTCCACACTCAGGAGGGAGTCTGCTTGAGATTTCTTTCCCTCTGCCCACCCCCCAAATAAATAAACAAAATATATATTTTTTAAAAAGCTGCACCTGACCACGGATGGACATGTAAGTGAGAAATAAGCCCTTATTGTAGCTGCTGCTATTTTGGAGCTGTTTGTGATTGACGTTGGCACAGTCTAGCCTCTCTCGGAGGCTGAGATCCTGCTTACTTAGCACTTTGCCCACAGTTGGATGCATAATCAGCATTCCTGTCTGCCCAGCTATTGTTATATTAGGCGGTGGTAAAGACAGAACCTCTTTCGGCCAAGAGAAAAGGAAGGCGTGGTGGGTGGGAGGCATTCCTTCTTAACAACTACAAAGGGTAGAGAAATTCTTCTATTTTCCAAATTCTGAGAAAACTTCCCATGTTAACCCCCAGAGGTTTCCCTCTTACTGGTTATTTCAACAGCCTAAACTCTCATGCGTGGGCTAGGCATTAAGCTGTGTGTAATATTTAAGGTTTAAACTCCTTCAGATACGAGCTGTAAGCAAAAAGTTAAAATGTTCTAACAATTAGAGATACATTGAAATTTGAGATCTCTGTGATGAATACTCTTTAGGTAACGTAAGTCAGGTTTCCTCTTACTCACGGTAAAAAGAAATATAGATAGTAGCAGCATTTAGTCATTAATTTAACCAATATTATTGGGCATTACTGTGTCCCAGGCACTAAATGCTGCACAAACAACAGGAAATAAGGAAGACCTGGTTCCTGGCCTCCAGAGGCTGACACGGGCAGGTGGGATTAGCTCAGCAAGGGCTGTTCAGGGGACTCTGGATGCACATGGGCGGGCGGTGTCCCATATCCTACCCTAGACCCAGAGAGTTGGGGAGGTGGTCGAGGAAGAGTCAGAACTGTAGAAACTGGCCAAAGTCAGGGCTTGAGGGGAAATAGTAGGTATAGGGCAGAGGCAAGGAGGGACCAGATCCTGCACGCATAGAAATTTACCCTGTACCCAAAAAGCAGTGAGCTTTACGCAGAGAGAAAATAGTCCTATCTGTGTTTTAGGCAGATCACAGGCCAGAGGGAGGAGAATGGATGTGGCTCAGGTCAGAGTAGGGAAGGGGAGACAGGGAGGGCAGAGAGGAAGGTGCACCATCTCAGGGGATGCTCACAGTGGCCAGGTCCAGCCAGGTAACGGCAGGGAGGTCTCGACTGGAATATAGACAGCACCGCCTTCTGTCAATAACCTTTGGGCAGCTTCCAGAGTTCTTATTTAACTGGCCAGGGGTTGGGGGGGACGCGGTGCTCATCAAAGAAGCGAAAGGGCTTTCAGGAATTCTAGTGGCTGCCTGGAATACTGCCCCAGGCAGCGGCTCTCACCACACACCCACAGGCACCCATCACGGTCACGTCTTAGCTCTTACCCAAAAGTTCAAATCGGCTAATAAGAGGAAAGGAGGAAGGCTGCAGGGTCACAGGGATTTCAGAGAAATAGGCTGTTTTGAAAAACCTTTGAGTTATAGTTGTATCCAGGGAATGGGACCCAGCCTCCTGGGGTGAGATCTGCTTCCTTTTGGTTGCTCATCAGAATCCTCCCCCACCTACCTCCTGTTGACCAGAGGCAGGCCCGCAGCTGCCCCACCCACGGGGAACCGCAAGAGAAAAGCGAATAGACCCCACCAAAATGAGGCTTCGTGTCTAGATCTGCCACTTCTATTTAGCTGGAAGTGGATGGAAAATCTGAGCAAAGCCACTGGTTAGGGTTTTCTGGAGCCCTCAGAAGCACATCCCTTCTTTAAGTCTGGCTTAGACTCAACCCTGGACTGTTGGTATTTCTCAGCTGAGCAACCCAAAGTTCGGTTCAGCTTTAGTGTGGACACTTAGGAGCCGACGTCCTGGGTTAACTCCCAGAAGTGTTTGCACACCCCACCCATCTCTAAGCTCTAAGACCACTATTCTTAATACCATTGCTCTATAACCAAAAGGGTCAGCCATGCCTTTGAACATGGTATGGGCAGCTAGCTGGGGAGCAGAAACCCCTGGGGGAAGATGTGATTAAGGCTCAACTCACTGAGATCAAGCATGGGGCCTTCCACTCCTGTCTCAGAGCTACCTCAAAATAAACAAACAAACAAACAAAAAACCACCTCACATGTACCCAGAATAGCTACACCTTTACCCACATGTCTATATTGCTTTCCAGGTGGGAGCTGCACTCCAGCTTCCGTCTGTTCCAAAAGCCAATAGGGAGGCACTGATTCGACCATACTGGTTTAATTCTCATTCTCTGATATGGTAGCAATAGAAATTCTGAGGTATGGTTTTTACCTTTGTGTTGTCTCTTCGCTGTAGAATTCCAATGGTAAATACCATGTCCTGAAAAGTTCCTTACTTATAATCAAAGGCCTTAATCCTACTATCTACAAATATCCCCATTCTGAACTTTTGTTCCTTTTGTACAAATGTTTGTAACTAAGGCCTACAGAGATACAATGCTTTTTTGAATTTATATTAAATCAACATACAGTCAAGTCTATAGTTGTGAATTTCTACTTCTATCTTGGACTAAATTCAGCTGTTAGAATTTTCTGGCTCATACCAGAAGTGATTCCTGTTCTCCCTTTAAAATCCATCTCCCTCCCTCCCTTTCTTCCTTCCTCCCTCTCTCCCTCCCCGACTCCTTCCCTGTTTTCCTTCCTTCCCTCTCTCCTTCCTTCCTTCTTTCCACAAAAACGTATAGAACATTTTCTAAGTTTGAAGGGTGCTCACCTCTTGAAGCAGAACCCAGTTTGGGATTCTTCTAATCCTGAGGAGGTCCTTGGTTCTGACAGGACCTCCCACCACTGCCATCCCTTATGCTGGCCTCTGGACATATGTGTGTTCTTCCTTTTTTCTTCTTCAACCCAATACCTCTTTCCTCACCAAAAGTCTCCTTTTCTTCCTTTTCTTTTTTCTACCAATCCATTTTCTTATCAGAATACCCACATTCTTTAACGTCCTCTTTAAATTTGGAGATGTACAGAACAAAGACTGCTGGGAATTAAAATAGTAGAAAATCTAAAGTCCCCTCTGTTTTAGGGGGACTAAATTTTTTGTGTGTAAAGAATCCTAGTAGATTATAATTTAAAACAAATCTCTCTTATCTCTTCTTAAAAATGTTATTTTCTTTGGACATGACCTTGGAAATAAAATCATGGATGAAAGTTATAAACTTGAGTAGAAATTCTGCGCTCTGAGGTCACGAGAGTACTCAATTAACTAATAATAAGTCAAGCTGTGTAGTGTTAACCGGATGCCGGGTACCATTGTGTTTTATATATATAGCTATTCTAATTTGCACAACTCTGTGAACTAGGCCCTATTATCATCACCATTATCCCCATTTTATAGATGAGAAAACACAAACTTGGTCAAATGACCTATCTGAGTTGACACCACTGATAAGTAATGGAGCTAGATCTGCAACCCAGGAGCCTGGCGTCAGAGCCGTGTTCTTGTCAGATATGTGACCCCCCACACCGATGGCCTGCCCTCCAAGTCCATGTCCTGACCTACTGCATTAGACACTGACTCGAACAAAGGCAGGGATTGGTGGTAGGGGTGGGGGTGACAGGCAATATTGTAAATGCCAGACTTGTATTAGCTCACTTAATCCTCGCAACAACCGTAAGAGACCTCCCCCATTATTACCCCATTCACAGCCGAGGAATAGAAACGTTAACTTGCCCAGTGGGGAGCTTGGGTGTTAAGCAAGGCAGCCTGGCACCGGGGTCCATGTACTTAACCACTACACTGCTGCTCTTCTCGCCAGGACAGGAAGAAACCAGTAACCCAGTTCCCGCCAACGGGTGTCCTGCTTACCTCTGCCATTGCTTCCACCACCTTCTGCTTATCCACTTGTAAGATCCCATTCTTTGCTGTGCGAGACACGTGCAGCTCGTGCCAGTGGCCCAGGGTGAGGGGGTCTTCACTCCTGTCGAAGGAAGGAAACTGAGCGTGGGTTAGCATCACTGGTGTTGCGGATCATGCTCATGAATCCACCTGGATGCAACCGATGCCAACCTCAGATGCCTCATTTCATTCGGTCCAAAGAAAACAATCATTCCTGCTTAGTAAGCACAGCTGTGTGAGCTCCATCTATTGGACCCCTTTATGGTAGGAACATTGCAATTATTGTTTTATTTATTTGTTTCAACAAGCCTGAAATGTGGGTCAGATGAGCCTGGTTTTCTAGATGAAAGGTGACAGGAGGGTGAGATGTGATCACAGTTGCACACAGGCTTTGAAAAAGAGTTACCTGGGCTCTGGTGTAAAACACAGATTCTTTGTTGTACTGATGTCTGCAGCATCCTTCGAAATGCAGAGAAATAGGATGGATTGATGGATGGATTGATGAGTGGATGGATGGATGGATAGATGGATGGATGGATGGTTGGAGAGATGGGTGGATATAAGGATAGCTAGGCATGTGATAAAGCAAATATAGCAAAATATTAATTGTAGATGGCAAATGGGAGGTATAAGGATGTTTACTATATAATTCTTCCAACTTTTCTATATGTTTGAAATTTCTCATAATAAAATGTTGGGGGGGGAAGAATTCCATATTGTCTGATATTGTGGAAAGGATTAAAGGGACTTTAAAAATCCAATTATTAATTCCAGGTGGAAGCACTTAAAGTTTAAATGTTATCAATAGGAGTTTTACACATTACTTTGGATAGTGAGGTATGCAAGAAGAGTATAATTATTGCATTTGTATTTCTAACAGTGTCTAATTCATGGCCTTCACTGAACCTCCCAATTATTTTTTGATCCTGGACCATCTTTAGAAAACTGTCAGGAATACCAATGGGCATAATTATCGAAAGGTCTCCACCCCCTCACTTGATTTTTTTTGCTCTGGCTAATGTTTTTGTGATTTGTCCTTAGCAATTAGAATTTAATCACCTTGGCTAAATCGATATGCAATAAAGAAACCAGAGGCGCTCTTAAAGCAGCCCCGTCTCCGTGATAAGTCACAGTGCCTTGGTGGCGTTCTTGTCCTGCCGAGGTCATTCCCTGTCAATATCTGCCTTCCTCAGCATGCTGGTATTGATCCCAGCCATCACAAGCTCATTGCAGTTGCCTCGATTTTTGAATCAAGTTCATAATGAACTTGACCACCTTATCCTTTTCCTAAAGTTAAAATGATTTGGCCAATTCCACAATTTCCTGTGGTTCCGGCTTTCAGTGAATGTTCTTAATCAAGCAAGAAGTCTTTGAAATGGTTTTCAAAATAAACATCTTGCAAAGGGGCGCCTGAAACACCTACAGTAATCACTGTTGTCAGGTTACACTGGAGAGGGGAGGGGACAGGGGGTGCTTTGCCCCTTGGACACTCTGAGCACTTGCTTCCTTTTCATCACAACTAATACGCAGAATCCTTTTTCCAGGCGCTTTCCTGCCAGGCAGGAAGACAATAACTCACGTTTAAAATAAATAAATAAATAAAACCACCTCTTGTCTCAAAGAGGCACAGAATTACGAAAGAGAGACATGCTGGACACTCAGGTCCTATCTGTCTGTGACCCCACAGCTGGAGCTGTCTCCATGGAGACGTGGGGTGTGGGGGGCCAACCGTCCAGGAGGAGGGCTAATGAGCCCCGACCCTCCCCTCACTCTTTCTGGTTACTCCGTATCCAGGAGGAAGCCATTTGAAAACACAAGGTGATATTCAAGGTGTCTTTCCTTCTCAACCTGACAAATAGTTGCTTAGCTGTTTTGCATAATCATATGTAAATTGAATCAATTAAATACCCACCCACGTTGTCTTGAGACCTAGGATGTTTTTGCATAACCAGAGGTACAAAAATGTTCGTCCATGCCCCAAGGAAGGAAGTGTCACTGATGTGCACGAATTCAGCCACAGGACAAAAATGAACAGTCCTTCTTAAGAATTGTTGGAACCTAATGCAGTAAGCACTTCTCATCAGCCATGAAAAATGACCAGCAGTTAAGGGCGATGTATGGTCGTAACATCTCTCCCACACGCTCTTCCTAAAAATGACAGTCTAGCAGTATGAATTACGATTGAACGCAGCCCGCAATTTCCTTTAAGACAACCACCACCGACTGATTTCCTGCTGCGGGGCACCATTGAATGAAACATCGTAGTGAGTTTCAAAAGAGAATTCACCAAATGTAGGAACAAGGAGCATGTCTGCCTTTGATGAGCAGCCCTCTGGCTTGAAGGTAAAAACTACCATGGGAGCAAGATAGTAAGAATAGGGAGACCTAGACAAATAAGAACATCTGCCCCTACCACCCACAGGCTCTGAGGGAGTCATCAAAATAGTGACACACTGGATGGGAACAATCGATCTGCTAAATAAATTAATAGTACAAGTGAGATAACAGGAGGACAGGTTTGACAACCCGGGGCCAATTCTGCGGCTACCAGCAAGTACTTCACAAGCACCTAGTCACGGCCACGCTATTGAAACCACTCATCACACAGCCTTCTTGAGCATCATGGTCAGGGACGGGTCCCTGCGATGGTTCACTCAGTGCCAGGCTCTTACATGGAGAACGGTAAGAGACTCGCGAAATAACTGGTTACCATCAAAGAAACAGGGCGAGAGGAGAGTAAACATTAAAAGCGAGGTCACCAAGGACATTTCTGTTCATTCAATGTCTGTTAATACGTCTTTACTAGTCATCGCGTATTTGCTGGGCGCCCACTGAGCGATGCTGTGAGCACACGCAGATGAATTACACTTCATCACGTTTCTCCTGACGGCGCCGAACGAAATGAAGGCGCGGTAGCCCCATCTGAAGCAAGCCCGTCTGCCAGAGGTGGAAGCAGAGAGTCGCTCCCTGCTGGGGAGTTATTGGAGAAAAGCAAGTCTTGCCAGGAGGAAAGCATGAGCCGTAAGGAAGCATGTTATCTGTAAACACCAGGACAAATTTCAGAAAAGATAACTGTGGAGGGAAGACAGGAAGGGTGCAAGCCATTAGGACAAAGTCATCTTTTCCCAAAGTGACCGCTGTTTAGCTTTTGGGGAGGGGGAGGGGGGCCGCTGAAGGTCTCAGCCCTTACCTGAGAACACCGGTCCCAGAGCCACAGTCAAAGCGGAACTCCACGTGGCCCCCCGCCATGTTGACAGACAGGAAGTCTTTGCTGGCTGTGTCATAGCTGTAGAGGAGGACGCCGTCACCCGAGTCCGGCCGAAACGTGATCTCAAACTCCGTGAAGGAGAGGTAATGCTGGGGCTCCAGGGGCCAGGGGGTTGCAGCATAGGACCTCAGGGACTTGCTGAATTGAGGAATGATCAGGGTGAAAGCTGAGGGAAGAAGCATGTCATTAGAAATCCCTCTGTGGCAGGACCAGCCACGTTCTTTTCCTCCTGGGTACAGAGCGAAACTACGTTTCCCAGCAGCCCTGAGTTAGTTGGCCGGTGTAGAATGTGGGTGGGAGTCTTATACAGCACCCCAGATCTGGCCCCTCGAATTTCCTCATCTGTTGGCTGAATGCACGAAGCAGGGGGGTGGGGGATTCTAAGGCCCTGGCAGAGCCACTGGAAGGCAGGAGCCTGCACCCCTGAATGGCGTACCCCCCAGCCCCCTACTGGCCTGCAGTGATGTGTGATGTGAGCAAGGATCAACCTTTATTATGTCAGGCTACAAAATATGAGATGATAGGTAACAGCTTTGGCTTACTGGAAATCATAGGCCCTCTTCTAGGTGAAAGGAGATTTGAGATTATACAGTGTTAAAAAAAAATTTCTCCCAGAATGCTGTCTTAGGTCCAAATTTGAATCACTAGTAAAAAATTAAAACATGTTCAACTCTGCATGGTGTTCCAAAATCTTTTAAATCTTTAACATTTTCCATTATTATATGTGTGTGTTTGTGTATGCATTGTGTTTACATGTATATACACACATGTTGGTTTATACGTGTATCGAGACCTATACAGACAGTCTGAGAGGTGGAATAATTCACTAGAACAGGACAAAGACAAAGAAACAAGATGACTTTTGTCCCATCCCATTGTTAATGATTCTGTGTATATTTTCCCAACCTTTTCTCTGAAACTGACGGATATTCTACGGAGCATGAGCTACAAATGGTCTGATGCAGACCATATGCACAGAGGTTTTTCAAAGTTTTTTGAGGGCCAAAAGGAGCCCACCAAAGCCTGGCCCAAGAGCATCTTCAAATGAACATATCTTTGGTTGGTTTGATACTTCAACATTCAAAGACACTCCAACCTGATTAAAAAGGGGGGGGGGGGCACGCCTGGGTGGCTCAGTCACTTAAGCATCTGACTCTAGCTCAGGTCATGATCTCAGGGTCCTGGGATTGAGCCCCATGTAGGGCTCCCTGCTCAACAGGGAGTCTGCTTCTCCCTCTGCCTCTCTCCACCCCCTCCACCTCGTGCATGCTCTCTCTCTCTCTCTCTCTCAAATAAATAAATAAAATCTTTTAAAAAAAAAGATTCTCCCACGTTTCCCAATAATGCATAAACTTTAATCCCATAAACATGTATGGGACCTTGCTAAAAGCACATTGATGAAAAATTACATCAACATGAATTAGTGCAGACAGAGATCACAATCAACTTGCTTCTTTCTCACCATCTTCACAGTGTCGCCCTTTAAATCCAAGGGGACAGAGGCAAATGTAGGAGTCGGCTTTGACTGCCGTGCAGGTGCCACCATTGATACACGAAGCTTCGTCACAGAGTCCGCTGCTGCATTCCCCTGAACACAGAACAGGAATTACAAAACTGATCCATCACGTGAGCCAGGCCGAGATGATGGTGCTGACCATGCCAACCGCTCAGGGCTCCGAATAAGTACAGTTCAGTTCCCACTCCTGTTCACTGGTACCCCTGCACAACTGGAAAACAGCTTTCAGGGTAAGTGGAATGTACCCTTCGTTTTAATTTGATTTTGGCTTGTTCTTTATGAAGAGCCACAGAATCTTCAAAACATGGTGGACACAATAAATCAAGTACTAAATTGTCAGACAATTTTATGACCACTGACGAGGATGAATGAGCTGTTTCTGCTTTAATTCATCTCTCTCTTATTCCCACAAGAGTGTGTTTCAATCCCTCCAATGTCAACATGGCATTTCTGTTAAAAGCGTTCTTGTTTGTGTGGCCCCAATTACCTTAAGTGCTACCACCCTGTGGGTTCAAAGTTGAGGCAATAGTTGCGGACTGAAGCCATGTCTAACGGAGGATCTGGCCTGAACTGTCCACTCCTCTGTCTGGGGCAGGGAGAGGTGAGGGGGCTCCATAATACCTCAGCGTGTGCCTTCCAGAATCCCTGTTTCTACCTCCAAAGTTACGATCGTATGGGAGACAGGATGGTGGCCTGGAGTAAAAAGTGGTGAGAGACTCAACACCAGATGGGTCCATTCTCTTTACCAAACACATATCAGAGAGGCCCATCCAGGGCATACTTTGTCATTGTCAAGATCATCAGATGAAGGGGAAAGAAATGGACTTCTCCTACACTGCTTTTCTTCTGCTTCTTTGGTCTTCCTTTTCTCCTTGTATATAAGAAATAAATTAGACAGAAGGGCCACTATCTGGCCCAGAACGACATAGGTTGAGTACAAAACACTTCTTCCTGGGATGGGGGCAAAGGGGCACATCTCTGATGGAGGGGTCCAGCCCTGCACCCTGCAGACAGTGATGCTGTGCCCACCTCCCACCTCCCCCATGTTGGCCTGGTTGTGTCATCTCAGCAGGGCAAGCCTCTCGTCCTTTCCTCCTCAGTCCTCTGCATTTGTCGAGCGGATCCAGTCTCTGCTTCCATGCTCAGCCTCACTGGGAGGATGAGCCGGGCTGGGTATAGTATGCACCCAGGTGAGGAGGCCAGCCTCAGGGGCCCGTGACAGAGCTGAATTCAAGCCCTTCCAGATGGTTCGGCGCTCCCGCCAGGGTGGGCTGGCCTCGGCAAATTCCAGCTGGGGCCCCTGGAAGTTCAGGTCCAAGTGACGGGTGGTCTGCAGCCACAGCGAGAACGCGGCCAGCAACCTCGCTCCGCAGGGAGGGTGACGTGCATCCTCGAGAGCCAAACTCACAGGCCCCGTGCCCCCGCTGGGCTTGGCAGACTGCGACCCTTTCTCAGAGAAGGGCTGCTCCCACAGGAAGACGTGGGGTTCTTGGGTTATTTTAGATGCACGTGGGAAAATATTACTTTATATATTTGCATTGTGACTATATTTCAAGAGGTGGGAGTAGGGTGGGGCATTTCCTTGATGAAAGCGAGTTTCGGCAGGATTCTGCTGGCCGTGGTGTGCAAGTCAGATTGGGAGCACTGGTGTGGAAAAGAGGAACGAAATCCTACGGGGAGGGAACCTGGGGCTGGACAGGGTGGTCGCAGAGCACATGGAGAGATAGCAAAGACACAGGGAAGAAAGAAATAGCCAGTTCCTTCTAGAGGTTGAAGGTGGAGGCAGACTCCAGCATAACGTCTGGGGTCCCAGCTGGGCCGTCTGAATGAAAAGTGGTGGGACGGGGCGCTTGGGTGGCTCAGTCGTTAAGCGTCTGCCTTCGGCTCAGGTCATGATCCCAGGGTCCTGGGATCGAGCCCTGCATCTGGCTCCCTGCTCTGCAGGAAGCCTGCTTCTCGCTCTCCCACTCCCCTTGCTTGTGTTCCTGTTCTTGCTCTCTCTCTCTCTGTCAAATAAATAAAATCTTAAAAAAAAAAAAAGAAAGAAAGAAAAGTGGTGGGAGTAGGGCGATGAGCAGGGCTGGGAGCAGGAACCGGTTGCTGGGGGGCAGAGGAGCTGGCCTTGCTCAGCTGAAGCCTACGGTGACTGTGCCAACATCCCTTGCTGAGCCCCGTGGGCACAGCCCCTGCACACGGGTGGGGGCACGCTGGAGGGACAGCAGCGACGTGGGGGTGACCCTGACACCAAGAGCGGAGGGGCTTCTTGAGAGAGGACAGGGAGGGGGCCCCGCGGAACTCCCAGGGAACCAGAGGAGGGTGAGGAGCCGGCAGAGAAGACAAAGGGAGAAAACAGGCCAGTGGGCTCGGAGGACTCAGGGCAGGTTCCGGGAGCTCGGGGGGATCAGGAGCACAGAGAGAAGGCAGAGTTAACACTGCTGAGAAGTCTAGGGAGAAGAGCTGTGGGTTTTGTAAAGAGATGGCCACACCTGGTTTTAGGAGAACGATTTTGCTGGGCCGTGGGAGGCAGAAGCCCCATTGTAGGTTCACACGGGGGTCTGGAAGGATTGCGAGAGTCGGGTCTAGAAAGAGAGGAGAGGGGGTCTGGGGTTCCTAAGTAGGGAGGGTAGCAGGACTAGTGGCATGGCACCCGTTTCAGCAGGGAGGACCTGAGCGAGTGTGAATAAGCCAGGGCGGGGGGTCCGTGAACTTACATGGGAAACACATTAATCTTTATTTTCCCTCATTTCCAATTGAACTGTTTCCTTCAGTTACTAATGTAGGCAAGAAACCTCTAAGGATTAGCAGTTCTCATGGCCTGTGACCAACAGACCTGAGTTATTGTCACATCACATTCCACTTGTTGCAGATATCTCAAAATATCATTCATGCTAATTACTACTTTGAAATCATGGTAGCCATTGCACCCACTATTAAATGATCCTGTTTTCTAATGCTTTATAAAGAAGCACAGATCCTATTATAATAACAAAGCTTAAAAAAACATTGTATAGCTTTATTTCAATGTAAGTGTTTCCTATCATGGATATTATTCTCTGCATTTAAAAACAACATTTTGAGGGGCTCCTGGCTGGCTCAGTCGGTGGAGCATGCGACTTGATCTCAGGGTTGTAAGTTCGAGCCGCATGTTGGGTGGAGAGATTACTTAAAAATAAAATCTTGGGATTCCTGGGTGGCTCAGCCAGTTAAGCATTGATTCTTGATTTTGGCTCAAGTCATGCTCTCAGGGTCATGAGATGGAGCCCTGCATGAGGCTCTGAACTGGGGCATGGAGCCTGCTTAGGATTCTCTCTCTCCCTCTGCCCCTTCCCACCAAACTGCTCTCTCTTTCTCTCTCTTTCAAAAAAAAAAAAAAATCTTAAAAGAATAATAAAAACATCATTTTGAGAAGAGTCCATCAGCTTCACTAGACTGCCAGAGAAGTTCATGGCACACAAAAGGTTAAGAACCCTTGGGTTACTGAAATGATGATCCTGGTAGCAAGGTCCAGGGATGTAGGGAAGGATGGGTGCAGAGTGGAGATAAACAGGTTAGTTTTAGAAAGGAGGGAAACTTCCCACTCTGAGAGTAGGAGGAGGGAAGTTGGTTGCCAGGTCATGGGCCTAGAGTGCTGGCAGGACCTCATCATCAATATATAAAATCACTTTTGTTGACACTGAACCTACTAGATGCCAGTTTTTGTTTATGCAAGACAATGAAGTGAGGGCAGGAGAGAACTTAGGCCCCTGAGGAGAGAAGCGAAGGTGGAACATCATGGGGTGGAAGACATTAAGGACATGTGGGCGAGAGCAACGTCCTACCCCTCATCCCCCAATCCATAACTGAGGCCTATCTATCTCCCCTACTGAAGATCTGTCAACTCAGTCCACACCTTTGCCACCAGCACCAGCCTGGAGCAAATCGCCATTATCTCTGATCCAGACTGTTACCATAGCCTCCCAGCCAGTTAAGTGTTATCTCCTGAATACCACGTCCAATAAGCTGTCCACAGCCACAGGGATCTTTTCAACACACGGACTACATCATGGTACCCACCACCCCTTCATACTCCCACTGGGACAAGTCATTTCCTCTGCCTCTCTTGTCTGCTTTAAAAGAAAAATGCTTCAGATAGCAACTTTGCATTAAATCCTCAGAAAGCTTTCCCGGACCTCCAGCTCATACAATTCCCTTATTACACACTATTATTGTACTGTCACGCCTCCTTTTAACAATTACACCAAACTGTAATTTTACATTTACTTGTGTGGTTGTTTGATCAATCTGGTCTCTCCTTGTGACAGCTACGTGAGGGCTGAGCTAGGATCCTGTCGTTCTTGTTCATTACTTTATCCCCAGCACCCAGCTTCATGACTGGCATTAAGCAGATGCTTAAATAAGTATCTTGAGGGAAAGAATGACTAAAAGACTGATAAGCCCACGGTGAGACCCGTGGACACCTCCGACCTCTTGAGTCTCGAATAACATGGGAAGCTGGAGGAACCATGACTCTGCTACTGTCATTTCCTTCTTCTGGAAGCCTGTATCCCCACCAGAAATTCACTGCTGTTGGTATGAGCCCAGTCTTCCCCATGGTGGCACTGCATTTAATTTAAAAGAACTTAAATTTCCGAAGGACTAACTCAAAGTAAAGCAAGGATGGAGCCTGAGGAAGGATAAGCAGCCCTTTTCCAGCACGCCAGGGTGATAAATGGGAAAAAAATGAAAAAAGGCAATGTGACTGATGCCTGCCATTAAAGTTCATCATAAGGCTCATAGTCATCAAAGAATCCAATAGTAGCTTCCGGGGAGCCCAGAGCCAGCAAGATGGGCCTGTCTGGTGCCATCGGCTCAATGGAGAGGTTGGTTTCACACTACGTTAGAATTTAAAATGCTGCCAGAAATTGGTCCTTGCTCAACTTCGCAATGTCTTAACTAACTGTCAGAGGAGACCACGCAGCCTCGACACTACAGATCTGTCCTTCAGGGCTATTGCCCTGTTAGTTCAATGAAGAGAGAAAAAAAAACTTAAACCCTGCTTAATGGGTGGAGTCAGGATTAATAATAATATCAACAGCAAGATATATTTACAACACGTTTGCTATGTTCTTAGTACTTTATATGCCTCCCAACTCATCTGGACAAAGTAATCTTAGGAGGAAGTTACTAAAAAAATTCATAGGTTGAAGCCGCCCTAACTCCCAATGTGACTGTATTTGGAGACAGGGCCTTTGAGAAGGTAATTAAGGGGAAATGAAGTCTTAAGGGTGGGACCTAATCCAATCTGACCAGTGTCCTTATAAGAAGAGGGAGAGACACCGGGGATATAGGAACCAACAAAGGCCATGTGAGGACACAGTGGAAGGATTGCCATCTGCAAACCGAGGAGGGAGGCCTTGGGAGAAACCAAACCTGCCACTGCCTTCGTCTTGGAGTTCCAGCTTCTAGAACTGTGAGAAAATAATGTTATTAAAACCACCGGTCTGTGGTATTTTGTTATGGCAGCCCTAGCAGACCAAAATGGTCAACTGAGTTCACCAACTTTAGAATTATCTATCTGCTCTCAGTGATGGAATAAACATCTTTATTGCTTTAAAAACAACCCTAATCTTCTCAAAAAATTGTTGCTGGAGGGATGCCTGAGTGGCTCAGCTGGTTAAGCATCTGCCTTCAGCTCAGGTCATGATCTTGGGGTCCTGGGATCCAGCCCCGCATTGGGCTCCCTGCTCAGTGGGGACTCTGCTTCTCCCTCTCCCCCTTACCCTGCTCATGCTCTCTCTCTCTCTCTCTCAAATAAATAAATAAAATCTTTTTTTAAAAAAATGGTGCTAGAACAACTGGACATCCACATGCAAATAATAATACTAATCATCTAGACCCAGACCTTACACCTTTCACAAAACTTAACTCAAATAGATCACAGACCTGAATGTAAAACACAAAACTATGAAACTTCTAGAAGGTAATGTGGATAAAAGCCTAGATGACGTTGGGTAAGGCAATGACTTTTTAGAGACAACACCAAAGGCACAGCCCTTGAAAGAAATAACTGATAAGTTTGATCTCATTAAAATTAAACATTTCTAATCTATGAAAGGCAATGTCAGGAGAATGAGAGGATAAGCCACAGACTTGGAGAAAATACTTGCAAACTACACATCTGATAAAGGACTGTTGTCCAAAATATATTAAAAAAAAAAAAACAAAACAAAACCTCTTACAGTTCAACCATAAGAAAACAAACAACCTGATTTAAAAAAATGGGCTAAAGACCTTAATGGACACCTCACCAAAGAAGATATATAGACGGTAAATAAATATATGAAAAGATGCCCCACATGATATGTCATCAAGAAAATGCAAATCACAACAATGAGATACCACCACACATCTGTTAGAATCCAGAACTCTGACAACACCAAATGCTAACAAAAATGTGGAGCAACAGGAACTCTCAAACATTCCAGGTGGGAATGCAAAATGGTACAGCTCCTCTGGAAGACAGTTTGGCAGTTTCTCACAAAACTAAACATACTCTTACTATGTGATCCAACAATCACACTCCTTTTTGGTATTTACCCAAAAAAGTTGAAAACTTACGTCCACCCAAAAAACCTGCACACTGATGTTTATAGCAGTTTTATTCATAATTGCCAAAACATGGGAGGCAACCAAGATGCCCTTCAGTGGGCATGACAGACATGCCTGTAGTACATATAGACGATGGAATATCATCCAGCACTAAGAAGAAATGAGCCATCAAGCCATGAAAAGGCATGAATGGAACTTGGATGCATCCTACTAACTGAAAGAAGCCAATCTGAGAAAGCTACTTACTATATGACTCCAACTTTGTGACATTCTGGAAAAGGCAAAATCATAGAGAATATTAAAAAAATCAGTGGTTGCCAGAGGTTGAGGGTGAGGAGAGAGGATAAATGCAGGATAAATGAGCAGAGCACAGAAGACTTTTAGAACAGCAAAAATACTCTGTATACAGACATCATAATGATGGATATATGTTACACATTTGTCCAAACCCACAGAATGCATGACGCCACGAGTGAACCATAACATGGAACTACGGACTTTGGGGGACACTGATGTGTCAGCACGTGTTCATCAGGTGAAACAAAGGTACCACTCCAGGGGCATGTTGGTCCTGCCAGAGGCCATGCATGTGGGGGCAGGGGGTATATGGGAAATCTCTGTACCTGCCTCTCAAATTTTTTGTGAACCTTAAACTCCTGAAAAAAATAGTCTTAATAAAAAAAGAAAATAGAAAAAAAGTCAGTCCTAGCTCTGCCTGCTCTTTTGGAGAAGTTTTATTTGACTTTTAGCCCCAGTTTCTTCATGTATAAAATAGGCCTAATAATCATCATCACTACCTCGTAGAGCTAGCGTGAGGAGTTAAGGAGAGGGCGTAGGAGAAAGTATCAGACACAGTGGTCAAGAATCAGAATTTGGCCATCTCTCTTGGAAGCAGAGAGCCGATGAAGGTTCTTCTTACATTATTGTGTTGGCTTTTCCACTGGACTGAGTGAGGAAGGGTGAAAGGGCTCAGTTGCTTGTTGCTTTGTTGGATGAGACCATGCCATGCTTCATGAAGGAGGCCAAGAGCAGTGGGACACAACCAAGGGTTTGGTGTGCTGTACTGTTTACCAGGTCTTGCTGGTCAGGCTCAGGTCATCATGTCTGCAAAGCACCAACCTCACCCCTTGGTCCCACCTCCCTCCTGAAGTTGTGCATTATTCAGTTGCCTAGGGTTGCAGTTCATGAAGCTGCTCACTTCCCTGGCCCACACCAGAAAGGCAATCCCACAAGAGCACCCTGGCCCACTGCGCAACCAC
This sequence comes from Phoca vitulina, assembly GCF_004348235.1. Taxonomy (NCBI): domain Eukaryota; kingdom Metazoa; phylum Chordata; class Mammalia; order Carnivora; family Phocidae; genus Phoca; species Phoca vitulina. The sequence continues at coordinate 29,964,899 of NW_022589720.1, read as the reverse complement.
TTACCCACGTCGGCCCCGCTGAGTGCCTTCCCTAGGGGCCAGGGCCTCATGTCGATACTCTTCCCATTAATGGTGAGCGACTGCACACAGCCTTGAAAGCCTCTGTTTGTTCCTGTTGCTCTGACCAACCAGTATGCACTGGGAGCCCCACCAAGATATAGGGGCGTCCGGAAGGTAATTTTACTGTACTGGCCCTTTAAGAAAAATGAACAACTGTAACTCACAAACCAAAATTGAAAGCCAAAACGCAACAGATTTTAATGAGGGGCATGGTTAAGATGTAGTTCACAGCCCCAATGCTTTCTTCCATCTGTGTTTATGTTTACAACATTGACCCACTGGAAAATTAAACCCATGGTTACTGTAGGAAACCCAGTGAGCTCCTCAGAGAGCTGTGTTTTGAGAAGGGATGGTTTTGGAATGCCTAGAAGGGAAGGGAAGGGAAGGTAGGTCAGAGCCAAGAGCAACCCAACAGGCAGGGCACCATGCTGGGCATCCAAAAAAAACTTTCTCTTTCCAGTCCTGACACCAACCTACTGTGTACCTTGGATAAATCATAGGGTTCTTCCATGTCTCAAAGGGTGATCATGCTAATTTGGTGTATATGTGGGTTAACACTCACCTTTTCCTCCCCTAGTCACCCTTACACTATGTCCTGCAAGAAATGTTGTGTGGGGAGGGGGCAGGATTGCCACACAGATTGTGTTGCAAAATATTTTGAAATTTGCTCATGGTTACAACTTGTGTGTGTGTGTTTGTGTGTATCTACAGTTAGGTAGGAACATTTCTAATCTTAGAGAAAACCACAATCTGGATTGCAGGTTTTGAGGTTACAAAATACAGACCTGAACATTAGGTAGGACAAAATTAAGGTGCCCTTCGTCATTTGTTGTTGTTGTTGTTTTTTATTACAGAAATATCTTATTCATCTGGATTAAAAGGGGCTGGGAAAAAGCATGTTGCCAGAATTTATAAAAAGTCCAGAATGTAAGCCACTGAAATGTAATCTTTATCTTTTAGACTTTTGTTGCCAACAAATAGAACATCTAAACCATTACTTTATCTTTCCAAATGAATAGATAAGAATCATTTATAAATAGTACACTGAATATGAACTAGGCAGCTTTAAAGTACTTACAGTGAATTTTAAGGATTGTTCACCAACGACTGGGCATACTGCTTTCGTTAGATGAATTGAGTGCCCTATGGCTTATTTCATTAAGATCTTCAGAATTCACTCCTGGATCCTATCTTCACTCTGCTCCCTGATCCAGGACCACAGCAGGGGCCTGACAACCCAACCTTTTTTTTCCTTTTCTGGAACATTACATGTATTGTAGGGTGGGTGGTTCCTCTGAGCCTCCCTTACAACATCCCAGGCAATAGTCCAAAAGGTTGGACTTTACCTTCCTCTGATGAGGGTTGCTTTGGGTTCTGGAGCCTGCTTTGCCTGCAATGCAGAGAATTGGAAATGCCCTGGAGTTTGCCTTCCCCCAGCACAGCACTTAACAGTTTTTGTGGGTGCCCAAGTGTGAAAGTCCAAGTCCCTTGCTTTGGGTTGGGATCACTCTGAGATGTCACTTAAACTACAGAGTTCTCCTACAGAATCAGGCTGAAGCCAGACCCGGAAGAACTTTGTAAACCTTGATTTAAGACAGAGTCACTATCTCCCAAGACAGTTTACTAAACATTCCACAGCTGCTGTCCTGCTTTTTCAGCTTGCTAGCAAGTCCTGGTAGTAGAGAGGCAAAGGTTGCCCTGGGTAGCCATGAAATTATATGCTTCTTGTAATTAATTCTTATATTCATTAAAATTACAGACCCATAGGATTGGAAAATATACAGAAACTCATATAGTCCAAGCTCCCATTGACTTCTGGAGCCCTTGTGTATCCCCACCAAAAGGTTTTGATAACATATTTTTTGAACACCCCCCAGGACAGGGAACTGTCTTCTGAGATAGTCGGTTGCCTTTCAGTACACCTTTGTATGATTAAGTGGAGTTAAAATCACTTCCTTAGGCTCTCCCCATTCAATTTCACTTTGGGGGTCCACAGAGTAAGTCCTTCTTCCCCCAAACTCTCCCTCTCTGATTCTATGATGAAAAGGCACCATCCACACCTTCACCTTCTTTTCTCCAAACTAAACAATGCTCCTTCAATCAATCATTCTAGGGATTTCAGGTCATTTTCCTGTTTCAATGACTGCCCTTTAAACACGCTCCAGTTTGTGGTCCTCCTGGAGTGCAATCACAGATCTGAATGCAAGCCTCTTAGAGGATCTGAGTTACCATTAGAGCACTGGAGGCGATATACATAGCTACTAGAATATAATAGGATTATCACCTCCATTTTTCTAGATGCTATGTCTCTATTACTGCAACTTATATAATTTCTTTAGCTTGTTGTTACCACATGGCTCTGTTTATTAACCTTTATTGAATTTCCTTGCTTTAAACCATAAGACATTTTCACATGTATTACTTCTATTACAGCTTCTCCATCTTATATTCACTGCTAGTATTCGGGATCCAAGTTCCAAGCTTCTTTATTCCTATCATACTTAATTGTAATCATATTAGGGCTATTGTCCTGGCATGGATGTGATTCTATGGTTCATTTATCCTGTCTCTTTCCCCTTAGAAATACATGCGTATATGCATAAGCAACCTCATATATGAATATGGATTCATATTCAGTATATTTGGATTCTTGTTCCTTTGGAACTACTGGGGTCCAAATTAATGAGAGTCAGCAAGGCATGGCCCTTTATAGAACATGTCTTGCCAGCAAAAAATAGTGAAAAGTCCAGGCAGGGAGGAAACCACACACATATACACAAAGGCCTTCTTGCTACATTTTTCCTCAGAGAATACAGACACCCACCTGATTATAATTACAGACTCGGTTCCTTGGCAGGTTGCTAATCCAAACTGTTTATTCTCAACAGGGTTCTAAAATTGCCCAGAGCATGACCAACATGTGAATACCTAGGTGATTTACTGAGTAGCCCAACAGTTAAATTGTTTGACCACTTCCTGTAATCATGGCCCCCCCAAAACGGTAGATGAAAGGATCATTCCTGCAGATTCAATCAAGTGAACTTCTCAGGACTGTTTTCTAAAGCCACAGGGCAACACCCTTGCCTTAAAAGCAAGCTTTGTGTTTGGCACTAATAATGGCTTCTATTCTTCCAATCAGGGCCTTCTTCTGCCCCCCTGGCTTTGATGTCCTTGTGGCAAGAGGACATGGCCCTGAGCACAAGGCCAACTGCGTGTTTCTGCGCCCCCACAGTGATGATGCCTGCAAGTTCAACTCTTCTCCTCAGGAGATGTGGGATGGATGGGTGCCCTGAGCGTGCATCCTGCCACGTCGGCCTCAGTTCTCCGAGGGGGGGAGGGGGGGCCGGGGATGTTAATGGTGGGTGCTAGGTGGGCGGGCAGGGCGTGAGGCTCGCACTCACCTGGGACTGGCCTGACACCGGGGTGCCGTTGTTCAGCTGCAGCAGCCCTTTGAGCCCATCTCTGTAGAGCATAACCGTGTGCCAGGCCCCTAGTTTGATTTTGCTTTCACTTATAATGATGGCAACCCCAGTTCCACAGTTAAACCTGTGGGGAGGAAAAGGAGAAAAAGGCTCTCTGATTAACCAGCTCCTTATGTGTTCAGACCCCACAGACAGCACTTCTGGGGCAATGGCTTCTTTGAGAATCAACCTGTTGGGTTATGTTTATGAATATCAAGAACCGTTTCAATCTCTGCACGAAAGAGCTAGATGCCTGCTCTCTGGGCCAGTCTCAGTCCAGTTATCTTTAATCTGCCCGTAGGTGCTTCAAATGTAGGGCCTTCTTCAACCTGATTTTCTCTGCAGCTTCCAAAAGGATGGGCACCTAAGATCCTCCCCCCACTCTCTCAGTGACTGCCAGATGCTTCAAGTGGATCCACGGTACAGCGAATTAGAACTTGAGTCTTTCTGCTTCCAGGTATTTCTCTGGGGACTTCTCCCAACTCCCAGATGACGGGCTCAGCGATATTAATAAAATGTTAAAAACACAAGTCTTCACACTCATCTTGGCAAGCTGGCCAGCACGGCCATCTGTGTTCAGCTGTGCCCAAACGCAGGTGCAGTTTCCTCAGGGGGCCCCAGCTTTGCGGGGAGGTGTGGGCAGAGGGGGAGCAGTCTCAGACGATTGCTTTATTCTTGTTTTTGTTTTCTTCCTCCAACTTCCCGATGGTGCAGGGTACCCAGTAGTCACTGTGCCTTACATCTAGAATTCTGACCCTATCCCGTCAACTTCCAGATGGCCGCCACGTCACTTCCCTGTGGGTCATGAGATGGCCAGCACCACCAGCATCGTACTTCTCAGGACCTGCACTAACTGCAGCTACTTGTCATGGATTCCCTGTGGCTCCACGATCCTTGGTGGAGAGGAATGGGGTTGAGAGGCATGGCAGAGTAGGCTGATCTAGAGGGGGGCGGCAGAATCCAGAGGTGCAAGGCTGGAGAGTGGCTACCGGCAAATCCCTGCCAGTGGTACACATCCTCCGAGTGTGAGAACTGCCACCCCAGACCCTGGCCCAGCACCAAACTCCCATGAATCAAAGCATTTAGCAAAGGATGGGGAACCGCTGTCTTCCCCAAGTGGGATGTTCAACAGTCTTCTCCAGCTTGACCTAAAGTAATTCTGGGGCTGAAATAATCAAAAGACAATAATGGTTAGTGCTTATGGAGTGCTTGCCATGAGCCAGGCACCGCTCTAAGCACTTTTGTGTATTCATTCATTTCATCCTCACAAGAGTCCTGGGAGGAAATGCCAGCGCAGAGAGGTTAATTCACTTGCTGAAGGTCAGGCAGCAGAGAGATGGTGTCATCAGGACCTTAACCAGTGCACTAGGGACAAGGACAAGGCTGAGCCTCACTGGTCATTCTCAAATAGGTGCTGTGTACACCCCCATGAGGGTGGCTAAAACACTCACACCTCCACAAAACTCTGCCCCCAGAAACCCACACACAGACTAAAGGTGGCTTCCAAAGTATATTGGGAGAGAAATGACCAGGGCTGGGGAGGAGCGCCAAACAGTACGCCACGGACCCGGGTGGGGGGAGCTGAGGATGGGCTTTGGGCCTCTGGGAACCCTCAGGAGGTTGTAGGCTCCTCTCTGCTCTCCATGGCCATCAGTCTTATTTGCCACAGGAGACAAGAAGATCCCATCCTCCTACTCGAGCTCCAGGAGTGAAGGGACTGGATCGCTTGGGCTCCGTGTTGCATTCGCTGGACCTACAACAGTGCCCGGTATACTGCAGGTGCTCCAGAAACGTTTCCTGCTGGATGAACGGTTACAGGGTTCCCTAACTCAAGCTTCAAGGGTGACCTGCAATCCTGATACGTCACTATTTAGTAAGCAGCTCCATGCTCGCCTTATATACACCATTCCTTTATCTGTAGGAATCCATCCCATTTATATTTTATTCACACTATAAAAATGTAAACATAATGTAGGATGGTATTAACAAATCCGTGGGGTTTCAGGGGGAGTTACCTGAACTGGAGGGCGCGTCGGATGATGGCCAGAGACATGAAATCGCCCCTCCCGTGTTCATTCTCCCCGCAGTAGAGCAATAAGCCATCCTCCGCCTCTGCCTATTGTTGGAACAAAAGCCACACGAACAATGAGCACCACCTGGAAACACTCATGAATATGAAACCTGAGCACTCTCTGTGGTCCTGTTTACAAAGGGGCAAACATACGGACTCCAGTGAACTCCCAGGTACCAATTCTCCATTCCTTTCCAGGAAACAAAGGGCAGTGGTATCAACAGTGGGTGAGGAATGGCAGTGAGTTTGGAGAAACTGGCTCCGCTTTTGACCTGCTCTTCCCTTGGCTTGGTGGGTCCGCCAGCGGAGCTTCAGGAAAACCATGCGCACAGAGACCACCATCACAGGGGGCTGTTGGTATGTCCATCGAGTTCTATTTTCACCAAAGAGCATTCTATTTTATTACTTTTTTTTTACTCTTTTTACTTCCCTTCCTCTGGAGAAGCATGCACATTTGCTTCTTTCCTTCTGTTAGGGGAACAGGATGATAAAATCCGCCCTGCTGGTAGACTAGGTTGGTTTTCACCCATGTTGGCTGCCCTAGACTGGGACGGATCATCTTTTGGACACTCAGCACTGTGACCATGACCTCAAAGGGGACTTGTTTCCAGATCTCCAAACCTTGCTGTGTTGTCTGAGATGCCCAAAAGAATAACTCTAAACTGAAGTCCCTGATTGAAATCTGATTTGCAGTTGATTCAGATCCAAAAGCATCCACTGGGCTCTCACTATGTGCCAGGGCTGTGTATGTAGCCATTTTTCTATTTGTTCGGTTATCATCATAGCAAGGATGACAGACATGTGAGCTCCCTTTAAGAGGGGTTTTGGAATGGGGAATGCATTATGCCTCTGAGATTCTGGTCTGTGAAGAGTCACAATGATGACTAGAGCCACAGCGCTAGGACCTGCATGCTCTCACTGGCCAGCCAGCCACTTCCATGGTTCAGCATACAGAACCCACCCTGCACTCAGCGGCACCCTTGAATGTGTGAATGCGCCCATCGTTCTTGCTACCCTGTGAACGTGTTTAAGGACAGACTCTGTGTCATATTTACCTTTGCTATTTACCTCCACACTTCCTGCACTCCCAGCCCGCCCCATTTGATATAGCACAATGCTGCGCTAAGATGTCCGTCCAATAGGCATTCATCAAACAACTAATCCTTCTTACCCTAAATTCAAGAGTAATTTGAAATGCCTGATAGGAGTTCTTCAGAGGCTCAAAAGTTACATAGGAGTGGCCAAAGAACTGGGGATACTGTATAACAATATCTGAAAAGATAAAAAGACAACATAAAAGCATACTATACGATTTCCTTACTTCTTCAAATGCAAAAATCAATTTATGACATTGCCTAGAGGTCATTAAGTGAAAACCCTGAAAATCTGTTACACCTAGCTTATTATCTTCTCTACTTTTTACACCTATGATTCTCATTCTTGGGAACTTCAAGCTTCAGAAATTCCTAGGGAGAAACTGGAGATTGTTAACTTGCTACCCTAAAAAGAAATCAATGGTTTCAAGACCACTGACACCTGCCTTCCAGCTGGACATCTGTGTAATGTAAGTTGGCTCAATTATTATCTTTCTTAACTTCATGCCCATGTTTTAGCTGCACTTTTTCAGTAGAGATGTGATCCAAGTAAAGTCTGCCTCCCCAAGGTGCTGTTAGGGTGATTTATTAATTGCTCCAAAAGTACTACACGTATGGCACATATAGAAACAGGGCGCTATTCAACTAGAAGCAATGGAAGTGGCCTTAGATTTTTCCTGGATAGCTAATTTAATTATGAATACTTGGAAAAGGTGCTTATCTTAGAAAAAAGGCTAGAAGGAACCATGTGTGGAGCATAAAACTGCCCTCTGGTTCCCACTGGGGCCAACCCCCCACAATGTTCTTCTCCCCACCAAGGGCCTACCTTCTGAGCAGCTTGCACCACCTTTGCCCAGGTTGCAATGGCACCGCGAGCCCCCCCAGGTGTAGTCATTGGCACAAAAGCTATCAGCAGAGCAGAGCGTTTCATCACAAGACATGTCAAAGAGCCTTGGCATTATAAGCACACCATTCTTCCCTTTCCTCTCCACTGGAGTGGGCTGGGGAGCCACCGTAGTCGTTGGGAGAGATGCTAGGGTAGGGGGGCTGAGCCTTGGAGCGGTCTTTGGGTTTGACCTGAGTGCCATCTTGGATTCCGCCAAAAATTTCCTATTTCCTCCTTTGAGAGCAGGAAGTGGTTTCGCCTAAAGCCAGAGAAGAGAAAGGGTTGAGGATTAACACAGAGCACAGTGTTTGGACAGCCTTATTTACGGTTGATGTCTAATACTTGACAATACGGTCACTTTTGTTATTTCTCAAAACCCTAGGATGTAGATGGGGCAGATAGTACTGACCCCAGTTTATGGACAAGAACTTTAGGCTCAGGATTTTAAGTACCTTCCCTGTGCTATTCAGAAAATCAGTGGTAAAGCTGATATTACATGATTTTTATTATTATAATATCACAAAGATGTATTACTTTGTCAAGGAATTGTTCATTTCCTTGTAATAGCTGACTTTGTACATGTCCACTTGGTGGGAAATCTAAATATGTTTCTGCCAGATTGTGAAGTCAGCAGGCAGGGGCTGGCTACAGGACATTAGCATGGTCGGTACCTAGTTACTATGAATTTATGAGCACCTGGAGCCTAATACAGAAAATAAATAAGTATTAAGAGCAAATGAGCCAATTTAAGTAAGTTTTAAGTGAGTTTTAAATAAAATGTTTATGGTCCATTGGTTAAATTGCCTTGTTCAGCATGAAAACAAAAACTCCCAGGTTTTACGAGCAGAGATTCTTGTTACCTCCTCAAAGGAAATATCCAAATCTAAGTAGTCTTCGAACCCGTCATCATCCTCACCAACTCCCGTGTCGATTGTGTAACGGGATCCATAGCGGCCACTTCCTGCTTCCTCGCGGCCTTCACGGAGAAAAGAGCACACACTGTCAACATACTCCTTCCCTCCCTTTTCTATCCTAACTGAGCCATATACGGAGAGCTCTGTCAAATGGATCAGGATGTATTGGGAACACACAAAGAATTCAACACAAGAGAGGAAGCCTCAATGACCAAAAAATTTAAAAAAAAAGTTTCATCTCATAAGTACTAAGGAAATGCCAGTTAGTACCAGAAAGATCTGCCATTTTATATTGACAAGACTGGCAAAAAAAATGTAACTGTTGGGCAATAAAAGAATATTACCAAGGATGGGATCCATGGGGACTCTTTATACCCTGATGTTAGATGTATACAACCACTTTGCAAAAATTCTTGGAAATAAGTAGATAACGTTCATACCTTTTGACCCAGCAATTTCACCCCAACTTACAAAATCTGGAGAAATCCTCCCACATGTGTACCAGGACATGTGCAAAACACATTCATAGCATCAGAATTTATAATAGTAAAAAACATTTCAAATTTGCTATTTATAACAAATAGTAACACCCTAAATATCTGTCAACAGAGACTAGATAAGTGAATTATATTCTATCTATGGAATGGAATACTATATTGCAGGAGAAATGAATGAATGAGTACTTAATGAATCGACATGGCTTAATCGCACATTATTCCATGCAAAAAATGTAAATTGCAAAAGAACATATCCACTTTGATGCCATTTATATAAAATTCAACAGCAAGCAAAATTTAATATATTATTTAGGGATAAATACATATAAATAGAACTATATAGAACTAAATATATATATTTGTGTGTAAATATATATATATGTGTGTATATATATAGTTCTAAACATATATGTAGATGTGTATATATATATATATATATATATATATATATACATGTCTTAAACTCATAAGAAAAGTAGGACCATGACATAAATACCTGAGGGAAGGTAGAAGAGGGATGTGAATGAGCTGCAGGACACAGAAGCCTTTGAGTGCTCTATAACAGTCTATTTCTTAAGACAGGTGCTGGGTACCTATGAGTGTTCATATTATCTTTATATGAACCCTTGATGTATGAAATATTTCACTACAAATTCTTTAAAACAGGAAAGAGATATTGCACTAGAGTAAACACTCCTACACCCAGAAAAAGGGGGCCCAGATGGCTATCTTGGGTGCCATTTCCATCCATCCTAGCAGGACAATGGGATCTTTGAGAACTGGAAGGTGGGCTGAGAAAAACTCTTAGGAGACAATACATGACATTGCCCTTTGAGGGATGGTCACAAAATCTACCGATCTGCAACCGTCCTGCCTTAGGCGCACACAGGTGGTACTCCCCCAGGGTCTGAGAGTCTTCCAAAGTGCTGCTCCATAGCACCCCCATTTCCTCCCAGTCAGTTTGGGCCTAGGTACCAACTGCCTTCTCTAAAGAGGACATACTGGGCACCAGCCCTGACAGCAGAAACAACTCTGGCAACAGAAACTGACTTTTGTAGGTTGCCAGTGCTCATCAGACATTCAGTGTTTGGATTACTGGCTAGAAAAAGAAAAAGAAAGGATAGGAGGGAGATGTGAAAAATATAAACTGAATTTAAAGACATTCTGCTTTCAGAATAAGCTAAGCCAAACACCTTTCTCACAAAAGCAAACTCACCCTCCTTTAAGCAAAAAAAAAAAAAAGCATGCAGATTGAAAACAGAGTTGAAGGACATGACAGAAAGAGGGTGTGGGAAGCCTTCTCGGTGGGCACACTGTCGACCAGAAATCTCCTCTGGACCAGGAAGAGAGAGACTGTGGTGGGCAGGTAATGTGGAGACAGCAGGGAAGGAACTGTTCTCAGGTGCTCAGGCACATTTTGGTGGAGGTGGGATAACATAGGGGAGGTGGTGTTCTCACCACCTTCACTTCAATTCCCCACAGTTTTATTTAAAATAGCCTACACGTCAACTGAAAATTCAAGCCTGTTGATTCCAGGTTTATACCTGGATGCAAGTTCTCTTAAGCCACCTGCATCCAGCTGGCATAGCTGTGTGCCAGATGTCTTCACACAAAAAGCCAGGAAGCCCTCGAACACAGCTTTCCTCTCTTGTCTCTCTGAAGCCGTGCATCTTTCCACCTCTCTCCTCAACTCTCCCTTTCTCTGGGTCCCTCTCTCACTCTCCGTTTCTATGTCTATCTCTCTCATAGATTCACCATCGTCAGATTAAGGAGGAAAGAATCCATTTGGCAATCAAAGAACTATACATGAAGAGAGCTGGGTTTTGTCTCCAGGGAGCTGGTCTCTCTCTACCAAGGTGTTCTCCCTGCCCTGTGCACATTCTTGCCATTCTTGTACTGTGCTCATCAAAGTCAAGATTCTCTTCATTTCATCTTATGATACCCTATCTGAAAAATAAAAACTTTCAAAGACCACCACAACCTACAAGATAAATCCTAGGCTCTTGGTTGAGAGTTCAAGGATCTCAATGTAACCCCTCTTCCTCCTTCTTTCCCCCCATCACCATCATTTATTGAAACCTACTGTCTCTCCACAATTAACAGGTATTGTTGTGTGCATGATGTAATACATTTCTAAACTTTACAATAATCCTGCAAAGTAAGAATGGTTAATTTTACTTTGTAGATAAGTAAATTGAAGTTCAGAAAGGTTAAATCATTTGACTAAGATCAAAGACTTTATAACTGGCCAAGCCTAACTCAAAGCCAGGTCTGTCTGGTTGCTACTTTCCCAGTTGCCTGTTAGAGAAGAAGCTACTATGGAGGTGGAAAGAGCCTGAGATTTAGAAAACTAATACTTATTGACCAGTTTTAGTGTGCCAGGAACTTTTCATACATTATTTCTATTAATCCTCAAAAAGTTCTGTGTTATTGGTATTATTATCTCCATTTTACCATGTGGAGATATAAGCTCAGAAAGATTAAATAATTTGCTCAAAGGCACGCAGATGGTAAATAGCAGAGCTAGAATTTGGTCTCTCTTTTGACTACATCATACTACTTATAATCTGACTCCAAATTGTGTTTTCAGCAATTTTTCTCCTCAAAATTCCTAATGGCCAAACTGGTCGACCAGTTATCTCCTTAATACATCTTGTGTTTTCTTATCCCAAGACTGGTTATTACTTTTTTCCACATTGCCATATTTTCTTCCTCTCCTACATCCTACACATAGCTTGCCCATCCTCCTAATTGCATGCATCCTGTGGAGACAGAGCCAAATGTATATCATCAAAAGGCCAAAATCAAATGGTATTTTAAAAAGAGAACATCAGACACTTCTGGAGAAAAGATGGTGATTCCACAAAAGATGGAACTGGCAAGACCTGTAGGACATTCCTCCATCTCCTCCTGGTTGGGGCCATCCACCCATGGATATGTGAGCTTAGAATAAACTTCCATAGCTTGATAAAATCAACAGATGTTTAAATTTTATTTCCACCTCTGGACTCCTGGCCCTGGAATGCAGCTCTTGTGTTTCCCAACTCAGCTGTGTACCTCTTGAAGGCAGGAACCATAATTTTAGACTCCTTGATATCCCTTTCCATCATCCAATTAAGTCCATTTAAGTAACACTTCACATACTTTAAAGTTGAAGGAGACCTTAGACACCATCCATCCAAACTTCCCATTTCATAAATGTGTAAACTAAGGCCACAGAAGACAAGTGACTTGAGATCAAGGTCATACATCTCATTAGAAGATCTAGGACCAGAATTGGATCATATGACCCCTACTTCAATATCCATAACACCCTATCACACACTTTTTGGTGCCAAGTATCTAAGATATTTCAGCCAGAAGAACATGAAAACACTGAAGTTGGGTGTAGGTAGCTGAGGTCTCCTCCTGCCCCTTAGCCCACCTAGGAAGTCTATCTTGAAGGAAACTCCTTAGAGAAAAGGACCATGGATGTGTTGCAGCTGCTATGAAATGGTACCACGATGAGACTGGAAATGATGCCAGATTCTCTGTTCTTTCTAACGAGTAGAATAAAGCATGTATTATCCACTGGATAAAGTCCTTTGGTATTTATAAAAACTGCTCTATTTTGACATGATATAGCATATCTCTTTGAAGCCAGAGGCTACTGCTTGGTTTGGGGAAATGAAGGGTGTGAGATAAGGGTGGGGAAAGGAATATGGAATTATAAGGACTCAGGGTGTCCTTATAATTTGGCTCAGGTCATGAAGTCTTTGAATAGAAAGATCTTAGAGATCAGTTACCACAAGTCCATTTTACAGATGGGTAAACTGAGGCTCAGAGAGTCCATGTGACTTGCCCAGAGAGACAGCTCATTGGTGGCAGAACTGATCCAGAATTCTGGGCTCCTGATGCTGCTTTCCACTACCCTTTACAGCATCTCAAATTCCCTATCCCTCATCATAACCTGGGCTAATAGTTACTTCCCATTTTTAATAGGAAGGAAAGGAGCACAGCATGAGTGGAAGGAACATGGAATAAAATTCTCTGCTCTTGTTCATGGATGGCCCCACCACCTCAGAGTCCAAATCCATGGCTTCCATGAAGTTTTTACCAATGCCGTTTCTAAGTGAACACGGAATGCACAGTCCGAGACAGTGATAAGAATTCTCTCAGTAGCCTGGGGTTATTGTAATTAAGGTACATAACATATCCCGTTCTACTTGGCATGCTGTTAATTAGGAAAAGAGAACATTAAAAAGGAGGCATTTATTTAGAACAAGAAAAGTCAAACCACTGACTGAATGTAAAACAAGTTCAAGGGTTCTTCCACTACAAGAAAAACTAATACACAAAATACAAATTACTACTAACAAGTTAAGGGTGATTTATTTGGCAAAAACCTGTATGTTTATTTTTTATTTTTTAAAGATTTATTTATTTGAGAGAGAGAGAGAGAGGGCATGCATGTGGGGGAGAGGCAGAGGGAGAGAGAGAATCCTGAAGCAGACACCCCGCTGAGCACGGAGCCTGACTCAAGGCTTGATCCCAGAACCCTGAGATCATGACCTGAGCCAAAATCAAGAGGCGGCTGCTTAACTAACTGAGCCACCCAGGTGCCCCTCTATGTTTATTTTTATAAAAGCATCACAAGTGTTCTATAAATAGTGAGTTTCTCTGATGTATCAACATGGTGTAGTTGGAAATACCCCTGGTCACAGAATCCAAATAATTAGGAGAGGGACACAGATGACTATGTGACCCTGGGTGAGACACTTAATCTCTCTGGGTCTTATGTTTTCTAATAAAACAAAGAATGGGATTAGATTTGATGACCTACAGGATCCTTTCCAGTACTAACATTCTGTGACCCTGAAGTTTACACTTTTGATTTAGACATATTGTTGGCATCTGTTACTTCAAGCAAGGTTTGAAAAAGAAACAACTGGGGAATTTTATTTATGTGGATGAAAAAGAAAAAAAAGGAGTTAGTTCAGCAAGGAAGTTACATGCTTTGGGGATTGTGGCTTTGTGTTCAACATTATGAGCCTCCTAGAAGATGGGATATCATGTATCAGCATTCATCTTCATTCATAAGGACCAGGTTATGTGAGGCCCTTCTCTTAACAGCTCTTGACAATGGATGAGAGAGGAACACTGATTGCCCACTCCTGAAGTTGTAATCATGCAGAAAGTTTCCCAAAATACTATTGGATTCTTGTCCAACCCCTTTGCCTCCCTAAAGAGGTAGAGACAATAGCCTAACTCTGGGTGGAAGCATTTGGTCCACATTTCTGAACGGAGTGAAGCTAATCTATCAAAGGACCTGGGGGAGGGAGGAGGAGTTGGGGGCAAATTCAGTCCCTCCCACCTCCCTTCTCAACCTAGAAAAGTGGAACGCAGTGACCTGGGCAGGTGTGACTTCTCTGCAAATGCAAACTTTCCTTCAAGTGGGCTCTTCCCTAGTCAGAGGGGAGTTCGCAAAACCCACTTTGTACCTTAGAGTAAGCTACGTTCTCTGCCCGGGCTTTATCGGAAATAAGGATGACAATTTGATTCTTTATCTGCTGATTATGCTGTCTTATTTCTAGTTGGTTCAGAAAGTGGACAAGGAGGACAAGTATTTTTAACTGGGCATCCTCAAAACCTCAACTCACCAGAAGAAGAATGGTTGGAGGAAAAGGGTCCCCCATGAAGCAATGTGTCATGGACGGAAACTGAGTCATCTCTTCCAACGCAAATATTCAAGACTCGGTTGGTTGGATGGAAAAATGACAGATCAGACCCGTGGCCTTTGTCCTTTTAGAGATTCTGTCTTACTGCCAGTTCAAGCCCCATCTCATACCAATTTATTCCTTCTCATCCTGCTCCAGTCAGAAAGAACATTGGTTCTTCTTTCAATTTGGGAGGCACATCATGCTTTCTCTGCCTCAGGGTCTTTGCACATGCTATTCTCTGTGCTTGGAAATCATCCCTCATTGCGCATCTTTTGCCTTTTGAATCCTTATATCTCTGCTCAAAATCACTTTCTTAGAGATGTTTTCTCTGTACCCCAAATAAAGTCAGGTTCTCTTCCTATATATCCTCATGGTTCTCTCCTCTTTTACAGCATTATTAACTTGTAGTTACATATTTATCTGTGGAATGATTTCATAACTGTGACTCTCCCAATAGATTGAAAATGCCTTGAAGAAGGCAATACTGTCTATATCAGTTTCTAGTATAACACCAAACCTTACTCACTCCCTGGCACATTTTAGAAATTTACATTAAGAAATAAAAAGAGTGAACTTTTAAAATAATTTAGGCATGATAAAAATATATGACTGCAGCATTCATCTGGATTCTTTAATAGCAAAACTCTAGGCACAAAACTCTAGCACACATAAAGGTCTTAAAAGCTATCAATTCTTTCCAAGATCTTAAAGAAATCATTCCTCAGACTTTTCCTGGAAAATCATCCATACCCTCTGCCCCTTCTGGGGTGGGTCTTCCAAGCATTAAGTTGCTTTGGCTTGGGCTATATGCTTTAAGTGAAGTCAGTCCTGCCACCCTGACCAAAAATGATGGAACCAGGATCTAGGCCTGAGCCTAAGACAACCATATGCAGACCAACCACCTCTGAGAGGCCTCATGTGAAAATCTACCAAAAGGAGGGCTTCATATCCAAGGGCAAGGCAGATTTCAACCTTAATCCCTCCTCCCTTACCTCTTCTCTGTAGATACTATAGGAGTAAACATTGGATTTCTGAGCTTCCTTTGCATCTAGGGATGACTGTGAGGTAGTCTGAGTCAGGAAGATGCAAGTAGAAGTCTTCTGGAACTTTCCTTTCTACTATGTTGTCTTTGGCAGTGAGGGTGGTTGTGATGGCTGGAAGTCTAGTGCATTCCTAACTGAAATGAATTAGACCCTCTTCTTGGGAAATGTACCCCCAACTGTGTGCATGCTGGGAGGCGGGGGCGCAGAGCTCCCCTGTGATCCTGAAGGTCATTGGGAGAGACTTCTTGTTCTGCAGAAACTTAGCCTACTCAACATCAGCCTCGGCAGCACAGGGATTCAGAGTGTCTACAAGGACGCTGAATGGTTTCCCTTGCTCATTCCTTTCCCCCAAATAATCCGCCTGAATGTTTTCCTCCAACCTAAATAGATCTAACTAATCCAGGGTGTGTTTCTATAGTGGCAGGAGTGGGGTGTTGGGAGAGAGCTGCTCTAAGTACCAGCCATAGGCAGATGTGTTTGCTCATTTCTGTTTCATGCTTCATGAAACTCTCATCTGACTGTAGCTCAGGATGACACCCCAGGCGCCAGGTGACTTCTAGGGCCCTCACCTCAAAGTTTCTCTGACTCCTTTATCTTTATGCACACACACACACAGGACACGCCGACTATGCATAACCCCTGTGGGGTGTTGCCTTTTGAAGAACATAAACCTGTCAGCCAAGCACAAGCCACTGTATCGCTCTCCCTCAGAGCTTCCCTTTCTAAAGGTAATGGGGCCGTGGAAAGGTAAGCAAATGGCCAGAAACCAAGGTGTTAGGCACCTACTTCTTTGCTACCTGCTGATGGAGGAAATACATAGGCAAAGCATAATGCAAGAGGTTGCTGTAAACACAAGAGGCAAAGCATAATGCAAGAGGTTGCAGGAAAACCCAAGGCCATATTTTCATCACGCTGTGCTAGAAATTTCAGACTTGGAATCTTTGTGACTTCAAAGAATAATGAATAGTAATTCACTGACAACTTTCTGTGGCGATACCTCAGGACTCAAGGTGGAGTGGGCACTATTTAGATAGGCAATGGAAACATTTCTAAGCAGCCAACATAGTGGCTGGCATTATGAATTCAGTGTTACGTACATAGCAGGCACTCAATATGGATTTGTTAGGTAAGAGAATGACTGAATGACTGAATGTTCTCTTTGAGAGCCAAATCTTACAGTGTGCTCTGCACATGGTAAACACAAAATAAAAGTTTTCTGGAAGACCCCAGTTTTCACCTGGTCAATGCCAAATCGCCAAGTGTCTAGCCAGTCATTTTCACTGGGAGTTTAGTAGCAAAGAAAACTATTGTCCATAGTGTCAGGAGAATATGGCTTAAAAAGTGAGATCTCTCTCTTTCCCTCTCTCCCTCTCTCCTTCTCTCTCTTCCTGTGGGATAATTTGGCAGTCTATATCAAGCATTTGAGTTATTCAATTTTGTAATTGTATTAGAAATTTATCTTAAGAAAGTAGTCAGATGTATTATAAATTTTCATTGTTTTTTAAAATTATTTTAAATTTGATGGCATGTGATATGTTCACGGGACAACGTTATGTTTGGAAAAATGGAGGTCACTGGCCCTCTTCACATGAACAGTAGAGGTAGAAGCAGGTTGGAGTTGGCTGAACAGTGCACAGAGGTAAAAAAAAAAAAAAAGTGGTAACAGTGAATGTAGACAACACAATAACTCTAGCTTGAAAGAAAGCCGAGAAACAAGATGGGAGGGGGAGGGGTTGTGGGGTCAATGGAGTCTTTTCTGTGAGGATGGCATCCATGTTTGGGTGCTGATGAGAATGATTTAGAAAAGCTGGGAGGGAAAGATGGATCTTATAGGGGAAACTGGGGGTAGCAAACACAAAACTGATGTATATGGTGTGATCTCCAATGGGCCAGTACAAAACAGGGCTGAGTTCATACCCTGCACTTGGGACCCAGGAGACAGAGTAGAGAGCGAGATGAGAAAGAGGATAGGCAGCTTGCTGAGGGCTCGCGGTCTAGTGGGGAAGGAGACATGCCCGCACCCATGGCGTGGGATGACTGATGCCGTGTGTGGGAGCACCACTGTTGCCATGGACTTCCTGTGGTCTTTTTAAAGTGGCTTCACATTTGGGCATCAACTGTGGCCCAGGTCTCTTTCAGGTATTGTGATCACCAGATGGTTTAAACCAGAGATGATTATACCTTCCCATCCCTCCTCCCCAAGTTGAGACACTATGCTAAGAGAAATCATTACCATCACAAAATTCTGTATTTGATTAAGTGGTTTTTCAACAATGAGAGTGAAACAGGGACTGGATCATAAAGTGGAGTGAGTTTATCACTAACAGACCCTCAAGGATTTACTGAAAAGTATACTTCAGGAAGAAGAAGGAAAGAATAAGATGCAAAAAGTAACGGGCAGAGAAACTCATAAACATTTGGATAAATCTAAATAAGCATTACTATAAAAAAAAAAAGTCTAACCGGTGGCTACTAAGCAAGGTGGGACAAAAATACTGAGATAACATGTAAGACAAGAAAGAATTGACTTAGAATGAGGCTGGTAAGGTCCTTTTATTGTTTGTGATGAGGGTAATAGATATCGATTAACTTTAGACTATAAAAGGTTTTTCTTTTAAGATTTTCTTTATTTATTTGAGAGAGAGCAAGAGAGCTCACGCGTGCACATGTGGTGGGGAGAGGGGCAAAGGGAGAAGGAAAGAGACTCTTAAGTAGAATTCCCCGCTGAGCGGGGAGCTCAACTCAGGCCTTGATCTCATGACCCTGAGCTCAAGACCTGAGCCGAAACCAAGAGTCCAAAGCTTAACCGACTGAGCCACTCAGGCATCCCTATAAAAGTTTGAAAGTTAACAATTTATGGATGGTAAATAAAAGAATGTATAATTCATCCTTATAGAGGGGGAAGGGAGGCTAAGAAAATATAGTCAATCCTAAAAAAAAAAAACAACAGAAAAGAAGCGACAAAGATTCCCCCCTGACACCAAATAAAGAAAAAAGCAGAGTAAATAACACAAAATAAAAGGGTAGAAATAATAGAACATGTTAACAACTACAATAACTGTAAAACAAAACAAAACAAAAACCTTGCCATTTAAAGGATGGTGCTTGTCAGACTGGATTTTTACAAGTTAAGCTGTATATTGTTCCTAGAAAGTACCTACAACACAAGATACAGAGAGATCAAAAGTAAAAAAATGTAAAAGATGTTTCAAGCAATAGCTAAAAGGAAGCTAGTGTATCTGTATTATCATTGGACAACATAAACTTTAAGGGAAAAGAGAAGTAGCATCATTAATGTTAAAAATGGTTGCTAACTAATGATTAAAGGAATCACCAGGAATATAAGATGATTCTAAGCTTGTATGTACCTAATATTACAACCTCACATATATATCAAGAAAAAGATTGAGAGAAGTACAGGGAGATGTAGCGGGAAATTTTAATGTATCTCTCTCAGTAACTAATAGATCAAGCTGACAACATACAAATTTGAACAACGATATTAAAAAGCTTGATCAAGTAGACATATATAGAACCCTAGACACCAAAATAAGAGAATGCACATTCTTTTCAAAAGTACATGGGAAAAGTGCATGAAAAGAAAATTGTGACTACAAAAGTAAAAAAAGAAAGAAAGAAAATTCCACAAATTAAACTAATTTAAAACAGCCTTCCAAGTATAAGAGACCAGAGAGTAAGTGTAACAAAAGTGCACTAAAAGACTTTGGAAAGATCCAAATAAATGAATGAGATATAACATGGCCATAAATTGGATAAGTCTATATCATGAAGATGACAATTCCTCCAGAATTAATTTATACATTCAATATAGAATTCAACATAATTCTGATTTTTAAAATCCTAATAGAGTTTTTCATGGAATCAAAAAATTTATTCTAAAATTTATGTTGAAGAGCAAAAGGTCAAGAAAAGACAGGGCAATTTTGAAGAAGAATGAGGTTGAGTAGAATTACCTACCAGATATCATGCTTCTATACACCTGCAGAAATTAAGACAGTGTGGTATTGATGTAGGGATAAAGAAATAGACCATAGAACTCAGAAACAGATCCATAAATGTGTGGAGATTGGATATACAGAAAGATCCCATTACAAATCAATAGGAGAAAGGATTAATGATTCAACAATTGGTGCTGGAGAGACTGGTTATCTATATAATATATATATATATATATATAAAGTTAAGCTCCTACTTCTCCGGGCCTAAAAGTAAATTTCAGGTAGATTGAGACCCTGAATATGAAAAGCAAAATTTTCAAGTTTTTAGGATAAAATAAAATTTTGCTTAATGACCTTGGAAAAAGGAAGTAGTTTAAAAAAA
Organism: Phoca vitulina; assembly: GCF_004348235.1. Classification (NCBI taxonomy): domain Eukaryota; kingdom Metazoa; phylum Chordata; class Mammalia; order Carnivora; family Phocidae; genus Phoca; species Phoca vitulina. The sequence continues at coordinate 29,944,833 of NW_022589720.1, read as the reverse complement.
CACAGAAAGCATAAATCATAAAAGAAAATTTGAGATATTTAACTACATTGAATAAAATAATTTTGTTCATTAATTGATACTATAAGTGAGGTGAAAGATAAGTCACAGGCTAGCAGAAGATATTTGCAACACATTACTGACTAAGGATTAGTATTTAGATGTATATATTAATGCTTATTAATATATACTATGTAATATATATATATACTATGTATATAATTGATGTATCTATATAAGTTAATATCTGTCTACATATATTATATATAGGCACATATACCAATAAAGATAGGTAAAACATATAAACAGTCAATTCATAGAATGACTAATAAAGTTAGAAACTTACATTTAACCTCACTAGAAATAGGGAAATGCAAATCAAAGCAATAATGACATATCATTTTACCTCCATCAGATTGACCCTATTTATAAGTCTGATAATAGCAAATATTGGCAAGGATCAACAGCAAGAAAAGTTTTGAACACACTGTCAGTGGAGTGGAGGCAGCTACAAATACTCTGAGGAACATTGTTCTACTAGGTGACAGAGTTGAAGATATGCATGTTCAACACAGCAATTCCATCTGTAAGCTCATCCTCCGGGCGGGGGGCGGGGGGGTGGTGGAGCTCCTCTACACATGTTCAAGGAAACATACATGAAATTGCTCATTGCAACATTGTTTTTAATGGTAAAAAATGAAACAATTTAAATGTCTAACATCAAAATAATTGATAAATAAACTACAGTGTACTTACATGGTAGAACACTATACAGCAGTGAAACTGCATGAACTAGAACTTTACAATTCAACTTGCATGACAGTCAAAAACATAATGTGTAGAGAAAAATTTGTCAACAAAGGATCCTTGCATGTCATTGCATTTACAAGGAGTGTAGAAACATTCAAAACAATACCCTATCATTTATAAATAAACATATACATGTTAGCATAACGATTAAATGTGTAGGGAAACCATACCACTAAATGCAAACATCTCCAAGAAGAAGGCAGAAGGATGGTGTGGGGAGGGTCCCAGGTGCACAGTACAGGCTGCCCCTGTTTCTGTAATGTTTTATTTTTGTAACACTGAAGAAAATATGGCAACTGTTAAGATTTGTCAAATTTGGGTCATGGATATAGACGTATTCCTGACATTTTTCACTATGCTTGAAATTGTTCATAATTTTAAAAAAAGTAATGTAACAAAGCCAGAATTTTATTAGGAGAATGAAAATCCACACCTAAGATAGTAAAGACCAAAACTGATACTGGAGAAACTTGAATTAGTGGCATGGGGGTGAACCTGAGAAATGTTCCCAGAAAGATGAAAATGTAGGAGAGAAAATACTACATTCAGACGTGGACATAGAGGACAAGGTCCAAACCAAGGGATTAGGGGTATTTCTTTAGTCTTTACCAGAATGATAGAAACATTTCACATGTCTTATGAATCAAAAACATAAAAATAAAACTTGTATGAGCTGGAAGAAAAAATGGAGACTACAGTTTGGAAGAGCTAATATTGCTGCTAAAATGAAGAGACCTACACCTAGATATGAACCTCTAAGATTCCTACAGCAGAAAGAAAAGCCATAGGATTCAGGATGGTGATTTCTGTGTAGACAAGAAGTTGGGGAAGTAAAGAAATAACTTGATGTTGAAATACACAGTCCAGGAGTGACTTGTTGAGATTGTATTAGTTTAGACAAGTTAGGAAGCAAAGGATGTTCTACCACCTTCAGAGAGTGTCTGAACTAAAAAGAATTAAGATACTTTCGAAATATCCTTTTGAACAGTTTAAAGGAAAAACCTTGGTATTCGATAACGGAATGCATTAGATGTTAGCCTCTAAAATATACATGAGGAATTTGCTGAATAATTCTGAAAGCATATTAATCATCAATGCTCCTAATTTTCTAAGGGTTTTCCTTCTGGCAAGTTTGATTATCTCCACAGAAATACCATTAGTCAGCTACAATCCAATTTTTAATGAGGATCAGTAGGAATCTAGCCATGCAAAAAATATTTCTTCACCCATTAAACCACTATTAAGGTCAGTATTCATTACACTGCTCAATATTCTTTATATAATGATTCACTTGGTAATTTCTTTCTACAGCTGTATCCAGAAAAAAAATTATTTTCCCTGAAAAACGGGTTTGCATCCTTTGGTCAGATAGAGAGTTCTGTAAGACCTTGATTTTGTTTCTTGTCTATGCTAATAAGTTTAGAGTTTGGTGACCCCCAGGACTTAAGTGACTGTCTCACCTCACATATTATATTTGTATTTCTTATTTGATTTCTGATCATCTTATCACATTTATTTTTAATGATGGTGTGTGAATGTGTGTGTGTGTGTGTGTGTGTGTATGGGTGTGTATAAAGACTTCCTCAAATGATTTTTGTGCATTGGTGAAATAGAAGTGGCTCAAAACAACATTCAAATGTCTTGAGTGAACTCACATTCCAAAAGCTGGTATGGCTCTAGGAGACAGTAGCCCTTAATGATGAGATACAGGGAAGACCGCTGGTGATAATTAAGCTAGGGAGGGTCCCATGGTGTGCTGTCATGATGAAAACAACATCTACGTTATGAATAGCATCATAGGAGGAGAGCCAGTCTTAAATCAGGGAAGGGAGTCTGGCTTAAGTCCTTACTCTGACCAGCAGTCATGTCCCATAGAGAGTCTGTGACAGGAGCAAGCCAAACCCTCTCCGGGTCATGGATTAAGGTGTGCCCAAGAAACTTTTTTTTTCGAAATAAATGGAAATAAGAGTAATTTGTTCTCACTTTCAAATAGATATTGGCATATTGATTAAACCCACACAGAGAGCGAGGGGAAGCCGGGGTTCAACTGAGGGTTTGCAAGCACTGAAGCATCACGAACTGTTCTCCATCAGAGAGAAAATGATGAAATGCTCGTGCTGAGAACTCATTGTCAGAATAACAAATGGAATCATCACAATGCTTTCTAGGGAAGAATTTCCTTTTTCCATGTCTGAACCCTACACCTTGAGAAATGATCATCTGGTAGGAATTTGCTGAGCAAGAAAAGATGAGGGTGCGGAAGGACACACTGACTTCTGGTGACAGTGGGTACAGTCAGCCCACCATCTGCTGGGGTGGCTGGAGGGCTCCTGTGATGAAGCCAGGACAACAAGGCAAGAAAGGCTGGCTGGGCCAGATCATGAAAGCTTGTGAATGTCAGGTTAAGGAGCGTGGCATTTCTCCTGTGAACAGGAAGATCAAGAGAGCAACATGCGAATGGGGATGGTTTTACATTAGCCTAGTGTGGGGGTCCAGGGCGGGGGTGAGGTTCTACATTCTGTCTTCGTGCCCCTGTATCTCTTGGCTTCATGCACATCCTTGAAGATCTCCCTCAACACCCAACCCAGAAAACCTTTTACCTGGATTCTCTTGTTCCTCATCCCCTGTCCCTTTGGAGAAATCCCACTCAGCCATCCCTAATGTTACCTCACTGGGAAACTTTGGCCAATCCACCTCCCAGCTTCCTGATCCACAAAACCCATCCCTGTCCCCTCTTGGAGCTGCAGAGTGCATTCTGCATACTGCACATCACTATGCAGGTAGTAGTGGTATGATGGTCTGTTCACTGGACTGGATCATCAACCCCAGGAAGGCAAGAACTTGTTCAATCCTCTTTGAAAAACATTTGGCCAAAATAACTCCTTGTGAATTAATGGCTGATCCTTTTGGTGACTCTATACAGAATATACCCTTGCTTTACGACTTTAAGTGCTCATCTGTATTTATATGAAACTGTGTTCAATTTTCTTACACATTTTGTTCAGTATTATTCAAACTACAGATTCCAAACACATTAGTAAACAGTAAAAATCAACTCAGTGGGGCATGGCCACATTTTTTTTTAAAATGGAACCAAATGGTATCAAAATAGAAAGCTCTGCATTCAGCACACTGAGTATTGCTCTGGGAGACATCTGCGCGCACGCGCACACACACACACGTATTTATAGATGCACTTGTATGCATTGGGCTGCAGTGCAAATTCCAACTTCTTAACTGGGGGTTGCAGCCCAAGAAAGTTGAAAAATACTTCACTCTAGTTGATTTTTTGAGTGCTGGTTAATTTTCCAGTCTGGTTGCCATTTTATTGTGAGCAAAGGTTAGATTTTCTAATTTTATTTTTATCTCAGAGTCAGGTTTCTCCACCTCAACACAATGGACATTTTGGGATGGATCGCTGTTTGCTGTGCAGGCTGGTGCCATGCGTTGAAGGATACTTAGCAGCATCCCTGCCTCCTACTCACTAGATGCCAGTAGCACCTTACCCACTTGTGACAGCCAAAATGCCTCCAGGCACGGCCAGCTGCCCCCTACGGGGAAAAATTACCCCCAGCTGAGAACTACTCCTCTCTGGTGCCCCCAAATCAGTCAGGCATTCAGGCAGCCTTTAAGAAATGAATAAGATGAGGGGCGCCTGGGTGGCTCAGTCGGTTAAGCGTCTGCCTTCGGCTCGGGTCATGATCCCGGGGTCCTGGGATTGAGCCCCATGTCGGGCTCCTTGCTCAGCAGGGAGCCTGCTTCTCCCTCTCCTTCTGCCACTCCCCCTGCTTGTGCTCTCTGGCTCTCTTTCTCTGACAAATAAATAAATAAATAAATCTTTGAAAAAATTTGCCTGGTATATTATAGGCGTTACATATCCACTTTTAAACATGAATTGGCAAAAGAATGCTTAAACAAGTGAAAGAATCACTGTAGATTCAGAAACTAAGTTCTTTACTTTCTCAAGCATCCTCAAGACATTTTCCAGCTTAACATAATTACCAGTGGCGATGTATGAAGCAAAAAAACAAAACAAAACAAAAAAGGCCTGACTTCAAGTTGTTCATAGCCCTTTTTACCTCTCGTGCTTGTAATTTTCATTGTTCCAATTCTTTCTGAATTTGACGGCTCTTCATTTCATCTTATTTTAGAAATTCATTCTATCAGTTCTTGGTACCATGAGGACTCAGCATCGGTTATAAACAGGATGTTATAAAGCCCTCAGATCTCTGCAGAGATTTTAGTTTGTGTTTGCAAACTTTTCTTTCGATTGCAGAAACGCAAATTCAAACTTAGCTGTCCTATCCCATGTTGGTTGGTTGGTTGGGACTAGTTAACTATGGAAGAAGTCAATCATGTGAGGCAAGGGAAGGGAACATCTCTGTTCTGGGTCTCGACCACCTCAGGTGACTGCAAACTGATCCCAAAGGCTCTTCCAGCTCTGAAAGTCTGTGGATGACTTGGGAACTACCGCCATCTGCTGGGAGAGTCGGCCTACTTTCTCCTGAGGAGCAATTGTTTGTCATTCCCCAGTGTCTGGGATCCTTTGGACGTCTGGCCTTTGGAATTCCTTTATGACCAGATGACCAGGACTACTGATGGAAGCAACATTCCATTGGTCCAGAAGAGACATACATTTACTTTTTAAAATATGGTAGATAATGGGGTTCGAGTAAGATGGTAGTGCTAATCTACATTCCCTGACAGATCTCTAGCTCACCACACAGGTGGGAATGAGAAGCTGGAAACAAAAATTCCAGTATGAGACCTGAGCTTTAAGGCAGATGATTTTTTTTTCTTTTGAAAAATGGTTTTGTCTTAAAAGTATGTATGAACAATGTGCTTTACTCTGTACATTACCTATCAAGCTACTCACTAATAGTCAGAAAAACAGGTGAGAGTTTTACAGTTCAGAGGCTATCCATATTACCAACTGGCTGCACACGTGAGTCTATCCATCAATAAATATAAGGAAAGGATAACAGTCCTGACCTACTCTGCTGTACAGAGATGTCAGAAGGGGAAATATAAACATGGACAAGCTGAAAGCTCAGTAAGGGCATTATTGGGAGGCCCGGCTTTATATACAATAGTGAAACAATCTAAGTGTCCATCAACAAAGAATTGAATAATGTCATAGAGCTTTCCAATGGAATACACTATGGTTATTAAAATTAATGATATAGATCTATATTTGTTGATATTTAAAGATGTGCATAGCATTTTGTTACACAGAAAAATTATACGGACTATGATCTCAGCATTGGATTCAAAAAATCCTGCAAGATTATATACTGCTATGTGAATGGCTGCTATGCCCGGATGCTGAGAGTAGATATAATTTTCATTTGGAATTTTTTTACATTTTTAATGTTGTTTGAATGTTTTTTCTAATAATAAGTATGGGTTACTTTTTCTATTTAAAGACAACAAAAAAAGCTATTTTGGCTTTGACATGATTGAAATGGTTTCCCTGGTTGGTCTCACTGCTCATACTCTGGCCCCTTCACATACCAGTACAAGTGCTTTCACTGAAACATAAGGTCTTTCCATTCCTCTGGTCAAGCCCCCAACCCTCCCAGTCTTCCCACCTTCCTTCCGGTGAAAGCAACGTCCAATGGCCTCCAATGGCCACCAAGGTCCTAATCAACCATAACCATGACTTCCCTTTCCCTGTTACCTCATGTCCTTACAGGCCTCTCCCCCAAACACCCCTAATCCGGCCACACAGGCCTCCTTGTTCTTCCCTGAACATCCCAGGATGCTCTTGCATCAGCGCTTCTGAATTTGCCTAGAACACTCTTTTCCCAGGTGGATCGATGGATAGATTAGATAGATGATACATAGATAGATCAATCGATAGATCAATCAATTGATCTACTGATCCGGGTACACATATCCAGAAAATTCATCCCATCTTTCTTACTCAAATATCACCTTCTCAGGAGGCTTTCTCTGACTGCCCATCCCCTTGTCTGTTTTGCATTTCACCATAGCCCTTATCCTATCTGACATACTCTCTACATTTTTAAATTGTTCTGTTCATTGTCTGTCTGCCATCACTAAAATGTTAACTCTGTAAGGTCAAGGATTCTTTTTGCCTGTTTTGTTCACTGCTGAATCCCCAGCATCTGAAACAGTGCCTGGCCACTGTGGGCACTAAGTATTTGTTTGAAAGAGCAAATCGGTACATCGTAAAATAACTTGGGGGATCTGACTCTTTAGAAAAAGAAATCCCACGAACTTTAGGAATCAAGTTGAAAACAAGATTATCACCAAACTGCACTTTTATCCAGGCTCTGCAGCTATGACCTTGAGAAGACTGTTGAGTCATTCTGGGCCTCAGTTTCCTCATCTGCAAGACAAGGAATCAGTCCTTGCCCACTCTGAGTTTACAAACTTTGAGTCAACAAAAGTTTGGCTGTGAGACCCGACTATCTCCTTTGTTGGAGGCAAATGCTAAAAAGGCAAAGATGAATGAGATAAGGTTCCTGCTCTCAGTAAGAGTGAAGGGCAAAAACATAATCCATATTCTTGGAATCCATGTAAAAGGCACCAATCTCTTATTATATGAGATGATACTACTACTACTTCTTTCAGTGGATTCCATTCTTCTGTCCCCCAGCTTCTTCCTCTCCTCCTCCCCACTCTGCCCTGGGCCCTGGGAAGCTGACCTGTGGGGCGGCCAGCTGGGATCTGACCATCTGGGATGTCAGCAGGAGAGTGCGAGGAGGGAGGCGAGGAGTCAGCGTCCCCGTTCTCCAGCTTCCATTCTAGCAGGTTGCCACGGGACGCACGTCCGAAGGTCACAGCTCTTGCCCGATGGCTCTCCCTGTCTGTGTCCAGGTGCTGGCAATTGCTTTCTTTTGCTTTCCTTCCGTCGACCCAAATTTTGCAAAAGATTCCTTCACTGAACTCACTTCAAATGAACCAACTGTATGTGTTTCTGTTTCCTGCTGGGGCCTGCTGACACCCGAGATCATTAGAAAAGTCATCTTTTCTCCTGTGGTCGCTTCTTACTTGCACATTTGTTTCACATTTGGTTGCACAATCAGACGAGATCCATCAGACCCAGCCGGTGTGTACTGTGTCCCTCCTCCGTGTCTGTCCCTACGTCCAGCGGATTTCACAGGCCTCCTCTCTGTGCTAAACCACCACCGCGGTCCTCCTCTCTCATCGAAGAGCCTCAGTGATTCAGGGATTTAGAAGCTAAGAGACGATCCCAGTGGAGAATTGTGCGAAAGCAAGAAGTGCTCCAAAGGAAATAACGGAAAGACTAACCATGAAATAAGGAATATAAAAGAAAGAACAAAACGCGTCATAAGGAAATAGAAGGAAACAAAAGGAAAAATGGTGAAGAACATTTGCGTATTACTTCAATATATGAATGTTTCAAAATCCATTGAGACGGAGCACAATACATACTATCCGGTTGCTCACAGTGTGGCCGAAATAGCAGCTGACCGGTTCAGCAGATGCTTCAGTTGGAACTAGAGCATCACGATTGACTCTTCTTTGGAAAAGTATATTTTCTTATCATTTGTTTTAGTCTTTCTTCCTTAGTGAGCCAGAGCGGGTAAAATATCCGGGTAGTGATTATAAGCAAATGTATGGTACTGTAAGAGGTACAGAGGCCTCGGAAGAACAATTAATAGGTAGCAGGTATTTAAACAGCAAAGTGAATCATTCTCTTTAGAACCAATAAAGTTGTGCAAATGAGCGCTCCTCAGATTTACATGCGTCGAGGCATTAGCAAATCAATGGCGTGATTACCGTGGAGGGCACCTGAATGTAAAATCACTTTCCAAGTTATGTTTATGCACAAACTGCACACTTAAAATGCAGATTTATTTAGGCTATCAGGGAAACAAATGATCTGTTCTTCCCCCTGCTCCCGTTTTCCCTCTTACATTCTAAAGATTTACAAATCCATGAAGCTCGCCAATTTATAGGCCGAACCCAAGCTCGGGGAATAACGCCCAGCAGAACAATCTTCCTCAGCCTTCTCGCTCTCCCTGGACAGCAGTGTAAACCTGTCCAAATGCACCTAGGTTGCAGGCCCTCTGGGGCTCTTATTTGTTTCAGAATTTTTATGTGACAATTAAAATTAAATTTCATGTGGAAGTTCAATTTCCATCAAGGAGACAACTTCATTAGTATGCACTAATTGATTCTTTCCAAGTTTGACAAAATACTACCGAGTAGGTTCCCCAAATTTCCTGGACAGTCTCCTAATATTCGGGGGGGAACCCCAGTAATACATAGCACAGAGGTCAGCAAACTATGGCCCTCAGGCCAAATCTGGTCCAGCTGCCGGTTTTTATACTGATGAAAGAAATTTCTAGGCCCAAGATGGAGCTGTTTCTGCCAGGGGTGCCACATCAGCAAAGAGAAACCTAGGTATCGGGTCACCTGGGTGGCTCAGTCAGTTAAGCACATCTGCCTTTGGCTCAGGCATGATCCCAGGGTTCTGGGATGGAGCCCCTCATCAGGGTCCTTGCTCAGTGGGGAGCCTGCTTTTCCCTCTGCCTGATGCTCCCCCTGCTTGTGCTCTCTCTCTCTCTCTGTCTGACAAATAAATAAATAAAAATCTTTAAAAAAAAGAAAAAGAAAAGAAAACTAGGTATCTTTCAAGTCCCTGTAAATGCCCCTCTTGACTAGAAACGCAGTATATCCAGCCAGCCAATCCCAAATGCCCAAGTCAACTCTGAGCTCTATACTTATCTCCTTCTTCCTGATTCATTTTCTATTTTTCTCTTCCTGCTGTTCATTCTTTATCCTGCAGAAGCTTCTGCCTCCCACCCCATTTTGCAGCTCTCTGGAGCCTTGAGAATGAAGATTGCTCAATTCATGAAGTGTTAAATAAAGTTTGTGTGTATCACCTAAATTATCTTCTTTAATCCTTTTAATAGTACACAAGTGGTTTTTCCTTTCTTAAATGGTTGAAAAAAAAGTTTAAAAAATATTTTGTGAACAGGAAAATTACATGAAATTCAATTTCCCGTGCCCACTGATGAAGTTTTATTGGAACATAATCACACACATTTTTTATTGTCTATGGCTGCTTTCACGCTACAACAGAAGTGAACTCAGAAATCCCAAAATATTTACTACCTTGCTCTTTACAGAAAAATCTGCTGACCCCTGTCTAAGTAAATGGCTAACTTTGGGGAGGTTAAAAACAAGCAAACAAAAATTAGAGGTACAGTATTAAATTATGAGGTCTTTTTTTTCTCTCTCTCTCTCTTTTTTGCCTGAATTCAGGATGTGCTTGGGTGGTGAGAGAGATGAAATTTTGTTAGCAAAGTTCATTGTGCCTTGCAGTTTTAATTATCTGATGTCTTTTAAATCTGCAATCTTTTCAAACCAACCAACCAACCAAATCCATCTTAATGATTCTATTTGACTTAACTCTTGTAATCTCTTCTATGCTTCCACTTCTGTTGAGACAGTTTTTCCCTGAACCTTTGTTTCTGAATTCTGACATTCTAATGCCCTCAAGTCCCAGGAGCAGAGCTCAGGGCATACAGTCATAAAGGAAAAGTGACAGACCACTTGGCGATCACCTGGTCAGTTACACCATCTACACCATCCTTCGGTAATTATGCATGGAGGAAACACATATCAACATCTCCTTCATCTTGAAAAGTGGGTAGATGCCATAATCTCTGTTTCACATGTGTTTCCTCAAAATGATCTTTAGAAGTAGAAAATATTATCTACCTCAGATATTATCATACCCATTTTAGAGATGAGGACACTGAGGCCCACAGAATTTCAGTGACTTTCCTGAGTTCTTACAGCAAGGTAGTAAGAGAACAGTTCTCCTGGCACTCAGACCCAGACATGCCTAACAGATTCTGCTCCATCTAAAGGTACAGTCTTTGGGGGCAGTGAGGAACTTTCAAGCGTTGGTGAGGATTTTTCATAGGCACTGACCAAAAGAAGCAGTAGGTTGTATATAGAAATCATGGGGATTTGGGGAGAAGCTGCTTCTAGTCCTTTCCTGTCTGCCTCTTACCCATCCCTGGTGCCCGCCACTACCTTCGGTCCCCACTCAATTTCCCTCTGCTCACTGTTGCAGCTAATTCAAGGCATTGCTACCAAATAGGAACCCTTACTAGTGATTGGGGATAAAGAAAAGCTATTTTGTGGCTAGGTATGTGACAACATGTACCGAAGAACCCTAGCACGCTAAACAGGTCTCTGGGGAGACAGGCAATTAAAGACAAGGGTCCAAATCTCAGAGCAAAACTGGGAAAAACCAGATCCACTCACAGACATTCACATGATGAGGGTATAAAGAGATACACAACCAACACCAGCTGCAATGTCCCAGTAAGCAGGAAGGGAGAGACCAGAAAAAGGGGGGGCAGGGGGAATAGGGAACATCATGAAATCAGGTCTACTGTAGAAATTTGATTGATTTGGGCTAGGGTGGGTTTTCTCAGTTCAGTAGAAGAGAGTGTTTCTCCAACTATTGTAGTAAATGGACCTGGGGGAGGGGGGAGCATGTGGTGAAAACCAAACCCACACCGGACATCTCACACCTCCCTAGCAATCTCTGAAGGTCGAAGACCATAATTAGACTAGAACCAAAGGAAAAATGCCCTCGAATTTAGCATAGAAATGTTAAAGCTTATTCTAATGCTCAAGAGAGAACACAGGAGTAAACACAGGCTTGGTCAGAAAAATGTCTCTCCCTTCCTCACCCCCTTATTAGCAACTTGTGCTCTTTTGATCACTGGACTCTCTCTCGAAGGCCTCTTTTCCATCCTTATTGTCTTGAACCTAAACCCCCAGGTTTTGCTCTCTTCCTTCCCTCCTCCTCCCTCCCTCCCTCCCTCTTTTACTCTACTTTTTCTTTTTTGTGACACATTGCAATTCTGGAGTTGGACTTTTCCTGTGAACCTTGCCAGTGGGGAAAACTGGTGGGTTTCTAGACTCCCTTTCTCCTTCCATCTTCTCTTTGAATTCTCCAGACAGTGGCAGTAGAAAGTTTCCAGCCTCCAAAGTAGTCATGGGCTCTCGTCTGAAGTCATGTTTAGTCATTCACATACTCAATAATTATTTATGGAGCACCGACTTGGTACAGGGTGTTGGGGACACAACCTCGAGCAAGTCATTCCAACTCTACTACGAAGCTTATCCGGGAGGAGGGATCCAGATACTACAATGGTCTCAGCAGTGACAGTGCTCTGAGGAGATTACAGCAGGAATGGGGCTGGGGTAAAGGAGGGTGAAGTTCAGTGAAGCCTGCCTGAGGAAGGGACATCTGAGCTGGGGGGGTGCAAGCAGCGGTCATGGAATCTGGGAAGGAGAGTTCCAGGCAGAAGAAACAGTGGGCGCAAAAGTCCCGAGGCAGGAAAGAACAAAATGGCTTTTGTGAGGAACAAAACAGCACCTTCTGCTGGGACGGCCCTGCCCATACTAAGTGCACTGCAGTGAAGAACTTATTGGTTCTTTCTCTGCCTAAATAACGACAATAGAACATGAGAAATTAAGTGGCTGAGGGTGGTCGGACCAAAGGTCATGTAACCCTACAGTTAGCTAAACATGTGAGTTCTTTTTCATCCCATTTCATTTGTCTTTGGGAAAATGAAAGAAAAAATTTGGCTTTTTACTTCTACCATTTCTATTAATTCCAGTTTGTGCCCTCTTACACTCTTTCCATCCTTCTAAACCAAGTGAAGTTTGGATCCCAGCCAATAAGTGGCCACCAGATGGGGCGAACACGTGTCCTACAAAGCCACGCATGTGTGCCTGTGTCCTTGGGGCTCCACAGAGCCCCCTGCTCTGACCGGCTAATTTCTGAGATCGACTGCAGGGAAAAAAGCATGCCACAGAGCAATAAGGCAAATTATAATGCTGTTGGTATTTCTTTCTTGAAGGGGAAAAAAAAAAAAAATGAGCAGGATGGGGTAAGGAGTGGCAGACCGTGACCTTTGTCTTTGTATTGTCTCAGGGGAACAGAATAGGCCCTATATGTGTGGAAAGTCACCAACAAGAGAACAGACGTAAATACAGGGTAGCATCATTGTTACTCAAGGTCACCAAAATGATTCTATTTCTTGTTAGAGGACCTGGACCCTGAAACATCTTCATATTTTCTTCCCTCTCTACTTGTAACTTGGTGGAGCTGAGGTAAGGTGTGGAAGTTGGGCACACTGGGCGCCCCACCAGAGAAGAATTAGGTTATTTTATTATGGAAAAATGGGTTTGGGAAACTAATAACTAAACTAATAGCAAAATAAGAAGTGTGAATGCCCTTCCTCTCTCCAGGTGAGCACCAAGGAAGGAGAACACTGGGCCCCCGGCTTTCATTAACCACACACACTAGCGCCTGAGATCCACCAAGGGCCCCATTGAACAGTGAAGCTGCTAATAGGGTCTGGCATTAACAGGTCAGGGGAAGTCGATGCTTGTTAGTAGAGCTGAGATGTTCTCTCTCCTTAGGAAAGGAGGTGGGTGGAGGTCTAAAATAAGCCCGTGGTGGTGACCAGGTGGGGTCTTAAGGCTTCCCATTGGGCACTCTCCACCTTGGTGGTCAATGTGAACGTTCTGTTCTGAAGTGCACCGTTCAGGAAGCAAAGAAGGTACTACCCCAAGAAAACATCCCTGTGGGACGGACCTGGAGGTGAGGAGGAGGAGCAGTGAGGACTGGGGAACGCCCAGCAGGCACAAATGCTGGTCTCACAAATCCCTTCAGGGTGGCCTGCAAAATATTTAACAACTGGCTTGGGGTCTAACCGATCAGAAGGGCTGCCGGCTGTCAACGCTGATGATTGCCAGTTGAATTTCAGGCCTGCATGTGTGTTTTATTCCCATTTTTGTATGTACCATATACCTCACATAGTTTTTTTTTTTGTGCTGGCTAATTTCCTTAGTCCCTAGATTCCACCAGAACTATTTCCTGTACTTTATTTAATTGCTGACCCTGCTGTGCTCATGCTACTTTGCATTAGAAGCATAAGAACCTCCTTTCATTTGAATCTGGCTCAAGAAGTGGCTTTGCAGTCAGCTAAGCTTGAGTTCAAATCCTGCCTTTACAATGACTATTCTTGGCAAAATATGTAACCTTCCGAAGACTCAATTTTTAAAAATCCCCAAAAAGGGATACTATTCCTCCAGCCAGGGTTTCTGTGGGAATTAACATGGAAGGGCGCCTGGGTGGCTCAGTCGGTTAAGCACCGACTCTTTGTTTGGGCTCAGGTGATGATCTCCGGGTTGTGAGATCGAGCCCCATGTCGGGCTCTGAGCTCAGTGCAGAGTCTGCTTGGGTTTCTCTCTCCCTCTCTCTCTGCCCATCCCCTCTGCATGCTCTCTCTCTCTCTCTCTCTCAAATAAATAAATTTAAAAAACAAAAAGAATTAACATGGAATTTCCTAGGTAATGTGCTCAGCGCAGTGCCTGACTCAAATGAGGTCTTTGCAATTGTAGCTCTGATATTGAGAATTTATTATAATTCAGATAAGTGCTAATTGGTAATTAGGTTATTTTACATATGGAAAAATGGCTTTGGGAAACTAATAATAAACTAATAGCAAAATAAGAAGTGTGAATGTGGCAGAATACAGGGTTTTCTAAAATATCTGAAGCAATCAGGAGAAAAAAACTCCCAACTGAAATCCTAATTACAGCACATTCTCACGCATTCATGAAACCAGCCCTCTAATCAATTCTATTTCTGTTTTCCTGATTTGAGTATCTGTATATATGTAAAACACAGTTAAATTTTACTTATTTCAGAATATTTCATGGTTGAGAGTTCCCACTGAATCAGCCACCTCCTTTACCCATAATTACTTTGCAATGATGCAGTCTTAGTTCACACAGGAGACCAATCGTAACCTAACATCACATATCTATGAGGCAATTTCACGTGCCTTATCCCATTTCATTCACAAAGCTGCCACCCACCAGTGGGAAATCATCATCAGAAACTGCAAGCACAGACCAGTATTTCCATTTAAAAAAAAAAAAGTTTAAGAGACGTCCCAACCTCTGCCCCCTCCTGGGACTGCAGTCTCCACACCCACACCCAGGGTGGGCGCAAGGGTTCTACTTCCTTGTCTATGTGGAGAAGGAGCTATAAGAAGGCATGGAGGAAAAGAGCATGGGGCAGCTCACAAGACATGAGCAGAGGAGTTGGACGCTGGGGAAGTGGGTGGGCAGGGGCACGTCCGCCACACAGAGCACCTACTTAGCCCAGGACGCAAAAAGACAACCTCATGTGTCAAAACACAGGCAGATCCCGGGGCCTGTCCCAGCCACTGTCGCCCCAATTTGGGTCCTACACCCCAAAGCTTAACCAAAGATTATAGCATGGATCTCATCCAGCAAGAGTGGAAGGAGACCCTGCCTGGATTTGAAATCAAATCGTTAACATTTCTTCTGGAAAGAAGGAGCTTCATCCCTTGTCATATGACTGGGAAGTTTTAGCTTCTAAATCCTAAAGAAGAAGGAGAATGAAACAATTGCTGGGTGATGATCATTACTGTGTATGTATGAGTGTGTGTGTGTGTGTGTGTGTGTGTGTATAGGTCTGTGCATGTGTGTGTATTTGTGTGTGTGCACATGTGTGTGTATAGGTCTGTGCATGTGTGTGTATTTGTGTGTGCGTGCACGTGTGTGTGTATAGGTCTGTGCTTGTGTGTGTATTTGTGTGTGCGTGCACGTGTGTGTGTATAGGTCTGTGCATGTGTGTGTATTTGTGTGTGTGTGCACGTGTGTGTGTATAGGTCTGTGCATGTGTGTGTATTTGTGTGCGTGTGTGTGTGTGTGTAGGGGATGTATGTACGTATGTGTGAGGGGTGGCCTCACCATAGCCCCATAACCCCCAACAATTCAATTTGAATGAAGAAGCCCTGAAATTCAAGGTTAGGATGAGGGTTGTTTTCAGAAAAGCCAAAATTCCCAGGATTTGGGGAACGTGGTGAATCCAAACCCTGGAAAGAGCCATGGCCTTGTGGCCTTGGCTGTCAGCCGCACGGATGCTGCGTGAGGAGCTTCCTTGGACTGACTAACCAATATAAATAGGGCTCTGTGCTGGCCAATAGAAAGCAACTGGAAGTGTTAGGTAGGCTTCTTTTCTTTTTTTTTTTTAATTTAAAATCAATTTAATTAACAAATAGTGTATTACTATTTTCAAAGGTAGAATTTAGTGATTCATCAGTTGCATATAATGCCTAGTGCTCATTACATCACGTGCCCTCCTTAATGCCCATCACCCATTTACCCCAACCCCCATGCCCCTCCCCTCCAGCAACCCTCAATTAAGAGTCTCTTATGGTTTGCCTCCCTCTCTGATTTCATGTCATGAAACAGCAGATGTTGGCGAGGATGCAGGGAAGGGAACCCTCTTACACAGTGGGTAGGATTGTAAACTGGTGCAGTCACTGTGGAAAACAGTATGGAGACGCCTCAAAAAGTTAAAAATAGGGCTACCCTATGACCCAGCAATTGCACTACTGGGTATTTACCCCAAAGATACAAATGTAGGGATCCAAAGGGGTACATGCACCCCAATGTTTATAGCAGCAATGTCCACAATAGCCAAACTGTGGAAAGAGCCCAGATGTCCATCAACAGATGAATGGATAAAGAAGATGTGGTATGTATATACAATGGAATATTATGCAGCCATCAAAAAGAATGAAATCTTGCCATTTGCAATGACATGGATGGAGCTAGAGAGTATTATGCTAAGTGAAATACGTCAGTCAGAGAGAGACAAATACCATATGATTTCACTCATATGTGGAATTTAAGAAACAAAACAGATGAACATAGGGGAAGGGAAAGAAAAACAAGATAAGGCAGGCTTCTTTTCTGAGAGGTCCTCTCTAGGTAAAGAGGACCCGGGGTAGAAGCAGGGACTTTAGACACAGGAACCCGGAGGAATTTGTTGTTAAAACTGAAAAGATTACAGAGTTTTCAAACAAAAAAGTGCCAACATTCCAGTTCTGAGATCTCCTCTCTATAGTGTTCTAAGTTTATGTCAATGTGCCCCCCATTTCCAAAAGACAAAGATTTCTAAGCCAGGGTTGGCAAGGTGGTCTAAGTAATCTAAGTGTGGTTCTTGCCTGAATCTTGCGGGAACCTCTTAAACCCCAGACCATAATCAGAATCTGACTTTTCACAAAATCCCTGGGTGATGTGATAGCCAGTGGCCCAAGTTTCCCCGAGCCCCCCAGGGAGGCACTGTGACAAACAGGAACTTTGCCATCGATGACCCCCAGCTACACGTCAGCACACCAATGACTTTGATTCTCCCTGACCATCATTCCGCGGGACTGATTTTCCTTGAGTGTCCTTGGTTATGGAGATGAATGCTTAACCCCGAAGAGTCTGGGAGCATTATTTGTTTCTCCTAGCATTCTCAGATGAACCCATTTTCTCAAAAGATGCAAAGGCCAGGAGGTGAGGGGAGGCTGCACATCATCTTGGTATGTGGTTTGTTCTGTAATCGTGAAAGAACACTGACCTTGGACTCCCCAAGGACGATGCAGAAATAAACCTTCTGCTGACCTTCTGTACACAGAAACAGGCTGTGTCCCTGCGGAGAGCCTCGAACTTCCAAAGTGCTGGGAAAAGCACAGCAGGAAAAGCTGAGGATGACCTCAGCGCAGGCTGTCCCTCTGCAGGGCACTAAGCAACCCCAGTCAGGCAGGTCCCCGCCAAGCAACCCCAGCAAAGCAGCTACGTCTGTCCTTCCGAAGGGCCCAGGTACTCACAGGAGGTCCTGATGGTGTCACTGGGCGGGCTGTGGGGGCTGTGGCCGTGGCGATTCACGGCCCTCACCGCAAACTGGTAGTTGGTATCTGGATCCAGGCCCTTGATAACCATGGAGTCCATCTGGATCTGCTCTTGGATTAAGGTCCAACTCATGTCCAAATCTGGTCTTTATTGATTAAAAAAACAAAACAAGAAGCAGTAATTCAGGAGGAGCAAGAGGGAAGGGAAGCTTGCCGGCTATGTAAACTGACCTCGTTAGGACTCCAGCAGCAATGCTTATAAAAATGAGTTAACTCTTCCTTCTAAAAGTCATCTTGATTTTAAATCATAGGTCATCGTTATTAGGTCACTGCCAATAAAAGCAAGTAGATCATTTTTAGGGTCAGTTTTAAGCACTGTTTCAAGATCATCCGCTTTGCCTCGGCATGGGCTTGACTAGAGTGAAAAGATCCCCACACAGGAGTTCATTTTCAAGGACTTTGCCTTCCAGATGTTTCACAAACAAGCCTTCCCCTAACTGTCCCCATTCCCAGAGGTCAGGAGGGCACAGATTCCATCTATTCACAATCTGTTCACAAAGTAAACAAATAGTAAGTTTTACAGGGTGACTAATTGCATGAACTGCCATGGGAAAACCCAAGAAGACTCTGTTAACGGCCATTCTCGCTCTTAACAAAATTGTACAACGGTGCCACCTCGCTGAATTTTCATCCGTTCTTCTAAGAACCCTATAGAGAATGCAGACCCTCACTTAGAACTCCAGCTGGGAGGCAATAAGCAGAGGGTAAGGGTTACAAACTCTGGGGTTGGACAGAGCCGCTCAAATCCTGCCTCTCCTACTTACTAGCACTACTGAACTGCTTTAAGTCATAAAAGTACCTATCTAAGAGGACTGTCGTGAAGATTAAATGAATCTATATCCTCAGCATAGTGCATGGCACCATATTGTAAACACTCAGCGTATTTTGGCCATTATTTAAGGGACTTGCCCACATCACAGAGCTGGTGGATGACCCCGGGGCCCCTGCTTACTACTCTATACCCGCGTGCTGCGGTGCGGTAGCAATAGCCCCTGGGGCGAGTCAGCCCTTGACACACGGCTCATCTGAACCGAGATGTGCCCGAGGGTAAAGCATACGCTGGATTTCAAAGGAAGAAAACGAATGTAAAATACCTTATTCATCGCATGTTGAGATGATAACATTTTGGATTCAGAGGGTTAAAATATATGTTATTAAAATTAATTTCACATTTTTCTTATTGCCTCTTTTTTTTTTTAAGACTTTATTTATTTATTTGAGAGAGACAGAGAGAACGCAGAGGCAAAGGGAGAGGGAGAAGCAGGCTCCCCGCTGAGCAGGGAGCCCGATGCAGGGCTCGATCCCAGGACCCTGAGATCCTGACCTGAGCCAAAGGCAGACACAACGACTGAGCCACCCAGGCGCCCCTCTTATTGCCTCTTTAATGCCACTATTAGAAAACGTCAAATTTCACATAGGGCTCGTATTATATATCTATTGGACAGTGCTGTTCTATAGGGCAGAGTCCCAGCAGGGAGAAGAGCGCCCCAGGTAATAAGAACTGCAGAATGAAACTTGGGGGGCGCCTGGATGGCTCAGTCGGTTAAGCTTCTGCCTTTGGCTCAAGTCATGATCCCAGGGTCCTGGGATCGAGTCCCGCATCAGGGCCCCTGATCAGTGGGAAGCCTCCTTCTCCCTCTCCCTCTGCCTGCCGGTCCCCCTGCTTGTGCACTCTCTCTCTCTCTCTCACTCTGTCAAATAAATAAATAAAATCTTTCAAAGAAAAAAAAAAAAGGAAACTTGGAAATGGTGGTGCATGGCTGCAGGATGGTCTGAAGGGCCTAATCGAGTGGATGTTTTGTGTTCATAGCTAATAATAGTTACCATTTATCAAGTGCTTGGAAAGAACCAATCTTGTTCATAGTATCTATGCAGGAGATATTAATGTTAAACACCTCTCTCCCTTATTTTTACAGAGGAAATTGACGCATTAAACGAATAAGTAACTTGCCCAAGTTCACACAGCTGGTAAATGGTGAGGCCAACTTGGGTGGATGAGGAAAGGTTGGATTAAGAAAATCCTTGATATTGGATGAAAACTTGGCGTGATCGTGGTTGGGGAGGCTATTCTCTATCCTTTAGCTTGCTTCCTGACCACTTCTCAGTTGTTCGATTGTTAAACGTCTCTGCTCACAGGTATTTAGAGGAAGGTAGAAAGCAAAAAACAGTGATGTTTAATCCTTTATGAACAACTCATCAGGCAAGGAAATAGAGGCTTATTTTGCTGAAAGGAGATGCCTGGATGATCCATGGATTTCTTGAATATGAGCTTGCTTCATTTCTCACTGGCAGGAATTCAAAGCCAAATGGAGTCCTTAAGCCCCGTCAAAGAGGCTTTCTCAAGCTCACCATGCAGACAAGGAGTCTGTGGGGCCCATATCCCATAGGAATTCATCTGGTTGGAGATGCAGCGATCATGGGGCATGCTCACTGGAGGAAGTAGGGCTCATTTCTCTTTCCTGATATCCTTTCCCTAAAGATGGACTTCTCGTGTAAACTAACTTTGTCATCAAAGAGAAAATCTCAGTGAGTGGACGGAAACACATTTACAAACTCAAATTAGAACAAAATCATGTCACAGAGGAAAGCCACCAGGGACACCTAAAAGTTGACAGAAAAGATGTGATCTTTAGATAAAACGCTCCTGTTCTTTGCTAAGCTTTCCTGTGGCATTTATAGAGGAAATGACATGTACCTGCTCTCAGAATGTGCCATTGTTTACCCAGGACTACCTGCAAATATCTGCAACAATCTTCATGTAGAAATGACAGCCCCCTCCTCCACACACAAAAAAAGGAGACTATATTGTATTTGCTCATCTAATGCAGGAAAGAAAGCTGTATTTTCAGCGAATAAGAAAGTGAAATCATTAATATTTAATTCATGATAACAAGTGAGAGAGCAAAACTCATGCGGATTGAACACCAGTCCAAAACCTTTGACATTTTGCCTCTGATTTTGCCATGGGTTTCGCATTTAAATGCTTTTAGAGTCTCTTGAGGTACGAAAGTGCAAAGGTGAGGTTGAGCGAGAGATAACTAGGCAAAAGGATTGTCTTAGATCACTCTCAAACAATAGCTTTATCTTTCTCCACTGAAGAAAATCATTCTGTTCTGATTACACAGTCAGTCAAATCCTCCTAGTAACACCGGCCTGTCAATTTCCCCATGATCAAAAAGGCATGGGGTGTGGGGAGAAGTAAACCAGGAACGTGCTGCCATCCCAGGTAAAAATAGGCAGCCACCAGCCTGGGGGGCACTTTAAACACTTTTCCACATAATGGGATTGGGTTGGGTTGGGCATCCTGCATCCCAGGAGATCGAATGCCTTCGGAAGGTGTTTCGGCTGCAGGGGGAGGGTCTGATGGGGCAGGTACAATGCAGTCAGCAGTGGCTACTCAAAACCCCATTAGCTGACTCAAGTAATCGAGACTCCCTGGTTCATTTCGATGGGAAGAAGCAGCAGCACCGGCAATGTTAGCATCCAGCCTGGTTATCAGATATCTTACGGATCAATGGGTCCAGATGTCTGAGGGCTCTCAGAAATCACATGCAAGATTTTATGTGTGAGCATCATTTCAGTTTCCTAAGTGTCCTTAGCTTTTTATCAGGTTCTCGAAGATAATCATGACCCCAAAAGCTTTAAGAGTCACTGATCTGGTCCAGTCTCTCATTCTACCCATGTGAACAGTGAAAAAAAGTAATTTATCCGAAGTCATAGAACCACTGGGTGGTATATTTTTCTGTTTTACTCCCTTTCTTGAGGCATTTTGACTACCTCGCCTATTGCCAGCTTCAATCTTATGTGGACATTCTTTTTCTTGGTACCATCAAACCCAGTAGGTAGCTGCCTTGGACAACTCAATTGGGATGTCATTGATTATCAACAGGGCGTCCATCACAGAAGCTATACTCTAGGAGCTCCAAGGAACTATAAACACAGTTCCATTCTTAGGGAGTTTATAATGTAATTGGGAGATCATATATCTAAGGATCAGTAGGAAGCCGTGCAAAATAGCATATTTCAAGTGTTATATAACTGACCCTTGAACAACGTGGGGGTGAGGGGTGCTGACTCCCCCGTGCAGCCAAAAAGCCATGTATAACTCTTGACTCCCCCAAAACTTAACAGCCTACTATTGACCTTATCAAGAGCATAAAGTCAATTAACACATATTGTGTATGTTACATAGTACTATATTCTATATTTTTACAATAAAGTATGTTAGAGAATAGATCATGTAATTAAGAAAACTATAAGGAAGATACATTTACAGTACAGTATTTATCAAAAAAGATTCCATGTATAAGTGGACCTATGCAGTTCAAACCCATGTTGTTCAAAGGTAAATGTGAACTAGAATTCTAGGGAAGGTCTAGGAGACCAGGAAGAACTTGAGTTAGATTTCAAATGTACTTGGGTTTTGATAACTGAAAAGGAATAGAGTATCTGTGGGGGGAGGAGAGACAAGAGCAACATCAGCTCTCTGTATAATTTGGCCACATTAAGCACTAGCTACATGTAAAATATAGTGTGGACTAGCCAAAGACAATATGGGTCCCGGAAATGAATGATCAATGAATCTATATAAAAGATGGGTATAACATATAAAAACATTAGCCATAAGTAGGTATGAATATATGGCATCCCTGTGCATATCACACATAGTCAAAGCTTTCCTTATCAACCTCTACTTAACCAACTTGTTGAATTAACCAATGTCTTCATTTGTTCCCACTAATTCAGCTACCAGCTTGTCAAGAGTCAGTTGTGTTCATTCCCAAATCTTTTTAAGACTTTTATGTTTGTTATTGTAATTATGTTATTTAATGTAATATTATATAAACTCGTGAAATATGAATAAAAAAGAGAAGTGATAGCTATGTTAAATATTTTTGAAAGACTTGATAAAGCTGAACCACTAAAACATAATTGCTTTTGATGTGGTGTGTGTGTGTATATATATATATACATATATATATTTAATTATATATAATGAAATATTATTCAGACATTAGAAAGAAGAAAATCCTGCTATTTGCAGGAACACAGATAAAATGAGGACATAAGTGAAATCAGGCAGACAGAAAAAGACAAATACCATATGATTTCACGTTTATATATGGAATCTAGAAAAGTTGAACTCAAAGAACCAGAGTTGAATGTTGGTTGCCAAGGACTGGAGAGTATAGGAAATATAAGAGGTTGGTCAAAGAGTATAAACTGTCAGCTTTAAGATGAATAGTTCTGGGGATCTAATGTACAGTGTGGTGATTATAGTTAATAATACTGTATCATATTCTTGAAATTTGCCAAGAGAGTAGATCTTAACTGTTCTCACCACACACGCATGCACACACACACACACACACACACACACACCACGCACACACACAAAGGTAACTAGGTGAAATAATGGATGTATTAATTAACTTGAGTGCATCTATCATACACAAGTGCATACACATATTAAATCATATTATACAACTTTTAAAAATCACACTGTAAAACCTAAATATATACAATATTTATTTGTCAATCATACCTCAATAAAAGTAAGAAGAAAATCTAAAATAACCAGAAGTTTAGGAAATGCAAATAGTTGCCTGGGAAGTGGTCTTACAAATAAGATGCATGAGAGAATAAAAATTCAAAATGATCTCCATATACAGAAACATCAGGGCAAAGCCAGCTCAAATGG
Source organism: Phoca vitulina (assembly GCF_004348235.1). Taxonomy (NCBI): domain Eukaryota; kingdom Metazoa; phylum Chordata; class Mammalia; order Carnivora; family Phocidae; genus Phoca; species Phoca vitulina. The sequence continues at coordinate 29,921,508 of NW_022589720.1, read as the reverse complement.
TAAATGTAAAATCTTATATTAGGGTTTTTTTGTTGTTGTTGTTGTTGTTGTTTGTTTTTTGTTTTTGTTTTTGTTTTTTTTAAGATTTTATTTATTTATTTGAGAGAGAATGAGAGAGAGCACATGAGAGGGGTTAGGGTCAGAGGGAGAAGCAGACTCCCTGCTCGGGATGCGGGACTCGATCCAGGGACTCCAGGATCATGACCTGAGCCGAAGGCAGTCGCTTAACAAACTGAGCCACCCAGGGGCCCCGTTGTTGTTGTTTTTTAAGCCAATGGTACAGATATAAAGGCAGAGAAAACCAGGTATGGCAAAAACCTATGGGGAAGGCAGGGGCATAAAACTGGACTTTAAAAATTGGTCACACACTCAATATGAATTCTCTGGATTAGCTGCTATTGAACAGCCCCGTGGCCATACCCTGGGGAGATGTAAGTTTTCTAGGTTGATCGCTCAGCAGGAGGTGCTCTGGACTCATCTCCACTTGAGGCAGAGTTCAAAGGGCTGGTATTGCTTGGCTCCAGAGAGTGAGCCTAGGACACTGTCTTTACGTGTGTTCCAGATGAAGACAGCAAAGACACCTCCACGTTGTCCATATTGGACTAGGAGACCCAGTGGTTCCTTACAGGGAAGCCAATGGCAGCACTGGTCCTCAACATTAAGGGAAACCTTCAGTGGCACTTAGGAATGATTGACAATGAAGCCAGCTGCCTCAGGAGGGTCGAGCTCTGCATCAATGGCTATATTGAAGCAGAAGTTGGATGGCTATCAGGGATGGAACAGAGGATTTCTGAACAGGATAGCAGGTTGGACTTGGCTCAGTAACTCTGACCTAGACTCACAGTAACAAATACATTTATGCATAGTAACCCAGTATACCTATAATATATGTACGTATGCATAGGACTTACGTGTGAGTACAAAACTGAGAAAACTTTCAAGGAAAAATATTTATCCTTACTCTATTCACTTTGCTCTTTCTCTCCTTTTCCTTTTTTTTTTTTTTAAGCTGTTAAGAACCCACTAAATCAATCTCACCACCCACTGAAGTGTTGTGACCCACGATCTGAAAAACACTGGACTGGAAGTTGTTGTTTTTTTTTTCCTAGAATACTTAAGTTGGAACTTTCAACTCTAAAATTCTAAGAATAAAGAAAGCAGATTTTGTCAGCCATGGCGAGGAATCTATGGCTTACTGGGTCCTACAAGCCTGTTCAACTCCAAATATGCTCTAGTACGTCATGCTCTCCAGCACTGTTTTTCAGTCTTTGAATGAGCCACAGTAAGACGTACATTGGACATTGTGACCCAGGACACACCACGCATACGCACACACACACAACTGAAACATACGTCTCATAAAATAACTCCTAGTTTTACTATGTGTGATACCCTCTGATATTCTCTCTTCTGTTCTATTTCACTTTCAAAAAACTCTCCTACAGGACCCCTCAACTGGTCTCACTACCTTCTAATGAGTAACTACTCAGTTTGAGAACCCTTTCTCTAGAAAGTTGGAGCTGGGCTGAGGAGTGAAGCTAAGCGTGCTTCAGACATTAACTAGGAAACTGGGCTAAGAATGGTTAAATCCTGTTAGGGAAATACTTTTGAGAATGGAATTTGTTGGTGCAGAAAACAGTCCTCCAGGGGATTCAGCAGAACATCCAGAATGGCCTTGACAGTAGAGGCCACTTAACTGGTCTGAGAGGGGGTGGACCAAAAGCCTAATTATAGTATGCTGGAGATATGTGTGGCCTCCTTCCCTCAGTATCCGACCTATCATTCCACAGTTTAATGTTTTCGGGAGAACCTTAGATTATTTGGAGGCTCCTTTCCCAAATATTTTCCTTCATGTTATTTCTTCTAAGCATCATCTCAGAAACAGAACTAGGAAGACTCTGCTCAGGACTCGCGCACGCCTTAAATCTGATTCTAATATAACACCTTCTAATGTTGTTTTGTATTTCTGTCTTTCCTATGAGGCTGTGAGCTCATTAAGCATGCTGATTGTGTTATTCATCTCTGTGTTCCTGTGAAACTCTGGGTGATCTTTCCAAAATGCAAATACTATCAGTCTCTCTCCTGCTTAACAGTCTCCATAGCTCCATATTCCCTTCAGGACAAACTTGAGCTCTGTTATTATGCCTTTCTTGCTCTGAACCCGATTTACCCATCTAGCCTTATCTCTTGCCTCACAAAGCTTCAGACTTTCTAAGCAATCCCAGGAACATTTTCTTCTTGCCTCCAAGCCATCACTCAAGTAGCTTCTTGTGGCTTACCCCTTTTCATGCTATGTCTTCCCTCCCCTTTGCCTGGTCATCACCAATGTGTCCTTCTGAGCTCCTGTAAGAAGCCTTCCCAGACTCCTTCAAAACTGCATCAGATGTCAAGCTGGTATTCCTCTAGGCCCCTGGTCCCCACCCCTACCTGCAACACTCACCACTTGGGACTATGCCCTCCTCTGCCTTCCCCACTGGATTGTCCAAGCAGGGGCAGACCTGTTTGACCCCTAAATCTCTTGTACATGCTTTGCACATAGAAGATACTCAATATGTACATGTTCGGATGAACATACACACACAGTAGGTATCTGATAACAGTTGGCTAAGATGAATTGAAATAGCTTCAAAATTTGACCTTAAGAATAACATGATGTCCTAAATCAGGAGGTAGAAAACTTCAGCCTGCTGCCTATTTTTGTAAATAAAGTTTTTTGGGGACACAGCCATGACCATTTGTTTAAGTGATGCCTATGCCTGCTTTCTTGCTACAACGGCTGAATTGAGTAGTTGAGACAGGGACCACAGAGCTGGGAAAGCACCAAATATTTACCATCTGACCCTGTGAAAAAAGTTTGCCAACCCCGATCAGAGACAACAGTCTTTACCTTTGTGCCAGTTCAACCGTCTGAGGAACACTTATGAAGCCTTCTCAGAAGAATATTTTTAAATGCATCAGGGCACCCGGGTGGCTCAGTTGGTTAGGCGACTGCCTTCAGCTCAGGTCATGATCCTGGAGTCCCAGGATCGAGCGGGCTCCTTTCTCAGCAGGGAATCTGCTTCTCCCTCTGACCCTCCCCTCTCTCGTGTTCTCTCTCTCTCAAATGAATAAATAAAATTAAAAAAAAATAAAAAAACAAACGCATCAAACAAAATACTTAGGATCAAAAAGGACACCAATTACATTGAAAACAATGACCTAAACAATAAAGAATTATAATTATGATAATAGAGACACATCTTTATTAATAGATTAAGTAACAATACCTAGCAATGGATTTAATAACTACAATTATTTCAAAGTAGTGATAAGCATATGACTGGTACTTTGAGATATGTACAATAGTTGTAATGGGATAAGAACATATCTGTGATTCTATTAGTGACAAAGCCACAGAAATTGCTAATACTACTGTGGTTTGTTGACTACATCTATATTTGAAGAGAACATTAAATTTTAGTTGATAAGCTAAGAATGTAATTTTTGTCCAACCAAAGTCCAAGGACCCCTTGAATTCTCTCCATGGACCCCTTGGGAATCTACAGACTGTAGGTTAAACACCCTGCTCTAAGAGAAGAGACATGATCCCATAGATTATCCAGGGCAAACATAAGAGGGGAGGAGAAAACCTCACACAGAGAAGAGCCTCTAATTCCCTGTCAATTTTGCAGACTGGTTTTATGCAGGATTTGCTCTGCACTAAAATGCATTGCAGAGGAAAGTCCAAAACCACTAGTCACAGTCAAAAAAGAAAAAAAAAAAAGATGTATTATTTGACCTTCAGCTTTCAGTCTTCTTTATCTATGAAATGGTTCAACCCAACCAAATGACAAACAGATGGATAGAACGGGGTAATGATAAACTCAGCCGGCAACGTGTCCCAAGCAGGACAACTGGAGAGCACACTTTCATTTACAGTTTACAAGTGGCTCCCAATTCTGTTGCACAAGAATTCAATTTATGTGAGCTCCCATCAATCTGACCAGGGATTACATCAGGGGAGCTCATGGTAGGAAGGATGGAAGCTTTAAGGGATCGATTTGTAGAACCGTAGGTCAGACTTCTGCAAAAACATTCAGAACCACCCTTCCATTTGAGCCTATGTGGAGGAACTTGCTGGCTCCCAGAATGGCTGGGATCAGGCACCAGTCTGGATGGTGGTTCTAAGATCTTGGATTTGGAAACTAAAGATAAGAAAAAGGAATTTTTTTGTGAAGCGCCACTTGTAATATGAAATCTCAGCTGACATCAAGTGAGCCCATTCTTGCATATTTCTAATTCTGGTGGTGGTGGTAAGGAAGGCTTATACTTAAATGGCGCAACTTCCTAAACACTTCCTTGAAAGGAAAGGAAGATTTTTTGGTCTTTTTCCCATTCCCATTCTTCCCTAAATTAATTAATTGTTTAAGAACAATTCTTTTTTTTTAGATTTTATTTTTTATTTATTTATTTGAGAGAGAAAGAGACAGATAGTGACAGAGATAGCAAGAAAGAGCACAAGCAGGGAGGAGAGGGAGAAGCAGACTCCCCACCGAGCAGGGAGCCTGACGTGGGGCTCGATCCCAGGACCCTGGGATCATGACCTTAGCCGAAGGCAGAGCTTAACCGACTGAGCCACCTGGGTGCCCCAAGAACAATTCTTTAAATATTTGAAGCTCTGTACTTTTGGGGGCAGGAAAACCAAAACAGGGCTACATCACTGTTAAATATTGCAGCTATTTGCCCAATTATTGCTATAAATTCTAGTAAAACACTCTGAAAAAAGACGGCAATTCACTTACATATTATGAAGAGCTCTAAAACACAAGTTATAATTCAATATGAAATAAAATAACAAGGGGAACTTCCAAGTTAATCTTACATTTTGTATTATTTGAAGCGTTGCCATATACCAATATTCCTTTTATTATAAAAAAACAAAAGCAATAAATAACTTGGGATTGGAGGGGAGAAGAGGGAGATGTAAATGCAGATCCATGTTGGGTTTTGCCTGGCTCTAATTTCTGCAGTTGGCAAGGTAGATTGGTTACTGTTGTGGCCTCTGAGGTTAGTGGTTCATTGTTCCCCCTACTCCCTATTCATGTACTAGTACATTTCCATTTCCATGTGGCTCACGGTAAGGAAAAGAACCAACATAAAAAAAAACTTCCATAAGCTACCTCTCTAAGTGCTGCACAGAAAGCTTTCATCTTCCCAAGCCTCCTCGGGTAGCCACTGTCATCATCCATACTTTACAGTGGACGAAAGTAGGGCTCAGGGAGCTTGAGGAAATTGTGCAAGGTTCCAGCTAGTTTGGGTATTCTCTAAATTCGATCCCATGACTGCCATGTCCAAATGTTCACCAGCACCTATGTGATGCATGGTATGTTCACCCCAGGCTAGGTGCTATGTTCCACAAAGGGGAGCAAGTCAAGATGTTGCCCTCATGTTCTGGTGAGGAGGACTGACCTCAGACAAGTAATTAACTACAAGTGTGCTGAGTGTCGCAAGTAAATGGTGTAGGTGCACCTAACCTCATCTGGGGAGGAGGCAAGGGTTCAAGGAAGGCTTCCTGGAGGAGGTTCTTCAGCAGGGGTCCTGAAGGATGAACAAGAGTTAGCTAGGTGAAGAGGTAGAAGAACTATCCTGGCAGAGAATAGCAAACAAAAAGACTTCTAACCAGGAAAGGACATGGCTCTATATGAAAGCAGAAGAGCTCTATCCCCAAAGCCATAATAGTAACGGTTCACACTGATTGAGCACTTTTGTGTGCCTGGAGCTATTCTGTACATTTCGTGTGCATCAACTCATTTAATCTCACAACAACTCCATGAGGTAAACGAACTGTTAGCCCCATTCTTCTGTCAGAGGCAAAGAGAAGTTAAATAATTCACCTAAGATGACACAGCTTAGAAGTGCTGGGGGGAAGGGTTGGACCAGGGAGCTAGCTCCAGAGCCGGTGCATTAAACGACCAGTCTATTCTGCCTCGCCTTTGTCATGAGAACAGCAATCAGAGTCACTGGGGTTTAGAGGGCAGACGGTCCAGCCTTATTTTACACATAAGGAAGCTAAGAATTGGAATTGAGCAATTTGTGCTCAAGTTTAGAGGCCAGCTCCGAGCTGTGTCTTCTGATTCCACATTTGAACAAATTCTAACTTGAAAGATGAAACCAAGAATTAGACTCTAAGTCTCAATTCTTTTTTTATTAAGTTTTTATTTTAATTCCAGTATAGTTACCATACAGTGTTTTATTAGTTTCAGGTGTACAATATAGTGATTCAACAGTTCCATACAACAGCCGGTGCTCATTACAACAGGTGCACACCTCAATCCCCATCACTTATTTCACCCATCTTCCCCCCACCTCCCCTCTGGTAACCATCAGTTTGTTCTCTAAAGTCTCAATTCTAAATGAGAAACTTTAACCTTCATAGGCTGTGACCTTGACCATGAGTCAAATCACATCATCCCTTAAAACTACTCAAGGAAGATCCATAATCCATTCAGCTTCTATTCTGAATCCCAGATTTCATCTTCATTTTAGTAACAGTCTTTACAAGGTAACTTCCTGTGAGCAAACTAATTAAATTCATTTGTTACTTGCAGATTAAGGAAGAGTCTTCGATGGGATGGAAAGACAGATGACTTTGACAAAAATATCAGTTTGTGAAATAATTTTAAAAACCTGCCCAAGTGTGTATGACCTTAAGATTCTCAAGTGAAACCAATCGGTAGGCACTGCAATCAGCTTAGAAGCAGCCCTGTGTGAAGATGAATTTTGCAAGTCTTATTATGGAAGGCATCTGCAGGGGACCAGGGAATTACTTAAGCAGAAGGGTGTGAAAGGGAAAAGAGGAGACGCACTGCTTTTTCTCCTTTATTAATATAACTGTGACTGAGATCAATATTTCTTGGCCAGTGTCCTTAAAACATACACAGAAATATTTTGAACTTTCACATGGACTACAAATAAACCAGTGGTGGACTTTTTTATTAAAAAGAGCCACTATCACTCGTATATGGAATTTAAGAAACAAAATAAACGAGCAAAGGGGGAAAAAAGAGAGAGAGAGGCTGACCAAGAAACAGACTCATAACTATAGAGAACTGATAGTTGCCAGAGGGGTGGGGGGTGGGGGGTTGGGTTAGGTGGGTGACAGGGATGAAGGAGGGCACTTGTGATGAGCACCGGGTGATGTATGGAAGTGTTGAATCACTATATTGTACACCTGAAATGAATAGTACACTTATGTTAATGAATTGGAATTTGAATAAAAACTTAAAAAAAACAGGGGCGCCTGGGTGGCTCAGTTGGTTAAGCGGCTGCCTTTGGCTCAGGTCATGATCCTGGAGTCCCGGGATCGAGTCCCACATCGGGCTCCCTGCTCAGCAAGGAGTCTGCTTCTCCCTCTGACCCTCCTCTCTCTCATGCTCTCTGTCTCTCATGCTCTCTCTCTCAAATAAATAAAATCTTAAAAAAAAAAAAAAAATAAAAAAAAAAAAAAAAACTTAAAAAAAACAGCCACTGAAAGCTTTAATCTACCCTTTCCAGCAATTGCCAATGCAAAGCTCAAGCAATTTTAACCCATCAGGTCACACTTACAGAAAAACTATACTTAAGTTAAATGAAAACTTTAACCAACCTGGTAGATAGCACATGTGGGGCATGGCACTCCAATTGGAACATCAGAGGTAAGGAATACTTTTCCAGGCCTTTGGTTTTCATTGCCACCATAGTATTTATTTTTTGCTTAAGAGAAAGGCACTTACCCTGGGGAAATTCTTAGGCAGAAGGAGGAAAGTTTCTCAGATATTTATAGCCAAAATATTTCAAATCATAGGTAGCTATATTTATGCTTGATTCTTATTTTAATAAACAGTAAGTATTGCTGCCCCCAAAGAAATTTTCAGTATCACTTTAGAAAAAAAAAAAAAAAATTCTCCTTCACCTCAAATGCAGGGCTTTTCTGTTTTAAAAAAGCAGGTGAAAGTTTTAAAAACACTGCAAAATATCTTACAGCCTATAGGCTTACTTAGAATCTGCCTCTTCAAATCTTTTCTACACTGATTAAAAATAAAAAAATCTACTCTTAGTGAGGAAGCGAATAAATAGCCCCCAGGCCAACTCTGGGGGAGATCAGATTATGTTCACCTAAAGCTTCATCCTCCCCGAGCCAGAGACCAAGTCACTGAGAGCACCCCTTCAGGGGGGTCACCCTATGGATGTCCTCCATTTTGGGGAGGCAGAAGCTGGATGAGAAATAAAAAATTTGCTTGGTCTTAAGCCCACGACTCAAGAGAGCACCATAAATACATAATGTCCACCTGAAATACCAATGAAACTAGCAAATACACACTCAGTACCCCCATACTCTGGTCCAGTATAATTTCTCTGGTTAATCTTTTATCAGCCAGTTAAAAACCTCTTTAAAAGCTTTTTAGACAATTTCTTAACAATGCCTTTGATACCATCATCCTCACTGAATAAGAAGAACAACTGATGTATAAGCTCCTACCAAGGCAGAGAGAGGGAGGAGCAGCTCATCTTCCACAGACAGGACTTACAGGAGAACTTCCCATTAAGAGGGTTGAAATCTGAGGATAACTTCTGGCAGGAACCTGATTTCTACAATTTCAGAGTCTTGGCTTGCCAGCCTGCCTCTTGGCTATAACAAGAAACTTCGGGCTCACACAAGGACCTGTCCCCGGTGTTTGTACACGCAGGAGGTATCTGGGCAAAAGGAATTCAATATTAACATAGGCAGACCTTTCCGGGGAGAATAGAATAATGACTAAAGACCCCCAAAAGCTTTTCACACTGATTGCAGTTTCTGATTTAGAGCTCAGAAAGCTCTCTCTAAAGATATCCTGGAGTAGTCACTGGAATGGGATAGGCTCTGAGACGTTTACAGATGAATGTGGGGATTTATTCTGCGGCCAAACATTCAATACCACAACAAGCTGTGAAAGCTTTCATTCTAGAAGAGCAAACAGCAGCCTAAGATGAGGCTTCAAGGTTCCTTCCCAGCAGGGCTCTGGGCGGGCTGAGTCTACACTTCTACCATCTCAGGAGTGGATCACGGACATGAAAGGGATGTAGGGTTTCACAAAAAGAGCACTGGGCTGGAAGTCAGGAGACTTCTGATCTTGATTCTGTCCCCAACCTGTCATTTTACCTTGGCAAAGCAACTTAAGCAATTGAGCCTCAATTGCTTTCTTTGTAAAAGGGAAAACATGGTGTGGAGGGAAGAAAACAAACAGGCGTTAAATGCCTACGATGTAGAAACACTTTGTAAAGACTGTAGCCAACAATTCTGCAATGAGGGTTATAGCAGCTTGCTATTACAGATGAGGACATGGAGGTTCTGAGGTAAAAGCATTTGACCAGAGTTAGATATTCTGGAAGAGATAATGGAGGCAGAGATCCTAGCATGGGGGCTGGAAACGGGGGCAGCTCCCCATTCCACCATGTTCCAAATAGAACTCCAAGATGTCCAAGAACTCTAAATTCAAAGTTAGCTTTCCAGAACACTGTAAAGTTGTATTTGTCAAGATAAACAGATTTTTTAAAAAATTAAGTTTTTTAGAATGGTATATAATTTTTAAATGTCAATACATAAAAATCTGGGACCTGAGCCCTCAAATGTTAGAGACTGTTCTGAATGCTAAAGAAGTGCATTTTTCTTGGTGAAGAAGTATAATTATTAAATGTAGGTACATAACACCCATATGTACCATAACATCTACAAAGCTCTTTCTCCTGTGTGATTGCAGCTGATCCTCCTGACCACATGCCATATATTGCAGATAAGGACTGGCAGTCAATGCCTGTGGGGCCCACATCACCCCCCTTTGTCCCACTTTTGGTTTCAGCAGCAGCTGCTATGTGGAAAGTTTCACGTGAGCTCAGATTGGCCTTGTAGAGCCGCATCCGACCTCAATCACATGCTGTGCTCACAATCATACCTCCTTCTAGCCCCGGGGACCCGTCCTTAATCTACACGCCAGCAGAGCCTAGAAGTGTGGGAAGTTAGACCCCTGAAGGAAACTCTCAATCAGCTGAGGAGAACAGGAGCCCGTGGGTAATGGTTCCTGTCCTTTGGATAGGCAAATTTGAGGGGAATTCTGCATACTTCAGGGAGAGCTCGGTGAAATCAAACCCCCGTAGAAGACCCTGGTGACTGTAGAAGTGACTTTGGAGACATAGTTATATATCCTCCTTCCCTGTCTCCCTCTCCCCACCTTCTCATTCCTGCTTCCAAATCAAATAACCGACTTGCACTCAAGCCCTTGTATCAGGCCAGCCTGTGGGGGGACCCCAAACCCTGAGAAGCACTGAGGTTTCAGGGCAGGAAGTGACTCGCGCCAGGTGGTGGTGGCAGAGTTTTCTTCCTGTTCTTCTGGTTCTAAACTCAGTGAATCCCTTTCATCGTCCACATTCAGTGGTGCACACAGGTTAAGAAACTGCAATTTCTAACTTTTGCCAATATGCAAGGCTTAAAACCAGTTTTCAAAATACATGTTTTAACACAAAATTAAAAATAAATGATAACCATCATCTTTGCTGGGGGTTACACAGATAGTCTGCTGGGCTACCATGAAAAATTTTGCATTTCCTCAAATTTCAAAGTATTACATTTTGCTTTGCTGGTGCTAGACAAGTGCATTAGAAATGTCAAGTTTCACACGGAGTTTTAGGGATGAGCAAGCTGAAGTTTTAGGACTTGCAGTGTTTCATGTTTAACTACTACTGGAAGCAGGATTAGAATCTTTTCTATCCCAGGCACACTCCAGCTTTGCCTACCAAATTTGTTCAATGGAGGGTTTGTAGATTATCCTCAATGATGAGCATCGGTCTGGAGCTTTGCAGTGAGCATCTTTATTCCCCCTCATTTTCCCAGCATCTGTTCTTCCCTTTTTCTTTAATAGCACCACAATTTTCCTTGGATGAACCAACCCTTCTGAACTCCCTCAATCCATGTACTTCAGGGGTAAATGAACCACCAGGCCTTAGTTCCAGAGTTCAGAATATGAACAAATGCCTGATCAATTAGTGTAGCCTCTTCCCTGGCCACAGTGATTGGCTCAGAGACGAGGAACCCAAGCCTGGCCATTAGAGTGGACAATGAGACTCCAATGGGTCCACTGAGAAATATCCACTCTTTTCCAGTGGGGAGTTACGCTAGTAGATGGCAAGTCTTCGGTGCCTGGCGGCCATCTTACCACCACACCAGAAAAGCCTGCTTGAAAATGTAGCCAATAAAGGGGAAAGCAGGGGACAGAGATGGATGGAGACAAATGGCTGCTTTGGCACAGATGAGCTCTTCCCTGAACCTAGATTTGCCTGGGACTTGAGAGTCCCAGGAGCCACTACATTACTGCCTCATCTTCCAGGCTTCCACCACCTGCAAGTCAACAAATCCTGCCTGAAATGAGCCCTGTCCTCAAGCATTAAAGGGACTCAGTGTAGCACTTCTCTGAAGAAACACGTATCTATTTTCCACCACGGAGGAGGAGGCAAGGAAGCCAAGCCACAGAGCAGGGCTAATCCAAATCCTGGCAGAATCATTTGGTCCCAGCTTCAGAGAGCCTAAGGAATGGGGTGCTGAACTAGTCTCTTTATGAATCCATGAAGCAGCAGGCCTTAGACAAATGCCACCACGTTTAATGGAGGGAACACTAACTCCACAGACGTCGTGTGCATCAGCCTGGTGCTTCGGTTCTCACTCCAACTGCAGCTGGAGTTCAGAGGAGAGGCCTTAGGTTGGGAATTCCTTTTACTTGGTGTGTGCATGTATGTGTGTGAATGTGTGTGGGGGGGATGTGTGCATTGTTTTTGTTTTGTTTTGTTTGTGTATTTTTGCTTATAATTACATAGTGGCATTGAGAATCCATGTTTTCCTATCTGTAAGCTTTTGTTAGAATTCCTCATCCCTCTTCTACCCTCTGATAAGCTGAATAACGAGAACTGGAGAGGTAGATGAGAGAAAAAAAGCAGAAACCAAACCAAGACACCTGCCCCACAGCAATAAGGATGCGGAGGAAACAATGACTTATATTTGTTTTCCCCCTCCCTCAAGAAAAATCACCATCAAATATTTACTTCAAGTATAATGTTCCAAAGCCAGGGAGACAAGTTTCAAGCTTGAAATGTGGGCAGGATTGTTGGCAATGATGCCTCAGGAGTTTTCAGAGCCTAGGACAGTCCTGATGGTGGAGGAAATGAGGAAGAGGTAAGGTGAGTGTCAGGTTTACCAGATGACCCGGCTCTGAAAAGGTGTGGGGACAGGTGCTGGCCCAGGGACAGAGTATAAATATAGGTCTTTAAGCCTTTGTCATCTCTTAAACACACACGCAGAGGAGACGACACTCAATGCAGTATTCTGTCATGCTTGGAATACCTGAGGTTGATACATACGGCTTTTGAGTGTGACACACAAACTTACCTGATGAATTCTACAGAATAGTACTGAATGGGAGAGCTTCCTTCACTCTTTCCAGGTTTCCAAGACAGGGCCACCTCAGAATCAGAGACCACAGTGACGTGCGGCTGCTGGGGTGCTGTCGGAGGCAGGCAGGAATCTAGGCGGGACAGCAAACACCTAGAGTTGGCTGTGGTCTTGTTGCTGGGGATGTTTAATATAAAAAAAGCACGTGTGCTTCCTACAGCCTAAACATCTCTATTCAGAATAGTCTCCAAATCTAAGCCAAACAAACACAAAAAAATAATCACAACTGGATTTGCCATGTAAGGTTTGAGATAATGAGAGCTGGTCTTCCCTCCTTCCCTCAATGCCCTGGCTGAAACTCTAACTAAATTAAGACATCATTGGCCCTGGGACACACAATGGTGCATACCCTTTAAAACCCTCAACTACACTCCCACCTCCTAGTAACCTTTCATCTGTTTGCATGTTAGAATTGACACCTGCGAGGAAAATGAAATGCATAGCATTACTGTCACTCATGTCAATTCTTGTGTGTGTGTGTGTGTGTTTGTGCTTGTGCGTGTGTGTGTGTGTGTGTGTTGCCCCAACCATCAGAATGCATACCAATGGTAGGATGTTTGGGACACGCCCTCATGCCCTCATGTGTAAAGATGTAAGACTCACCCACGATCCTATCACCCCAAGGAAACTGCTGTTACTATTTGCATATCCAGACTTTCACATCTCCCAGCCTTTACTTATACTATTGCTTATGCCAGAAACATTTTTCTTGCTGTCTCTCCTAGAGGAATCCTATGTAGTTTTCAAACTTCGGGCCAAAAATATTGATCTTTCTAAAACCTTCCCTGCACCTTGGGATGGAGGAGTGCTCCCTTCTGAGTGCTCCAGAGCCTGCTGCACAGACCTCAGATGCCCTGGAGCTGCTCATCTACTATTTGCTTCTCCCTCCACAATGAGCTCGTGAGCAATGATGATGGAGCCACCTTTGTCCCCCAGTGTCCAGCACAGTGTCACCTCAATGAGCCTTTGTTGGGTTCCCTTTGCCTATAAAATCTCCTCTCCCACTCCCCTTCCTCCCCTTCCTGATTCCCACTTACTGGTCAGACCTTCACTTAGTAGTCATCTCCCCAGGGAATTCTTACCTCACCCCTACATGGGATCTCCCTTTACATGTTCTTACAGCACTAGATAGCATTTACCATAACCCGTGACTACACCTTAACTAGGTAATGTCTTGACCCACCCCACTAAGTTCTGAGAGGACAAAAGCTGTGCCTGTTTTGGTTCACCACCAGAGCCTGGCACATAGTAGGTCCTCAGTGATATATACTGAATGAAGGGATAAATGAATAGCACCCATTGCTCTCCCACTCTTAATGAATTGAACCCATCTTACCTTGGGGCAAAGTGGTAACATGCCGAGGGGAGCTAAGCCGCCCTTTGCCAGTCTGGCTGTAAGCTGCTATGCTCACTTGATATTCAGTGCCTGGTTTCAAATCTCCAATCACTTCCTCCTGTCAATGACCAAACAGGAAATGTGTCAATGACCAGAAGTTCTTTTCGAGCAAACCAGACAATTTCCAGAAGGGTTGCACCTCGAGGCCCCTGTGAAACTTCTTGGGACAGAGATTATTTTGCTTTCTCTAGGATTGGCCAAATTTTAAAATTTGCAAAGAGGAAAACACCATCACATAATTCCCACAACTAGAGAATTACCCTTTATTGGCATCTATACACTGTTCTAGAACTGAGACTCAGTCACCCTATCAGATTTTGCTTTTAACATTTGAGTTCCTTGATCAGAGTACTGGACTGCTAAAATTCAGGTAATAATCTTTTCCAGGGCTGGAATCCACCAGTTTTTTCTCTCCGTTTGCATGTCACAGATACTCAGAGACTAGCCACAACAGCAAACTGAGGTCTTGAGCTGTACCAATAAAGTAGGGACTCAAATTTGGTTCTCAAATTTTAAATTGCATCAGAATCACCAGGAGGGCTTCTTAAATTGCTGGGCCTGCCTCCCGGAGTTGCTGATTCAGTATATTTGGGAAGGGGCCCGAGAATTTGCACTTCTAAGAAGTTTCCAAGTATTGCTGCTGGTCTAGGGACCCCAAATTGATGAAGGATGTATATGAGCTTCACCTGCACAGTGTCGCTGACCAGAAGGCCCCAGCTGAAGAAGACTTGCTCCACTTCAGGCTTTGTTAAAAGCAATATGCCCCCGGGGCTATACAGTGCTAACTAGTAAGTGGGGGTCTGGCTCCCACTGGTCCCAGCACACTACAGTGGAAAGGACACAGGCTTTGGAATCAATTAGTCATAGGCTTGAATCCTGATTCTGCCACTTATTGCTAGCTGTGGCCTTGAAATTAAATCCCCTGAGTCTCGGTTTCTTCCTCTGTAAAATGGAGATGATATAGAACTATCTTGCATAGCTATAATATTTGGGATAATGTGCATAAAGAACTCAAGAAATGGGTTGTCATGATTACTGTCTTGTGTGAGGCCCCTCCTCTTCCCTGCTTACCTAGTTTCCACCGCTCCTCCGAGGCCCAAACCTTCCCCGGGACTCCTGACCACCGAGACCTGATCTTACCCTACCAATGATTGTGCCACTAATTTAGTACTTTTATATATTACAAAGTATGTATTACTACTTCTCCTATGGGACTGTAAGCCCCTTGAGAGCAGGGATCCTGTCTTGTACTTCTTCAAAACCTTCTCTGCAGATGATCAAATACTCACTGTTGCTAAGGAGAATTCACCCGCTGATCAACAAAATTTTTTAAAAGGACTCAACCAAGAGTTATCAAATACTTACTACAGGAGTCCTTAACCCTGAGTGCACATTAGAATCTCTAAAAAAAATACCAATGCCTGGACTCCACTCCAGATTACTTAAATCAGAATCCGTGGAAGGCAGGGCCCCGGGTGTCAGTATAAAGCTCTGGGCTGAGGCTAATGGGCAGCCAGGTGTATGAACCCCGGGGCCAAGGCTCGGCTCACCCCCTGCGTTCTGCATTCCATCCGTGGCCCGCCTTCTCCTGTGACTCCATACCCCCCCCACCTACCTGGTCCTTATGTGAGTACTCACTGTGCTCAAGTCTCTCCCACCTCAAGAATGGTCAACTATTCCCCAGCACACATGCGCCCACCTCCTCTCCACGGGGGCAACTTTCTTAAAGGAGCTGCCTCCACTTCCTCACCTCTTTTTTTTTTCTAAAGAGAGAGGGAAACAAACTATAAGAGACTCTTTTGTTTCTGTTTTTTAATTTATTTGACAGAGAGAGCAGATGCAGGGGGAGCGGCAGAGGGAGAAGCAGGCTCCCTGCTGAGGCAGGAGCCTGATGCGGGGCTCGATCCCAGGACCCTGGGATCCTGACCTGAGCTGAAGGCAAATGCTTAACTGACTGAGCCCCCCAGGTGCCCCTTCCTCACCTCTTATTCGTCCCTCACCAGGCCTCTCTGCACTACAAACCTACTGAGATGTTCTTACCAAGCAAGGTCACCACACAATCTTGTAATAAATCCAATGGGGATGATTCTCCATACTTGACTTATTGTACCTTTCAATACTGTTACCTAGACTTGCTTCTGAAATTTCTTAGTTCCCTTGGAAGCCATGACTCTGCTCCTCCTTGGTCTCCTTCTACTTCTCTCATTGCTCCTTCTCAATATCCTCCACCCACTCCCCGTTCTCTGCTTGCCCCATAGGTGTTGGTTTTTCCCAGGGAGTCATCCCTCGTCATCTTGCCCTCTCACTCTGTCGTCTTGCCTGGGTAAGCTCATCTACTACTTCCTTAGCTTTGAGCACCACCTTCCCTTGACCCCTCCCAAATCTGCCTCTCAGCTCTGACCCGCCTCTAGATGTCCAGACGTGGGTTTGCAACTGCCTCTAGAACATCTCTACCCAACAACTACCAAGCCACTAAGGTTCAACATAACCAAAGCTCAACTAATCATTTCTCTTCCTGCTACCAAAAACAAAATAAGAAATTGCTTCTCCTCTTGAGTTTGCTCTCTCATTACCCACACCACAAATTCTTGACACTTTCCTCTCTGTGTTCACGTCTCCTCTCTAACCACCATTCAGCCAGTTACAAATACCGTCACCGGGACTCGTTCACATCACTTGAATCTGTTTAGGTCATCTCATCCTCATAGACTTAAGTCCAAGTCCTTATAGTTATGACAGTGGGTTCTGACTCTCCCTGTCACCCATGCCGCCTACACCACCAGTGTAGACTCCACCTGCTAGAGTTATCTTCCCAAATCTGAGCACGGCACTTCCCATTTTAAAATCCCCTTAGAATGGTGTAGTTGTGTCCCCGTTTATCCTTCCAGCATCATCTCATGTCACCTCCTTTCCTTGCTACATTCCAGTCATACCTAAGAACTTGGCAGGGCTCAAATTTATGCCATTCAATTCCTTGCCTCTGGGCCTTTGAACCTGCTGCTTCTTCTACGTGAAATGCCCTTCTCCCCACTCTTGCCTGGCTCACCCCTGCTCATCCTTCATGACTCAGTTCAGCTGAGACATTACCTCATTTCTCTGACCCCCAGCCTCCAGTCTGGTTAGGCGCCCCTCCTCTATGCTTCCCTGGCGTCTTTGGTGTACCTCCATCTTAGCACCACTCACCTTAGATTGTAAGTGTCTGTTTATTTGTCACCTTCTCCCCACCCACTTGAGGGCAGGAGCAAGTTCTTATTCCTCTGGCAACCTAAAGCTTAGGAGAGACAGGTAGCAAATGCTTAAGCAATGCTTTTTTTGATGAATGAATAAATGAAGGAAGGAAAGTGAATGAGTGAAAGAAAGAAATCAAATCAAGGTGTCCAATATAAGCAGATTACCTCATCAAGAACCAGCTTCTACGACTGACCCCTCCAACTTGATTAACAGCATCAGTACCCCTGTCCCAGGCCCTGGAGTTGGCAACTCCAGAGACAGGCTGACTTTCTCTTACCCACCTCCCTCCAGCCACCTCCACGTGCCTTTCAGACCTGCTCCCTTCCTCCACTTCCTCTGAATCCTTACCTAGGCCATTTCTACAGCCTCCCTGAGGGTGTCTGTCTCCAATAACCCTTCCTCTGCTCTCTGCCCCACTCCATCCTCTATGCAGCTGCACGAGGGGTCTTGGCTGAACATATGGACCTCACTCCAAGCCCCCTTCCGGTCCTAACTCCCTGCACCTGCACATCCCAGTTCCACTATCTGTCCCCTGGTTCCATGTTAAGTTGGAGATTAAGAGACTGGAGGTAGCAGGTGGATATAAAGCTTCTCACTTCTCTCTCATCAGTCATGCCCAGGCTCTTCCCAGGAGAACAGATACACTTTCAAACCAATGCCCTCACAGACTTTTGCTTTAGGATCTCTTCCCCTTGGAAGTCCTTATGCTGGATGGTGTATGGGAGGAGCTGTATGGTTATAGATTATTATAGGTATTAGCTCTGAGCCAATACCAAATACAGCTACTATTACCATGTATTGTGTGTTTTCTCTGTTCCAGGAACACATAGCCTGATTTAATTCTTTCTTCAGTCCTATAAGGTAGATCTCACTCTTACTTTCATTTACAGAGGAGAAAATAGAATCCCTGAAAAGTTAATGATTTGCTCAAGAACATAAATTTATTAAGTGGCAAAATGGGGATTTGAACTCTGTTTTGTTTGACTCCAAGGCCCAAGTTCTAATTCGATAATACATGTACAAAAAATATTAAATAATATTTAAATCAATAAAAAATATTTATCATAAACACTGAAGACCAGATTATTATTTTATTTATAAACATGGAAGTTTATGTACTGAAAATTTAAAAGTTATCACTGAAAACCTGAAAAGGACTGGTACGTGTGGGCCATTAAAAAAAAAAGTTATCACTGAAAGCCAAGAGACATTAGACTTGCCAAAGTTGCTTATGTAGGTTAAAAAGCAAACTCCTTATTAGATATGGAAGATTAGCACTACCTTGAGCCCAGGTGTATTCTGATAAGTAGACAGGTAGAAAGGGGCCCTCCCAGAAGCCAACTATTCCCAGTCTTCCCGTTTTGACCAGCTAGTTAGGTGGCATAAGGGAGGGAGGGTCAAGGGCACTGGGTAGCTGGGGCCATGGAAAGAGGAGCTGGACTCAGTGATTTAACCATCACATCTTCCTCTGACATCAATCCTCCCAAATGGAATCTCTCACTATATTGTGACTAGGGATAACCCTTGGATTCTTTATTAAAATACCACACAATTCCACAATCTTTCTATTTCCATCTTTAGGTGTTTTATAACTACTTGCATCAAGCTACGTAAGATACTGTATATGCTCTCCTTGAAATTAAAAAACTAAGCGTTTTGTTTTGTTGCCTGGTGGAAGTTTGAGAACAAGTCAAAATGCTTATCTCTCTTAGCTTTTATTTCTACACAGGAGAGTGGGAAAGAGTGAGAGAAATTGCTTTCTTGGAGTACAGTCCAGAGTGAATTCAGCAGTCTTCATGGGGCCCTTCCCACACCTTTTTTGGGGGATGAGGGGACAAAGCTGGATGCTTTGCCACAAAATAACCCTGCTTTGTGTTTGTCTAGCCTTTTCTAAAATGCAAAACCCCAAAAGCTGCCCCCATTGTCTTCCCAATACCCCTAGTGGTTGTCATGTGATCAGAGAAAAGCAAGGCTAGTTAGTTCACTGAGTCCAGGAAGAAAGCTCAACCACATAAGTAACGACAACAATGGGTCTGGTTTCCCTCATAAGACACACCATAACCTAATATGCTTCCAGTTGCCCAACTCTCAAACACAGCATATCAAATTTTCAGGCTAGCACCTTCTTTTTCAGATGTCCAGCTACCTTTTCCACATCTATTGTACCAGTCCCATTCCCTCCATTCACAAAGTCTGTGACAGGGATGATGGATCATCTCCTCATATCCATTCTCTCCTTTCTTATAATAGAACCCCCGTATATTAGTTGGGCCATCACCACTCAAAGACTACATTTCCCAGCATTCCTTGCATCCAGCTGTGGCCATGTGGCTAAAGTCTGTCCAACAGAATTTGAGTTAAAATGCTGAGGGCAATTTCTGGGTATCCCTTAGTAAGAAGGGCTGTGTTCCCTTCCCTCTTTTCCTCATCTATTGGCTAGAATGTGGATGTGCCAGTGAGCCAATTTGGGCCATGGGAAGGAGGACCAGAAGAATTGGCAGAGCAAAGAGATAGAAGGATTCCAGGTCTCTGACAGACAGAAGCCACCAAAACTGGTTGTAACCAGACAGGTTATAATCCTGAAGGAAACATGAATGCACATTTTGTTAGAATCACTATTATCTTGGCGTTTTGGACTGTTAGACTTTTATCTTAATGACCCAATGTACAAAAATAATCTGGATAGCTATGTACAAGGAGCCCCTAAAAAGATGGGACTGCTCTTAACTGAATACCTCTTTACAATGATAAAGTCATGTTGAATGACTCTGAACATTTTAAATCTCTGACCCTGATTTCAGATTCCACCTTCACCCCCTTTTTCTCCTCCTGCTTGAAACCCAGGTCATTTGTTTCCAGAAATGAAGCTAGAGGTCGTCTTGTTTGCTAATCCAGACAGGGAGCTACTATACTGTAAGGGCATCCAGTGAGCAGAGCTGAGAGTAAGCATGAAGCGGGAGAGCACTGGACCAGGAACCAGGAGACCCAGGTTCTGCTGCAAATAGCTTTGCGATCTTGGAGATGCCACTTCACTTCTCTGGGCCAAAGTTTCAACACCAAAATTCTGCAATTGCTCTACAATGACCTTGTTCATAGTTAATAACCTTGGATTCAACTTCACAGTTGACTCTACAAGTGGAGGCTGGGCCTTAGTTGTGAATATCTAGCATCATTACATGGAAGGCACCAGAGAAACAGAAAAGTGTTATCTTCCAAACATCCTTCTTTCAATGGCCCTGAGGAAGGCTATGCGGGCCAGAGTGGAGGGAGGAGTTGGGGAGATTCTATTCCCTGCGTGGTCACAAAAAGCTAGAAAGTATCTTCCAGAGTTTCACAGGAAGGGCAGCATTGACTTTGGGGCTGTACAAATCTTCCTTGTATGGGTCTGTCCTGTGTACTGCAGGGAAAAATCATCCCTGTAGCTTGTCTACAAAAATGTCCACACTTCTGTCCATATGCTGCAGAGGGAACAAAGGAACCCCCAGCTGGAAACCATTACTAGGTCACCCCTTCATTTTACTGTCAAAGAGAGATTCAAAGGGGTTCAGTAACCTTGCCCACCCTTGCTGTGATGACAGAGCTGGGACTCCATGCAAGTCTCATGATTCCTGCCTACGTCTTCTCTCTCTAACCTTGGATAAGACCCAAGTGCAATCACTGTTCTGGGTCAACCAGATCAGTGGACTCCAAAGCAGGATGATGGTACATCATCCTCCTAGGTGAGCAAGACAATCTTCTGAGATGCCAGAAGAAAAGAACTTTCTATTTCTGTCTTACCTCCTCCTTGAAGATTCTGTGGAACTTTCTAATGTACATAATATACTAGTAGAGTAGCATGTGTATAATTCATACACACACACACATAAATATTTTCAAATATTTTTTACTGATGATACGAATGATCAGAAAGCGTGGAGCCCACCAGTTTAAACACTCACTTCTATTTCCAACTCTAAAAAAATGACCAAATTGCCCTGCTTTGTCTTACTACTTATTTTTCCAGGTTGAAACTTGCAGGTTGTTCTTCTAAGAAAAAGGTAAGTGTCAAATGTTAACCAAATTAGAAGCCTCCATACAGGCAGATCATCAAAGGATACAACCCGATCTTCTGCTTGGCATTCAATCCAGCAAGTCAAGCAGTTTGAGGTGACCTGGTCCTGGCTTATTGGGAAGGACTTAAATCCTTAGAGGAAGTGAGGAAAGGAGAAGGAAGGCAGGGGAGCTGAACCCCCCCGCCCCAGCAGTGCTCACTCATTTAAATATCTTCTCTACTTTTCAGTCTTTTTCACCTAGTTTTGGAACAGAGCTTAAATTACTTCAACCTTTAAAAATGTTCCTCTTAACCTTACTCTGCCATGTGAGATGAAGCAGCACAGAGGAGAATAAAAGCGACTTCTTTCTAAATGATTAAAAATTCACCTGGTATGCTCCCCAGTCCCTGCTTACACCGGAACTAAGCACTCTCCCTGGGGCCTTAATCAGTATGAGCAAGATGTGGGAAAATCAACATTTTGATGAAAAGAGACGCCCTGAATCCTGGGTTGGGGCAAGGGTTTAACTTTTCTGAAGCATACTTACAAAAATCACCCGATGATCAGACTGTTCCTGCAGAGGAGAAAAAACAAAACAAAACAAAACAACATGAAAGGAAAGGAAAACCTACAGGTTGCAAATAAACCCATAGAGTAGCCCCGCTTCTACAGAGAGCCACGGGCAGCAAACACACAGCTTCCATCTGAATTCTGTTGACCGCTCGCTCAGTTCTCGTTCAGCCAGCTGTGGGGCTGAGGGCTCCACGGCCACGACCCCATTTAGTGATCGCAGCGTCCTTATGCTATAGGCTGATAGGACACAGCCTAGAGGTTCCCAAACTTTCTCTGCTCACGGCACCTTTGCTGTCTCGGGAATATTTTTACAGCACCTCTAAGGCCAAAGAAATGCCTCAGTAAGCGTTCCGTTTAATCCACAGTTATACCCAAACAACCTGGTGGTGGTAGTTCACACAGATGTCGCTCTTTCTCTTGAAAAGCTGCAACCTTCCGCAGCGCCCCTGTGAGTTTGCTGCACAGCCCCGGAGCACCCTGGCACACAGTTTGGAAACCCCAGATATGCTCCCTGTGACATAGATACTATTTGGACCCCTGTTCTGTCCACGAGGGAACTGAGGTCCAGTAAGGTTAGCTTGTTGTAATACAGCACGCTGAACTCAAGTCCAGAACCCACTCTGTTACACCGGACGCCTCCCCTCCTCCTGACTCCCGCATGATTTCCTCTCTCCAATGGATATTCTGCACCGCCCCCCATCTCCCCACCGGAACACACGAGCACACAGGCATGCACACACACAGGCATGGCTTGTCCTCTTGGTTCACACCATTCCTTTTGATTTCAGTGCTCCTCCCTCCCCTCTGCCTTTCCAGAAACTGCCCCTGCTTCAATTCTCAGCCCCTAGGTGGACCACTTGTGAAACTTCAGTCTGTTAAGCAGCATGTTAATGACATCTGATCTTACGTTGCCTTCCAATTGTTTATCAGCGAGAATGGGATTTTCCCAGTAAGACTGAAAGCTGCCCGAGAATAGGGACTCTGTGTTATCCTATGCTAGGCGTATGGCAGCAACTATGAAAGTTTGCTGAAATTGGGCAAGGTATAATTTCATAGCGTACTCTAATGCCTGGATGTAATTAACAGACAGAATATATTTAACGTAAAGGCAAAGATCATCAGGAATGATCACTAACGTCTATCTGGCTTCTTTACGTTTTAAAAACCAAAGGCTTTTACATACGCCATTTGATTTGGAACTCACCACAGCGTAATTGTTATACCCCTTTCATGGGAGAAAGGTAAGGCTTAGCCAGGTGAGGTGACTCTGGCCAAAGCTAGCCAACCTGTAAGTGCAGGAAGGATGTCTGGAAGCCCAGGGTGCCTATTTCCCTCCTGGCCCCGTGCTTCACCTTTGCACCGCAGTGCCCTCCCCAGAGATGCCAGTGTTCAGGGCAGGATCTCGATTCCAGAGGCACTGCCCAGACTCCAAGACACCTGTCACCAGCACTGTGCCCTCGCTGCCTGGACCGTGCTGCAGGCTGGTGGCCGAGGACACTCCTGTCTCCTTGGTGGGGTCCAGGTGCTTGTTGAAAGTTCCAGTGCTGAGGTGACACGGAACCTCACCTAGTGGCTTCCCAGGTGGGCTAAGCCAATCTCCCCTTTGAGGATAAAGTAAACCATAGAGGTTGGGGCTGAGGGCTTCTGGGGCAAATGAGGGCAGCTGGTACAAAAGTCTGAGATTAAAAGCGTATCATGCTTTTTTTTAAAAAAAAAAAAAAGGTGGGGGGGAGCAGCTGTAAGGTGGTTGTTTTCTCACCGGATGCATGGGGTGGGTTGAGTCCAGGATGGAAGTGCTTACCCAGAACCCTTTCTGCACGCGCCTGCCGTCCTGGAGATGCAGAGGCCAGGCGTGTGATGAGGGCATGTGTATGAAAGACGTGTGTAAATTCCACAGGACTATACACACATGATTATTACATACACAGCTACGAACACACATGCATGCACGCAATTAGAAATCCTTCGGAATATCGCTGCAACGCCAACCAGAGGTGTGCTTTGAGGGGGCTGCCTCGATGGAGCTACTCACCAGGGCCGCAGAGTCCTGGCTGAGCGGCACAGGATGCGACCGCTCCTGCAGGGATTTATCCACGCCGACCTCGGAGTAGAAGACCTGGAAAAGAGGCAGGCATCCGCGGTGAGAGCAGTGCCGGTACTTCTCTAGCAGATCAAGGGCCTGGGGTTCGAGCTCCACTCACAACCGCAGGGGCTTCCGAGGTGCGCTGCCTCGCCTCCCTGACCCCGGTTCTACAACAAACATCAGCTTCCCCCGCGCCCCCGGCTGGGCTCGCACACTCATGAGCCTGCAGAGTCCAGGAGGGAGCTGTGTGTCACTGAAGTGGGAGGGAGGGGGCTGGACCCAGGCCCTGCTATTCTCCCCCAAACCATGACTTTCTCAGGTAATCTTCCATCATCCCACTTTTGATGTAACAGGAGTTCAGAAACACATTTCTCTGCCTTAGGAAGACAATAGGAGGAGGGCCTATGTTTGGTGAAAGGGAGGCAGTAGGGAGTTATAGATCTGGGTGTTATAGGGAGTGGGGGGGGGCTTCTGTCCCATCTAAAGTGGGCAGCCCAGCTCCAGTGGGCTCGGTGCCCCATAGAAATATGGGCCCAGGGTGGCCACCTCTCTGGATATTCCCAGAGCTTTCAGAACTCCAAATATTTATCTGAAATCTCCAAACTCCTAAAAGTTGACTCATTTTTAAAAGCCCTGTCCAGGGCGCCTGGGTGGCTCAGTCGTTAAGCGTCTGCCTTCGGCTCAGGTCATGATCCCGGGGTCCTGGGATCGAGGCCCGCATCGGGCTCCCTGCTCCGCGGGAAGCCTGCTTCTCCCTCTCCCACTCCCCCGGCTTGTGTTCCCTCTCTCACTATCTCTCTCTCTGTCAAATAAATAAATTTTAAAAATCTTTAAAAAAAAAATAAATAAATAAAAGCCCTGTCCAAACAAAACATGTTGGTGAAATGAAATCAGTCCAATCTATAACCTCTGATAGGTAGGAACGCATTCTCTGTTCCCTGTCCCACTTTGCCTGTTCATGTCTTTACTTTAATTCAGATTTTACAGTATTTTGTACTTGTTGACAACATTCCCCAGTGACTCCTTATTACTTCCCATGTTTCTGCTTTCACCTCCGAACTTGACTGTCGGCAGCGAATAGCAGGAACCCTATCTTCTACTTGGTTTATATTTTCCCATCCCTGAGCAGAGTAAGGACTCCATAGATCCTAACTGACTTTCAGGCACTTACAAATACCCTTAAAAGGGAAACATTTGCTCTGGTTTCATGTAAGGAGACTGGGGCAGTGATTAATAGGGGAGAGTTGGTATAAGGAGGCCCTATATAGGAGGAGAAAGGGTAGGCAGGGCGTATAGTTACCCCAATGACACCCACGACAGAAATCCCTGTGCCCAGGTACTCACAGTATAGCCAATGATGGGGCTCCTGGGGTGCCTCGGCATTCTCCACTGGATGCTGAAAGCTGTGCAGTTCAACGAGAACAGCATGATATCGAGAGGAGGCTCCACCTTGTCTGCCCCAAAGCAAAAGAGACTGTGTTAGAGGCTCCGTGCGTCCACCTTGCGTGTACTTACGGCTGGACAGCTTACTGCAGGATGATGCCGCAGGGCAGAAATCAGACACCTCTCCGGCTTGCCGCACCCGTATCAGCTGACTCTCCAGAACTCTGCTCTCCACCCCCCACCCCCAACCTGACAACGGTACGTCCCTCGGTCCCTTCTGAAACTTCTAACAGCCCAGGGGCCAGCAAAGGGAGGCCAAGCACTTCCGACTTGACTCTAGGAGCTTGGAATGTATTAAAGGAAGATGATGAATTTTTTTTGTTTTTACTTAGTAACATATATATGTTTTATAGGTATGTTACATAGCTATGTCTGTTTACACAGTTCACTTATTACGGAAGATCTCAAAAATATGGTTAGTTGTAAAATGGGGTTAGAAAACTTCAAATGTTTTACTGTATCCTTATCTTAAATAATTTTATGGTTATGAATAATAAATTTTATATTTATAAATATAACATATGCAGATTGCCAAAATTTAGAAATGAGTCCTGTCAACATTTGAATACACTACCTCCTTTTGGTTAATGCAACTTTTTGTAAGACATCTATATGTAAATGTAGATATAGATATATAGCTATATACACATACCATATGTACATATATATTTATATATGTATATATAATTTTTATTTTTCTTTGTGTTCATTATATAGAATAAATATGTATGCATATAGTCATAATTTTAAATCTTATTTTCACTTTGTATATATACTGACAATATATATTTATCAATCAAATTAATTATTTTTAATGGCTGTTAGTTCTTCTATATACAGTAATTCCCCCTTACCTGCGCAGGATACTTTCCAAGACCCCCAGTGGATGCCTGAAACCACAGATAGTACTGAACCCTATATATACTATGTTTTTTCCTATAAATATATACCTACGATAGTTTATTAATTAGGCACAGTAAGAAGTTAACAATAACTAATAATAAAACAGAATAATTACAATAAGCTACTGCAGTAAAAGTTATGTGACTGTGGTCTCTCTCAAAATACCTTATTGTACCGTACTCGCCCTTCTTGTGATAATGTGGGATGATAAAATGCCTACACAATGCAGTGAAGTGAGGCGAATGATGGAGGCACTGTGATGGAGGGTTAGGCTACGCTGACCTTCCGATGATGCATCAGAAGAGGGATCATCTGCTTACAGACTAGTTGATGGTGGGTGACTGAAACTGCTGACATTGAAACCAGACAGGTGGGGGACGACTGTGATGCACATGCCACAATTTACACTATTGCTCGTTCCACTATTGTTAAGACACTTAATTTATTTCCAATATTTTGCGATTTTAAATAATGCTCCATGAGGGACACCTGGGTGGCTCAGTCGGTTAAGCTTTTCCCTTCAGCTCAGGTCATGACCCCAGGGTCCTGGGATGGAGTTCTGCATTGGGCTCCCTGCTCAGCGGGGAGTCTGATTCTTCATCTCCCTCTGCTGCTCCCCCTGCTTGTGCTCTCTCACATGCTCTCTCTCTCAAATAAATAATAAAATCTTCATAAATAAATAAATAGCGCTCCATGAGGGCAGGAACTAGGTATGTCCAGTTCAGAGCACAGAGACTAATAAATGAAAGAGCTTGAGTGGATGAATGTTCTTCCATTTGATTTCCCACTTGCCAGTATGGCCTGATGATCCTTCTTTTTAACAACTGTGTAGAATTCTCCAGTATATCAGTTAGGTTACTTTGTCTGCAATTCACAGAGATCTAATTTGTCAATTTATTAGACTGCAGCTGGGGCCTCCCATCCATGTTTTTAATAACAGAAACCAAGGCCTTTCTGGTGGCCCAAGTAGTAGAGGCTCAGTCTGTCACTTGGCAAGAAGTGCCAGTCTAGGAGGCAGCTGCCACCCTTCCCTGCCCATAGACACCTACCACAGCCACCACTGCTGTCACTCAGGGATTTGGTCTTCAACTACTCTCTGGCTCCGCTTTGGTTCAAGATCTGAAGTCCCATCTGGTTAGCCAAACTTATGTAATGTGACTCCCTCTTGACTCCACCAAGGGGTCAGAGAGGAAAGATCAGTTTTTTCTGGTTCCCAAACTGGGAACTGACAGACGAAGGGAGTCTTGGGAATAGTTCTTCTATTGATCTCATCCCATAGTACTGAAGGCTCCTTAGAGGAGAATCAGATCCTAGGAAAAGAGCAGTGGGAGGTGGGAAGGCCAAATACTCTGCTACTTAGAGCACATATGTACACTAACTGTTACTCCACTGATTGATATCCAGGTTGTTTCCAAAATTTCACTGTTAAAAATAATGCTGAGGAGAACATTTGTGTATGTGCCTTTTTGTTCACATGTCCGAGTATTTCTAGGATGGATACCTATTAAAAATTATGGATATATCTATCCTAAAACAGTGAAATACACATTCTTTTCAAGTGTACATGGAACATCTCCAGAATAGATTACACATTAGGCCACGAAACAAGTCTCAACAAATTCAGAAAGACTGAAGTCATACCATCATCTTTTCCAACCACAAAAGCTTGACAATAGAAATCAACCACAAGAAAAAAATATGAAAGACCACAAATACATGGAAGTTAAATAACATGGTACTGAACAATGAATAGGCTAACCAAGAAATCAAAGAGGAAATAAAAAAATACATGGAGACAAATGAAAATGAAAACACAATGGTCCAAAATCTTTCAGATGCAGCAAAAGCTGTTTTAAGAGGAAAGTTTATAGCAATACAGGCCTACCTCAAGAAGCAAGAAAAATCTCAAATAAACAACCTAATCTCATACCCAAAGGAGCTAGAAAAAGAAAAGCAAAACTCAAAACCAACAGAAGGAAGGAAATAATAAAGATTAAAACAGAAATAAATAAAATAGAAACTAAAACAAAACAAAACAAAACCAATAGAACAGATCAATGAAACCAGGAACTGGTCCTTTGAAAAGATCAACAAAACTGATAAACCCTTAGCCAGACCCATCAGAAAAAAAAGAAAAGAGAGAAAGAGAGATAAAGAGAGATGGAGGACTCAAATAAACAAAAAGAAGAGAAATAACAACTGACACCACAGAAATACATAAGATTATTAGAGAATTTTATTAAAAAATTATATGTCAACAAATTGCCAACCTAGAAGAAACAGATAAATTCCTAGAAACATATAACCTCCCAAAACCGAATCATGAAGAAATGCAAACTTTGAACAGATGGTTACCAGCAACAAAATTGAATCAGTAATCAAAAAAATTCCCAAGAAACAGAAGTCCAGGACCAGACAGCTTCACAGGTGAATTTTACCAAATAATTAAATTAGAGTTAAAAACACATTTTTCTCAAACTATTCCAAAGAATAGAAGAGGAAAGAAAGCTTCCAAATTCATTCTACGAAGCCAGCATTACCTTGATACCAAAACAAGATAAAGACACTATAAAAAAAGAGAGAACTATAAGCCAATATCTCTGATGAACATAGAAACAAAAATCTTCAACAAAATATTAGTGAACCAAATCCAACAATACAATAAAAATTCACTCACCACGATCAAGAGGGATTTATTCCTGGGATGCAAGGGTAATTTGATATTCACAAATCAATCAACATATTATATCACATCAACAAGAGAAAGGATAAAAACCATATGATTATTTCAATAGTTGCAGAAAAAGGGGTGCCTGGGTGGCTCAGTCGTTAAGCGTCTGCCTTCAGCTCAGGTCATGATCCCAGGGTCCTGGGATCGAGCTCCGCATCAGGCTCCCTGCTCTGCGGGAAGCCTGCTTCTCCCTCCCCCACGCCCCCTGCTTGTGTTCCCTCTCTCCCTGTGTCTCTCTCTGTCAAATAAATAAATAAAATCTTTAAAAATAATTAAAAAATAGTTGCAGAAAAAGCATTTGACAAAGTACTACATCCATTAATGATAAAAACTCTCAACAAAGTTAGGTCTAGAGGGAACATACCGCAACATAATAAAGGCCATCTATGAAAAACTCACAACTGACATCATACTCAAAGGCAAAAAACTGAGAGCTTTCCGCCTAAGATCAGGAACAAAACAAGAATGTTCACTCTCACCACTTTAATTCAACATAGTACTGGAAGTCCTAGCCACAGCAATCAGGCGAGAAAAAGAAATAAAAGTCATCCAAATTGGTAAGAAAGAAGTAGAACTTTCACTGTTTACAGATGACATGCATGATACTATATATAGGAAACCCTAAAGACTCCACCGAAAAACTGCTAGAACTGATAACTGAATTCAGTAAGGTCGCAGGATACAAAATCAATACACAGAAATCCATTACATTTCTATACATGAATAATGAAGTAGCAGAAAGAGAAATTAAGAAAACAACCCCATTTACAATTACACCAGAAATAATAAAATACCTGGGAATAAACCAAGGAGGTGAAAGACCTGTACTCTGAAAACTATAAAGCTTTGATGCAAAAAATTGAAGACGACACAAACAAATGGAAAGATCTTCCATGTTCATGGATTGGGAGAACAAATATTATTAAAATGTCCATACTACCCAAAGCAATCTATAGATATTTTTTCCAAGATTTTATTTATTTATTTGTCAAGAGAAAGAGCACAAGCAGGGGGAGCAGCAGGCTCCCTGCCCAGGAAGGAGCCCAATGCAGGACTCAATCCCAGGACCCTGAGCTGAAGGCAGATGCTTAACTGACTGAGCCACCCAGGCGTCCCTCAGTCTACAGATTTAATGCAATCTCATTCAAAATCCAAAGCATTTTTCACAGAACTAGAACAAATAATCCTAAAATTTGTATGGAACCACAAAGACCCTGAATAGCCAAAGTAATCTTGAAAAAGAAGAACAAATTGGAGGTATTACAATCCCAGATTTCAAGATATAATACTAGACACATAGATGAACAGAGTAGAATAGAATAGAATAGAATAGAATAGAATAGAATAGAATAGGAGCCCAGAAATAAACTCAAATCATATGGTCAACTAGTCTTCAACAAAGTAGGCAAGACTAGGCAATGGGAAAAAGACAGGCTCTTCAACAAAACTGGACAGCTACATGCAAAAGAATGAAACTGATCCACTTTCTTACACCATACACAAAAATAAATTCAAAATGGATTAAGAACCCTAATATGAGACCTGAAACCATAAAAATCCTACAAAAGAGCACAGGCAGTAATTTCTCTGACATTGGCCATTGTAACATTTTTCTATCTCCTGAGACAAGGGAAACAAAAGCAAAAATAAACTACTGGGACTACATCAAAATAAAAAGCTACTGTACAACAAAGGAAACAATCAATAAAACTAAAAGGCAACCTACTGAAAGGGAAAAGATATTGCAAATGACATATCTGATAAATATATATATATATATATATATATATATCTTGATATATCCAAAATATATAAAGAACTTATACAACACAATTTATCCAATTTAAAAACAGGCAGAAGACATGAACAGACATTTCTCCAAAGAAGACAGCCAGGTGGCCAACAGACACATGAAAAGATGCTCAACATTACTCATCATCAGGGAAATGCAAATCAAAACTACAATGAGATATCATCTCACACTCAGGATGGCTAAAATCATACACACAAGAAACAACAAGTGCTGGTGAGGATATGGAGAGAAAGCAATCCTTGTGCACTGTTGGTGGGAATGCAATCTGGTGCTGCAGCCACTGTGGAAAACAGTATGGACATTCCTCAAAATATTAAAAATACAATTATCATATGATCCAGTAATTCCACTACTGGGTATTTACCCAAAAAATATGAAGACACTAATTCAAAAAGCTATATACACCCCTATATAAACATTATTGCAGCATTATTTACAATAGCCAAATTATGGAAGCAACCCAAGTGTCCATCAATAGATGAATGGATAAGAAGATGTGGTATGTATACACACACACACACACAGAAATATTACTCAGCCATAAAAATAATGAAATCTTTCCAACTGCAACAACACAGGTAGGAGTGTATAATGCTAAGTGAAATAAGTCAGTCAGAGAAAGACAAATCCATATGATTTCACTCACACGTGGAATTTAAGAAACAAAATAAATGAACAAAGAAAAAAAGGGACAAACAAAAAAACAGAATCTTAAATATAGTGAACAAGCTGGTGGTTACCAGAGAGGAGGTGGGTGGGGGGATGGGGGAAGAGTATTAAGAGTACAATTACCGTGGTGAGCATCGAGAAATGTATAGAATTTTTGAATCACTAAACTGTTCAACTGAAACTAATATACACTGTATGTTAATTATACTGGAATTAAAATTCTAAAAATTATGGGTATATGCATTTTAAGTTTCAAGAGCTACTGACTTATTGTTCTCCAAAAAGGATTGAATAAATGAATCTTTAAATACATTTGATTTTCTCATTTGGAAAAATTCTTAAAGCAAAATTCTTATATCTAAGACAGAATTTCTCAATATCAACAGTGTTGACCTTTCGGGCTACGTGGGTTTTTGTGGGAGCTCTCCCATGCATTGTAGGATGTTGGATATCATCCCTGGTCACAACGCACTAGATGCCCATAGCACCCCCCAACCATAGTTGTGAAAACCAAAAATAAGCTCCAGACATTGCTAAATGGCTCCTGGGGCAAAATTGCTTCCAGTTGAGAACTATTGATTCTAGAGAATGGATATTATAAATAAAACCAAACTAAAAACTAGAAAATTAAACAATTTAGAAGCTTAAGGAGGTGTTAGGAGAATGCCCAGTAGAAGTAATACATCTTTACCAGATCTGAGTATTACTTAAAAGTCTTTGCTAATTTTTTTTAAGATTTATTTATTTATTTTAGAGAGAAATAGGGAGAGAGAGAGAGCACGAATGGAAGGGGCAAAGGGAGAAGGAGAGAATCTCAAACAGACTCTACACTGAGCGCGGAGCCTGACACGGGGCTCGATCTCCCCACCCTAAGATCACGACCTGAGCCGAAACCAAGAATCAGACACTCAACCGACTGAGACATCCAGGCACCCAAGTAATTTGATAAGAAAAAAGCTTAATATTTTAATATCGTCCTTGGCTATTTTTCTTCCTCTGTTCATGTGTTTTGTGCACTTTTTAATTGGGTTGTTAATTTTTTTCTTATTGATTTAAAAGAACTCTTCCTATGTTAAATATCTTAATCATTCACTGATATTTTCTCTGTGTATTCTTATCTTTAGGTCTAGCTGTATAATTACCCACTACTGGTAGCTTTTTGCTGATTTAAGAGGTTTATGCTAACAAAATCTCAAAGGAGACCGGGAAGTGGGGGGAAAGATAGTGGAAATGATCTATCAGACCCTCACAGAACCACAGAATAACCAGTAAGCACAACTTTATTCTAAGTCCTACGAATAGAACTTTCTCCAATTACTTTGGGAAAAATGACAACTGATCAAGGCGCGCTACTTGGGTCAACAAGTGTGACACCAGTCCTTGTGTCCTCGTGTATCTGCCATGGTTCAGTACAGAAAACAGAAAACAGAAAACACTCTAAGTATTTTAAGCAGAAGTGTGGCTACAGAATTGGTGAGAAGGCCCGTGGAATGGAATTCATGACTCGCCATTCATTCTATTTTATAGATGGGTAAATATATAGATGAGAGAGAGAAAGAGACTAGCTTTAGTGGTGACTCAAAACCAAGAAGTCTCTGCCTTCACACTCGATCCTGCCATGAGACTGGGAGTGCCTTCAGACACCCACAAAGTGATGGTGAACCTTGGAAGGATGAGTTTTTATGTTTTGATGGCCTTGCTTAGCAGGAGAAACAGCAGCAGGAAAGTGGCCTTCATCCCACGCCTGCCTTCCACTTGTCCCAAGAATGCAGCTCATTGCTGGGACCTAATTTACATCCAGAATACTGGCTGCAAGGCAGTCTGAAACATGTCATTTTAATTTTTCCAACCTTTGCATGACAGTCATGGCGCCTAGAAGGAGGATAAATGGATGTTGAACAAGCCAAACTACAGTATCCATGACATCTTTATATGATAAAAAGCATGAATTCCAATATGCTATCCCCTTTATTTTCATATTCTGCAAGAAAATATTCTAATCAAGCCCTGCTGGGACACAGGTACGACTTCTATTTTACTGGCACATTCACTCATTTATTAGATCTTTCACATACCTAAAAAATATGTATTGAGCTCCTATATGTATCAGGCCCTGGGTTAGTCAGTGAGGCTACATTAACGATGCAAGAGACAGAGGACCACAAACAAGTTAGCAGGACATTAGAAGTGGGTGCAACAAACATAAAGGGCAATATGGGGCACTTCTGTGGCACAAAGCAAGGACACACCTGACTCTACCTGCCAGACTAGTAGGGATGAGGCAAAGGGGGGTGGAAAAGTGTGCCAAGCAGTATATACTCTTCCCCAAAAAAGTAGGAGGAAGAACCATATAATAGAACCACTAGGGCGTTGTAGTTGAGTGAATGTGGGGAGTGAAGAAGAGGAGAGAGTGAGGAGAGCTCCAAGGATTCTGCCTTGGGAGGGGAGTGTATGCTGTTCACTCATTTGGGAACACAAAGATGGCTTTTACTGTTGATGATGAAGGAGGTGTGGTCACCTGCAGCTGGTGAGCAAGAGGCGGCCAGCTCAGACATTTGGGCCAAATACCAAAAATATTCCAGGTGAATCAAATGGTTAAAGATGGGAAATCAAATTATAGAAGAGAATTGGATTTTTGTTCTTGAGGAGAAACCTTTTTAACCTTAAGAAAGGTAAAGAAATAAATCAAAAGAAAAGTGATGAATTCTGCATCATAAAACTTTCACTATGCTCTTCAAAAATCGCAAAAGAAAATCAAAACAACAGATCGAAGGATAAATCACTGCAGCAAAATGACAGGCCAAGGGCTATCTTTATTATAAAACTCATACATATTGATAAAAAACATATTCAGACCCTAAGAAATAAAATGTGAAGAGACAACTCACAAAAGA
Organism: Phoca vitulina; assembly: GCF_004348235.1. Taxonomy (NCBI): domain Eukaryota; kingdom Metazoa; phylum Chordata; class Mammalia; order Carnivora; family Phocidae; genus Phoca; species Phoca vitulina. The sequence goes on along the minus strand of NW_022589720.1, from coordinate 29,887,251 downwards.
GAAAGTATAGCTGGTAAACACGTGTGGCAAAATATTCAAATTGCTAGTTATCAAATAAACACAATTTTTAAAAACTGAGATGTCATTTTCACCTATTAAATTAGCCAAAATGCTTAAGTGATAGTAACTAATGCTGACAAGAGTACATGAATGTGCTACTCTCAAAAAATTACTTATGACAGTGTAAATGAGCACAGGCATTTTGGAAGACAATTTGGCAATGTGCAATAGTATCCGGAGCCATAAATACGTTCCTTTCCTTGGGCTCTCTGGAAGTGTGGTTACAGTCTGTTGTGAGGAAAAGAATCTTAAAAGGAGAGAAGGCTGCTCACATGAAGATGTTCTGCCTGTGATCACTTGTGATACAGAAAAAAATAGAAACAATCTAGATATTTAGAAACAGGGTGATAGGTCAATCATGGTATATTACGTGGATGGACTGTTAATACAGTCATTAACAATGAGATTTGACCAAACACATTGTGGTAGCTTGGATTGGATCTGGAACAGAAAAGGTCATTAGCAGAAAAACCAGTGATACCCAAATAGTCTATAGGCTCCTTTGTAACTAAAGGAAATCCACAAAGCCCTGCTTCATGAAGCTTGTATTAGTTGGGGTAAGGCAGGCTTTGTTGTCTCATACATGCACTCTGTCTCTCCATTTAATGGTAAGGCTAAAAATAGTTTGCAATTAATGAAGCAGACCTATTAGCTCTTAACAACCAAAGGTAACGTATCTGCAGAATATCATTCCCGTATCGTAAGTCAATCATCACAGTAAAATGAAGGCGCCCGGGAAGGAGGCTATTGCTGCCATGAACAATGCCTACAGCATTGTCAACTGATAGCGACGGAAGTGCTATTGGGGTGACTTGGGATTACAAAAGACACAAAACAGGTACTCTCTTGCTCCTCCCTACCTCGGTGGCTGGCTGTATTCTAGAATAGGATTTTCCAAATTTTTTTGTTCTCTAGGCCCTGGATTCTCTAGGGCAGCTCTGATTCTAATTCAGGTTCTCACCGCAGTGGAAGTTGGAGGGGCAACACCATGGGGCCTCACAGGACATAGACTGGAGGATGGCCAGAGCCAGGTCTCACAATGTCTAAGAGAGGAGGGACAGGCCCATAACCAGAGTCCTGGGCTTCACATCTTCATGAAGATTCTAAACTAGAGCTGGTGGGGAATCCCAGTGCTCTGAGCATGGTGCTTTTACATACACTCACTTATGTGTCCTTGCATACTGATGGGAAGAGTTTGTTTTTCCTTCCTCAAAATAACTAACATTTTAGTTAATGGAAGAAATACTTGCACACTGTATGTTTGATAAGGGGCTAATATCCAAAATATATAACTCATACAATTCAATAGCAAAAAAAAAAAAAAAAAATACAATTTAAAAATGGGCAAAGAACCTGAAATTTTCCAAAGAAAGACATTTTTCCTAGGAAGATATACAAATCAGTAGCCAACAGATACATGAAAAGGTGCTCAACATCACTAATCAACAGGGAAATGCAAATCAAAGCCACAATGCACCTGTTAGAGTGGCTATTACCAAAAAGACAAGAGATAACAAGTGTTGGTGAGAACGGGGAGAAAAGGGACTTTTCTTGTGCACTGTTGGTGGGAATGTAACTTGGCACAGCCACTCTGAAAAACTAGACAGAGGTCCCTCAAACTACCATGACTGGGTGTCTGAAGGAAATGAAAACAGGATCTCAAAGAGATATCTGCGCCCCTGTATTCATTTCAGCATTATTTACAATAGCCAAGACATGGAAACAACTAATGTCTGTTGATGGATGAATGGATAATTATGATATACACACACACGCACACACACCCGCACACAGCACTGAACAATGGAATATTATTCAGTTATTAAAAAAAAAAAAAAAAGGAAATCTTGCCTCTCATGACAACATGGATAAACCTGAAGGGCATTATACTAAGTGAAATAAGTCAGACAGAGAAAAGCAAATACTGTTATTATTTCATTTATATGTGGAATCTAAAAAAAGTCAAACTCATAGAAACAGAGTATTGGAGGTTGCCACAGTGGGTGGGGTGGGGTGGGGAGGACAATGGGTAAAGGTAGCCAAAGGATACAAACTTGTAGTTCTCAGATGAATCCGTTCTGGAGATCTAATGGACAGCGTGGTGACCACAGTTCACAGTACTTGAAAGCTGCTAAGAGAGTAAATCTTACAAGTTCTTCCTGAGATGATAAATGTGTCAGCTACCCTTATTGTGATCATTTCTCAACATGTATGTCAAATGCATATATCAAATTATCACATTGTACACCTTAAACTTACTCGATGTTATATGTCACTTGTATCTCAATAAAGCCCAAAATAAATAAACAAACATGGGGGCGGGGAATAAAATACAGCTGTATCTCCATTCTCCATTCCTGACCTCTTCCTTTTTCTCTTCCAGAGGTAACAACCATTTGGTGTTTCTGTGTCTTATCTCCATGGAGGTTTATATACCTTTATTTTATCTGCACATTTCTTTATTTTTACCAGAAACAACCTAATGGTCCAGCAGTAAGAGAATGGAAAAATTGTGGTTTATCCATACAAGTACCAGTATCTTTCCGCCTTGAACATTCATTTCTTTAAAATGAAAGAGAGATCTGAAGAAAGAGAAAGAGACAGAGATGCAGGAGAAAACCCTGTAAACTTTAAGGCTCGCCTCAAATAGTAGCCAGCTTCTGATCATCTTCTCCTCACTGCTGGCCTGGTAATCATCATTCTTTTTGTTTCTGAGAGAGAGAGCGAGCATGAGAGCACAAGCCAGGGGAAGGGCCAGAGGGAGAGGGAGAGAGAGAATCTCAAGCAGGCTCCACACTGAGCACAGAACCTGACGTGGGGCTTGATCTTATGACCCTGAGATCATGACCTGAGTCGGACACTTGACCAACTGAGCCACCCAGGCGCACCTCGTTCTTTGCTTTCTAAATCCATTACCACTTGTCTATGTGCATTTCAGTTTCCAAAATGTCATCACTGCCATCTTCTGCCTCTTTCCTTTTGTCCTGCTGGCTAGTGCCCTTTGCCCCAGTTTACAAGCATTTCAGTGGAATTTTGGAAGGACCAGTAGTAAATATGTTTGTTCAACCCACCGCGTTTCACCAGAAATCAATTGATCTTCATGACAATATGGGATACAGGAAGGAGAAATTATTCCCATTTTACAGAGGAAGAAACTGAAGTCTAGAGTGTGTTGATGTAAAATCTTATCAATGGGACAGGAGACAGAAATAGTGAGTAATGGAGGTAGAATTGTTCTTCCTCCTAGAGTTGGTGTTCTTGGTGATGGTGTCCAACCTCTTCTTCTCAGCTTCCACTACACTCTCCTGCTGGGGGCCCCCATCCCAGCCAATCACTGCCACATAGACGCTGGTGGCTCCCCTACCTATTTCTCCACCCCAGCCCTCTCTTTCAGAGGGGCACATCTATGTGCCCAACAGCCACGTGGACCCAGGTGTCAGGTGAGCCTCTCAAATTTAACATGTCAAAACTGAGTCCCTTATTTTTCTCTTTAACTTGGGCTGCACCAGTAATCCCTGTCCTGATAAATGGCCTCACCATCCACCATGACTTCCAAAAACCTGCAAGTCACCTTCGGCACCCAATTGATCACGTGGTATCAATTCTCTTCTGTTCATGGAGGCCTTGGACTCTTCCTCAACCCAGTGCCTACAGCAGCGCTACCAGCTGCTCGGACTTGTGCATTCCGTGGACCCTATTTGCCATTTGGTCAAGACTTCCCTGGTGGTTTTTCCGGCCCTTCCAGATCCCAAGGGGCACAGTTTCCTTCTCACAGCGTAAACAGCTTTTATTCTCCACTGAAGACTATGTGTGAGTAGCTAAGTGAAACTTTTCTCTTGCAAAGCAGTGGAATGCAACATGAAGGGTGTTGGGGTCAGAGGACTGGGGGCTCCAAACCTTGTGTGTGGGAGGCGCGTATGAATGGCTCTCAGCTGGCAGGAAGCGCCAGAGGCAAACGTGCATTGTGAGCACAGCTTTTTTCTCTTTGTGTGTTTGTTTGAAGTGTCCTTGAGGGCAGGGGCAGGTCTCCAGCTGGGAGATGTCTAAAGCTGTATTTGCAGAGCGAGCACATTGCTGGAGATTGTAGATTATCGGGGCCTATGTGGAGCGGGAAGTTAAAAGCAGGAGAAAGCCACCCAGCAGAGCCACTTTTGCTCTGGAAATAGATTCCAGACTGGGCGGGGTGGTGGATCTGGAAGGACCAGAGAAACCGCAGATAAGGAGACCGTGGAGCGTGTTCCTCACCGGGATGAGCACCAATCAAAGTATCTCTCTAAATCTCTTCCAGCTAAGTGAATGAAACTAAAGGGACTTTCCTTATATCAAGAGAAAGTCCAGTCTTTGAACAGGGCAAGTCAAGCCCAAGCTACACTCTCCAAACACTCCTCATGAAGCAGAAAGTTTAGATAATGGTTACAACAGGGAGATCTTGTGGGATTTTATCTATTATGATATGAAAACATACCAGCACTTCCTCAACATGAAAAAACATCAAAAGAGTAGGCCGCTTACACGTGGACGAAAGATTTAAGCAGTTACATATGAAAATCACACTCGTATTTAACCAACAATGGTTAGAATGATGGGGGAAAAAAAACATATTATGCAACAGAAAACTAGTTTTGAAGAACTGTAGCCTTGACAACTAATATAATGCATTTATACAATATATCCTGAAGCTGTGTTCTTGTGAGCTAAAAGCTATACTTCTTAAGAGATAAGTAAATAAAAAATGTTGCTTTGCCACAAGGGAGCTGTATTCTTGGGCTTTCTTCTTTGGAGGGCTTTCAAAACTGTATTAGGTTTTTGCATTAGAAACTTCTGAATAATTAGGTCAATTTCTCATGGTAATTTTATTTCATAAAATACTTCAACTTCCTGAGCAAAATTCATCTCCGATTCAGTTAGTTTTGTAATCCAATTCATAAAAACACTTCAAAATGCACACAAAAATATCATCTGTGACAGAAATACATTGCTAGCTTTTTAGTTATTTGATTTTCATGGAATGAACCAAGTTATATTCACTGATGCAATGGAAAGCACCCACACTAACTAAAAATAATTAGGAAATTCTGAACAGGAAAAAAAAATAACCCTTATTTCCATCTTTTTGACGCTTGCTCCAACTATTATTACTAAAGCAGCACTATGAATATGGTAACCAAAATCTGCCACTGGAGCCCCTTCCAAGGTGATGCCTTCAAGGCAGCAGTGAAAATGTGGGTTTAAGACAGAGCAGTGTTTGTTCTAGTCACCGAGGGACTCAAGACATTCTCAAACACTGAGGAGCAGCATGAAGTGTTTTCCAGAGCCCTGCCAGGTTCTCTCTGTGGGGCAGTTCTGTTCACATCACAATCGTGCTTCCCTTTCAAGTCCACCATGGCAACGCATAATTCCAGAACACACGCCACCATTCCATACAGTGTAATTCCCAAATGTAATTCACCCTCCCAGGGCGTAATTTTTCACTCCAGAGTATAATCCCGGAGAGTAATCCACCATTCCAGAATGCAACTCGCCATTCCTGAGCACCTTGACTTTCCCACATGTTAAGCAATGGGCTCAGTTAGATGCTTTCTAATGTCTCTCATACTTTGACATTCCATACGTCCCTAAATATCACGTGGGGGGAGTATCTGCCTAATACGGAAGGTGAGAGGGAAGAGGATCCCTCAGAGCAGTTCATGGCTGCTCCCTTAGACCCACAGAAACAGGGGTCCTCTTTTAGAAGCCCCACTATGGGTCCTCCCTTGGCCATACCACACGCCTTGGCTGGAATGTGGTGTCCCAGGCCACGTGCCTCTGAGAGCCAGGACCGTGTGTAGACCACTCCCCGAGCGCTCCAAGCCCTGGATTCCCTACCCAGATTCCTGTTTCCTGGTCCTCGGTGGCCTCCTCCTTTCCTTCTGAGGGCGGACCCCGCCGCTGGTGTGTGCAACCTCAGGTGAGAGGGATGGCCACTGGATTGCGGTCTGCCAGGGTGGCTGGTGGACAGAGCTGGGGTTGTTGGCTGGGGGTCTGCATGTCTTCTGACAGGGAAATCTGGGCTGAGAGTCTCTAGCCGCAGCTTCTGTTAGGAATTAGTCAACAAGCCCAAGGGAACACAGATGCCAGGAATGCAGAGAGAGTGCTGGTGATGTGGGGAACAGAGGCAGAAGGAAATGTAGATAAAATTAAATGTCCATATAACCTGCAGCCCATTGACAAATACTCGAGGCCGGCGGAGTATAACCTTCCTCCAGGAAACTCCCAGCTGCCTTCATGTTAATGCCTTGCTAGAGGGAAAAACTACCTTAGCTTGACAGTAGCCTGGCCTCCAGGATCCTGTGAGTCTTCTTCAGCATCTGAAAATCCTTTTGGAACTTCCTTTTTTTTCTACTTCCCCCAACCCCGAAGTATATAACCAGCTGCTCTTCACATCCCAAGACAGCAGCTCTTTCTGCCTCCAGGTCCGGTCCCCATGCTTTAATAAAACCACCTTTTTTGCACCAAAGACGCCTCAAGAATTCTTTCTTGGCCATCGGCTCTGGACCCCAACAACACTGCTCCCAAAATATATCATTTGACGTCCTTCCGTGGGGCTTTGAGTCTTTTCATCTGGACTCTGGGCCTCGGTGCAAACTTGGTGAGTACTTCCTCTCCTCTCCCCTTTACTCTCATTCCTGGGGCCCTTCAAGGAGTGTGGTCTTATTGGAACACTTTCTTGCTGATTGCTCAGGCTGCAGTCCTCTACCCTGTGGTACTCTACGGGGAGGAAAAGCCTGCCTTTTGGCTGGAAGTTAGTACCCTGAGCAGAATGGTAATAAGACCCAGAAACTTGATGCCCTCTCTTTATCCCTGCCCTTATACAAAGTTGTCTGTCTTGGGCACGGGACAGCCATCTAAGTGACTAGCATGGCTGCCGATCTTAAGGACCCCCCCCCGCCGTGAGGTTTCCTCCTTGTTGGTCTAATGTGATCCCCTCCACATCTCTGGTCTAGCTGCTTCTGGCCTCGAGACCTCCATTGGGAGCCAGCCAAGACCAGTACCTGATGGAATTAAAAGCCAACTGGGGACCCTTTCCTAGGGAAGTTGGCTTTAAATACTACATGTATCAGAATGTCGCTTAGGCCAGGATAGATTTCTATCTTTATTGTTTCTGTCAATGTCCTCTACTAACTAAAGTTACAAATTTCAGCAATTTCCTCTTGAAAACTTTTCTAGTGTTTTCCATGGGTTAAAAATGGTGGGTTCTTCGTGGCCTTCATGGTAGGGCCTTCACAGCAAGGCAAGCCTTCATAGCAAGGCGAGCCAAAGCGCAACGTGGCCTTCACAGCAAGGCAAACTCAGGCACTCACTATGGTCTAGAATGTGATGGGGAAGGGGGTGGGAAGGGCAGGCCTCCCTCCTACAGGTCCTTTATGGCAGGCAGCACGTGATGATAGCGATTTTGTTCCAGGGACACGCCTCGGGTCGCTGTGACACAAGGAACCTCTGATAATCCTGCATCTGGGACACCACGGGGGGGGGGGGGGGGGGGGGGGGGGGTGTTGGGCACAGAGATTTTCTTGGTAATGGACCTTCTCTCTTCAGCCCCCAGGGACTCTCCCTTGGGATGCCTTTTAACCCAATGGAAACAATCAGATTGCAAGATTTAAGGGAAAAAAACGTGGCGTCTGTTCATCTGTCTGAGCTAAGTTTTAAGCCAGGAACCTTTCTTCTCTGCCTTCTGCCAGCACCTCACCTCTTCTGCCTCCCCCTCCCCCTCCCCCTGGTTCCGCACCCCCGTGGGTGCGGCCTGCATAACCAGCTTCTAGACCATCCCTGGTCCTTCCAGCACTGTTGGCCCCTACTCCTCCCATTGCTGTCGAGGAGGGAAGAGCACCCCTGGGACTTACCACTGCCCATTCCGGATTTCCCCACTGCTGTCCCAGGTAAAAACTGACAATGCAGAACAAATGGAATGACTTTTAAGTGGACCCAGGTGGAACATAATTTGGTATTTAAACTAATTGAAACTTCTTATTTTACCAACATTTACTAAAGGTCAAATGAGCTCATGTTACCTCTGTTGGAATTTGTTAGCAAAAAGATGACTTAAAAACAGGGGCACCTGGGTGGCTCAGTCGGTTGAGCGTCTGACTCTTCAGCTCAGGTCATGGGATCGAGCCTCGCATGGGGCCCGACGTCGGGCTCCAAGCTCAGTGAGGAGTCCGCTTGAGATTCTCTCTCCCTCCACCCCTCCCCCAGCACTCTCTCTCTAAAATAAAAACAAAAACAAAAAAAGATGACTTAAAATGATGGTTAATTTTGTCTGTCTCAAGGTTAGTTTCAAGGATATTTGAGTGTGTTGGTAAACCTGCTTTGTGCTTACTGGATTCATACATTTGCCATCTAAAGCATTCTGGTGTAACAGTTCAGATTTGGTTACTACTTAGTTTTCACTGGAGACTAAGATTTCTAAGAGTTAAAAGTTTGCTAAATGTAATTAAGACTGATGGGCATAAGGGGAGCAACTCTGAAATGAAAAAGTTGTTGTAAAAGGTTTATGAAGGGAAATCGTCAGAAAGGAATTTTATATGTGATCAGGACTAAAGTTAAAATGAGTGGATTTTAAAAGTACAGTGGCATGATTGAAATTCTGCTTTTCTCTCTGTTAAAAGGACAAGGTTTTCTTGAGTTGTGGTTTGCACTTGATAAGAAAATGTAAAGTTTTTTATTTTTTATTTTTTTTTCTCTTTTGTCTGGCTGGGAAAACCAGTTTCTAGGTTTTGTCTTTATCAGGTCTTTGATTACTTAGTTACAACTTCTTCTGAGTATTAAAGGAGCTAAATTTTGCTAACAACTGTAAAACCCTACAGATTTGCCTTTGGAATCTCTTATTGTCACCTTGATTAAATAAATAATTAAGTTTTGTAATGATCTGTAATCCTATTCAGGCATGTGCTTTATAAACTTCTGAGGTTTTTTAACAAACTTCTTAAGATTTAAAATGTAAATGAAGTCTTTTTGACTCATTAGGCCTTTTTATTTGGTATGTTGAGTTACTCTGGAAGCACTGTTAAACAGATAACAAGCCTCAGGTTGTATTGCTTGGGTAAATGCTGTAACTAGAGATGATAGGCAGTTCCTAAAGTTTCAATATGTTCTGGTATAAGGCCATCACTTAATATTCTGATTATTGAAGTGTTATGTGTCACAGAAATAACCAGATGTCCTTGTCAACTATATTGCAACCTCTCATCAGTTTTTGTTTTTGTTTTTGTTTTTAAGATTTTATTTATTTTTGAGAGAGAGAGAGAACGAGAAGGGGAGAGAGGCAGAGGCAGAGGAAGAAGCAGGCTCCCCGCTGAGCAAGGAGACAGATGCGGAACTCGATCCCAGGACTCTGGGATCATGACCTAAGCCGAAGGCAGATGCTTAACTGAGCCACCCAGGCGCCCCTCTCATCAGATCTTTAACCATGTCCATATTTTATTCTTTTTGTCATTTATAGTTTTTGTTTGTATTCTCTTGTAAAATGTGTTTCATCTTCCAGGAGATTCATAAAAAGGGCTTTTGACAAATACAGGTTTTTAATATCATTAAAATCCTAAAACTAAAATGGGTAAGAATTGCCAGAACTAACTAAAGTGAGGATGATTATAGTTTTTGTGACTCTTGTTTGAAACACTGCTGGTTCTTTAATGTTTGCTCTTCCAGGTTAAGGAAACTTTCTTTTAAGACATCAATGATATACAGAAATAATGATAAAGTATTTCTCTGTGAACAAAATGAAGCCTTTAACTTTTCTCTCCACCTGAACCCTCTGAAATTCAAAAGATCTCCCTAAGTATTCTCCCTTCCCTGGCAATCATAGCAGTCATTTGCATAAGTTCAATAAAAATCCGTTCTCCTTGTAACAGGACACCACTGGTTTCGAAACATTGGTTATTTTATCAAGGCTTTAACTGGAATGTCCTAAGAGACATGCATAGACTCAGATATGACCAAACGGCTTTAAGGAACTAAGGTTGACTTTATGAAGCATGGAGCCAATAGGGCCCCTTGGAAATGTTGGCCTGATTCCTGCTTACAGAGTTCCCAGCAGCATTACCAGCCGAGTGAAGAATGTCACTTCCTGGCATGTAGAGGAACCTCAGGATACTTTGGGGACCTCGTGAAAAGGAATTCACCCACATCTACAGCTTTGCAGGCATGTCTGACGGCAAGCACTTGGCTTAGCTTCTGGCCTAGAGAAGCTACGAAAAGTTCAATCTAGATTCCTTATAAAAGTTCCAGCAAAGCCGATTCTAAAAGATCACTATTCTTGCTGAGCTTATGTAAGTCATTAGGCCAAGTTTGTTAAAATTGGACTGGTTTTACAAACGAATTAGTCTTGATTTGGCTATCTTTGATAAAAATGAGGGTTATTACAGAGAGAAAATGTTTCAACAACACATCTTTGTAGATATTAGATCTTAAGCACTCAAGACTCAAGACACTGGGTTTGTAATTTGCTCCAACCGTTAACCTATATTTTTTCTTTTGTTTCTATAAAAGGTGCCTCTTATGAATTACCTGATTGCTTGCTAAACAAACGAGGATATGATGGCAGTAGATACTTTAACTGCCGCACAAGGTGAAAGCAGTGCTAACATAAAAACAGAATGTGGAGGACGCCTGGGTGGCTCAGTCTGTTAAGCAGCTGTCTTTGGCTCAGGTCATGATCCCAGGGTCCTGGGATCGAGTCCTGCATCTGGCTCCTTGCTCTGCGGGGAGCCTGCTTCTCCCTCTGCCTCTGCCCTCTCCCTGCTTGTGCTCGCTCTCTCTCTCTCTGACAAATAAATAAATAAAATCTTTAAAAAAAAAAAAAAGAGGGGAAAAAAAAACAGAATGTGGTGCATTTACTCCAGGTATCACAAAAATGTAACAGGATGGCTAAAAGATACAAATACTCAAATTGGTGCTTTAAAACAATCTCTTTCCTTTAGTGATTGGTTAAACTGCTGGACTGGAGGAAAATTTTGGTCAACTATCAAAGGCTGGTTTTTTGGGGCTTCTCTTTCTCATTATAATTCTAACCATATTTTGTTGTCTTTTCCAGTGTCTCCCTCCCTGGTGCCAAGACTCCTTCACTGTCGTAACTTCCAGCTGACAGATGATCCTTTCTACTTAAGGAGGTTCATATATGTTGTCGACCTTGGACTGGCTGCCGCTGCCATTGGTAACACCTACAGATAAACTCCCCAACTGACCAATGTTGACCCATAAGTAAGGACATCTCTACACCCCTCTTCAGCAGGAAGAAGTTACCAAAGATAAGACCTTCCACCCTCAACAACCTTAAAGATTTAAGGGTCAAAATTGTTCAGGGGGATATGATGTGGGAAACAAAGGCAGAAGGAAATGTAGATAAAATTAAATGTCCTTAGCTGTCTTCATGTTAATGTCTTGCTAGAGGGAAAAACTACCTTAGCTTGACAATAGCCAGGCCTCTAGGATCCTTGTGAGTCTTCTTCAGCATCTGAAAATCCTTTTGGAACTTCCCTTTGTCTCTACTTCCCCCAACCCCAAAGTATATAATCAGTTGCTCCTCACAATCCCAAGGCAGCAGCTCTTTCTGCCCATGGGTCCTGTCCCTGTGCTTTAATAAAACCACCTTTTTTGCATCAAAGACGTCTCAAGACTTCTTTCTTGGCCGTCAGCTCTGGACCCCAACAACACTGTTCCCGAAACACATCACTAACACCACAGACCTGGCAACTATCCCAGGGGTATAGTTCTAGGCCCATCTCTACCCGTAGCTCCAGCTGTCTTAGGGAAGGTTAAGGCAAAACACAGCTTTTGAGCGCCACTGTGTGCGGGAGCTCGCCCACTGTCATCTTTTGCTTTCCCTGACACAACTCACTTTACACCGTGGCGTCCAAGAAAGCAAGCAGGATGGGACAGCCCTAAGTCTCCACTCACGAGCCTCCTGTCGCTACTCACGCGCACGCGCACTTGTGCATTCATTGCACACACAGGCACACGCATCCGCGTGCATACACACCCTCCCCGCCCCAAGCAGAAATCTTTTTTAAACCACTTAACGATGATTCATCATTAACAATGAAAAATGTTAAGATCATTTAACAATTGAGGGAGGACAAAGAAGCATAGGCTATTAAACTTGACAAAAGCATGTGAACAAGAATACAGTACAGAAGGTTTTAAGCTAGAAGGGTGTTTTAAATTCATCTAATTCTGTGGTTCTCAAACTTTGAGGATCATCAGAATCACCTGAAAGCTTATAACAGATGGATGGCCCTGTCTGGAGTTGCTGATTCTGTAGATCAGGGATGGAGCCCGAGGATTTGCATTTCTCACACGCTCTCAGGAGACGCTAGTGCTGGGGGGAGGGGGCAGGGGGTCCTAAACCACAGTGTGAGAACCACTGGTTCGACCGAACCTCTGATTTCAATGATGGAGAAATTAAAACTCAGAGGCGCTAAGTGTCTTGTGTGAGGTCACAGCAGCTAGTGAAGAGCTGATGCTAAGACCCTGATTTATTGACTCTCCTGCCAGATGCTAGAAAGCATATAGTTCCAAATCTTAGGAAGCTGTAAGAGCTTTCAGTTTGACCCAGACCTCTTCCCAGGTGGTACCTGTGACTCCCAACCCTTTTTGTTACCTTAACACACATCACACTCCCCCTAAGAGTATATCCCTGGTTTAGGAAGGCTTCCTCTATGAGATATTTCAAAATCTCTAAATATCCGGGTCAAGAACACTGTTGCATGGAGTTTGAAGAAGCTCCCCAGGTGCTCCTCATGTGCACCTGCCCTTGGCTGAGCCCACCATGAGTCCCACTCTGGCAGGGACTCTCATCCATCCCCAGTGTCCCCAGGCTTCTGCCAAATGTATCTTTTCATATCTAACTAGGCATATCTAAGTGAGCCTCTCAGCCCTGATGGCTCACAAACACCCCAAACTCCAAATGTTCCAGAATGAAACCATCCTCTTCAACCTCCAAATCTCTCTCATGTTCTCCATAGTTCAAAAACCTGCAGCCCCTTTAACTGCTCCTCTTCTCAGACTTTCCAGAAACAACCCTGATGCTACCCCCAGTAACCCATAGAATGTAAACTCTCTGAGCACAGGCACCTTTGTGTTCACCCTTTATTCTTGATACCTACAATAGTCTCTGGGATACAATAGGCATTCCATAAATATTTGCTGTCTGATTGACTAAATGCCTGAATAAATCTCTATCTTCCTTCTAGCACTATGGCCGCGACCTTAGTTCAGCCTTCTATCCAACTGTGCTAACATCCCCAAATAGCCACAAACCTGAATTTGCTCTTCCAGGTGCCCTGAGGTACCACAGGACTGCTAGAAGAAAAGAAATCATGGCGGCAAGAGTGGGTCATCTCTCCAACATTAGACCCCTGTCTTGTTTGGAACCAGAGGACATTTGCTCCAGATCAGAGACCCACTGAGACTTAGCTCAGGCTCCACTCTGAGGTCTGAAGGGAACGTGTCACTCCAGAGACCCTGGGGGTCGGAGGTCTGCTGCAGGAAACTGGGTCACCTTTCCGAGGAAGGCATGGAAGGAACACTGGGGAAGGGCCAAGGTGATATTTGCTCCTAATATTAATTCTCCCCTTAATTCTCCCCATCCCATGAGCCTGGAGCCACACCACACGTAGGAGATCTTTGTAAGGGCTGGGGATTACAATGTCTGTAATCAGCCTCTTCTAAAGTTCTCTCTGATGACCTCAGGAGAATGACCTGTTCTCACAGAAGGCAGCCTTCTCCATAATTCCTCTGGCTCATGGCTAGATGCATAACCTTTTTAGGTTATTGTGACTACAATGAGGGTCCTTATGAGGAAAAAGAGAATCACCTTTAGAACACCACAGTGATGCATCGCTGCCAGCCAAATCCATGGGTGAATGCAAACTTTAACAGGGGAAGCTTCCATGAAGAGAACATCTGCATGGCCTCAAAGCATAGTTACCAATTACTGTGGTGGTTTTAACACGCGTCCACAAATTCTTTGATATTCTTCCTCCAGAAGGTGGAGCTGAACTTCCCTCCCTTGAGTGTGGGCTGGATTTAGTGATCTACTTCTAATAAATGGAGTATGAAAGGGAGAAATGGTAGCTTTCCCATGAAGATAGATGGCAGATGCCACTTTGACCAAGTGCTCAAGGTTGACATCACCAGTGAGAAGACATGTTGGCATCGTTTGTCCCCTGATTTGATTGGATGTGAAGGATACTTCACCTCTCTGATATTCCTGCCTGAAATGCACAGCCCCGGTCTAGTCATCAGAAAATATTAGACAAACCCAAATTAGGATGACAGTCTACAAAATAATTGACCAATACTCTTCAAAAGTGTCAAGGCCATGAAAGACAAAGAATCTGCCACAGATTGAATGAGACTAAGGAGATACAACAAAATGCAATGTGGTACCCTCGATTAGACTCTGGAATAGAAAAAAAAGAAACAGTGGAAAAACTGATAAAATTTGAATAAGGATTGTACTTTCGTTAATAGCATGGTGCTAATATTAATATCCCAGTTTTGATAAATGGGCTATGGCAGCGTAAGATGTCAACATTACGGAAAGATGAGTGAGAGATGTATGGGAACTCTTTACTATTGTCAGAATTCTTCTATAAATCTAAAATTAATGCAAAAATAAAATTATGGAAGAAAAAACTGTGGATCCTTCCTTTTTTCATCCTAATCCCAGCAGGAGACCCTTTTCTGTCAGGCAGGGCCCCTTTCATAGGAAAGGCTCCCTCCTGGAGCTCAGCTGTCACAAGCCCTGAAAATCAACAGCAGAAAGCGGTTCCGTGCCTGTAATTCACCGCTCTTTCTCACATTCTCAGGATCGGGTTTCTTTCCTGTCTCCTCCTGCCACCCCTGGCGCTCTCTGCACCATATGGCAGTACATCTGGGGAGGGGTGTCTAGGCTACACCTGCCTTAGGAAGCAGCTTCCCCCCTTTCCCTTGTGCTGGGCCAGAATCTGGCCTCTGCAGGTTTCAGGACGGCAGCAAAAGGCATTTTGCCAAAGCAGACTCCTTCCTGGTGCAGAACATGAAGCTTCATGATCAATGTGCTGCATAAGCATGTAGGTAATGGCAAAAGGCTTAAAATTAAAAGTCTTGTCCTTCCGGGAAGATATTATGAGTCATTTAGAAGTGGAAAAGAAACCAACTACATACCTTTCCCCCAAATGTTGGAAACTCTAAAGACAGTAGGTTCAGAGTTTTGGCATGCGAATGTGTGAAGGATGATAACGGCTAAAATTTAATTTACGGATCACCGTCTCTAAGCCTGGCACTCTTCAGCATTTTACAAGGGGAGTCCCTTCTACCACAGCCCCAACTCCATAGGACACTTTGGGCAAATAGGAAAAAGATTTCCCCTCCTGGCAGACACACAGGCCTCCAGCTGGGGAAGAAGTCTGGAGAGAGGGTGACATTTCTGCCCCCAGGCAATTGCCAAACTCACAATTAACAAAGTGATCCCCAACTGGATTCCAGACCTCTACAGCTCTTGGCTGCACGTGATTGCCCCAACATGATGTAAGTTACTCTTTTTAATTCTTTCAACAGCTCTGCAAGGTTAGGTGTTGTTATACCCATCTTTAAAACGGGGAAACAGAACAATGTATTGACATATTCAAGATCATAGAAGGCAGAGTAGCCAGGATTTGACCCCAGGCCTCTTTGACTCCAAAATGGATATTTGCAAATACTCCCAGGATCTTGTGATGGAATGACCATTGGAATGTTGATGGCAACAAACAGATTTACTACATAGCAGTAATTGCTGGCAAAAATTATATCAACTGCATATCCTACTTATTCTGCCTTTGGACCCAAACAATAAGCCTTCCTTTGCCCTCTGCCTTTCCTTTTTTTTTTAAAGATTTTTTTTTTTTTTTTTTTTGACAGAGAGAGACACAGCGAGAGAGGGAACACAGGCAGAGGGAGTGGGAGAGGGAGAAGCAGGCTTCCCGCGGAGCAGGGAGCCTGATGCAGAACTCGATTCCAGGACCCTGGGATCATGACTTGAGCCGAAGGCAGATGCTTAACAACTGAGCCACCTAGGCGCCCCCCCACCCCCCACCCTTTCTTAGCAGCATCTTAAAAGGTAACATAAGAAAATGGGGACATTTTATTTCCCCACATTCAGGGGTGGGGACAAACTGACCTAGTAAGGTTAGTCCTCAAAAGAGAAATAGTGGGAGCAGCTGAATTGGACCTCACGTCTCAAGGAGCTTCAGTGGGTATTGAGGGGCATGCTGTGCGAACATGGGCTTTGGAAGGCAGGAGAATGTAGTGGAATTAAGCTTGCAAGGTGGACGAGAGGTCAAATCCTTAATTAAAATCGCCAAACTTAAAACTTGTGGACACGGACAATAACAATAGAGAAAGTTTATTGGCTGCTTATTATATGTCAGGTACAGTTCTAGAGGCTTTGGATGTATTAATTATCAGTCCTCACAACAACCCCGTGCAGTAGGCACTACTGTTTTCCTATTTTAGGGGTGAGGAATCTGCGAGAGAGTTTAAGTGGTTATTCCGAGGTGAGGGAGACAGACCATGAACTCCAGAGCCTTGGGGAGTAACACATGGAGTTTATTGCCAGATTTAACCAACCAATCAAGGAACAGGAGGGCCCCCAAAGACATCTGGGCTATACTAATCATAAAATAAAATAAAAAGAACTTCTTTAAGGACCAGATTCTGTGCTTAAACACTTTACATGTATTTTCTCTTCTAATCTTTACAAAAACCCCATTCTACAGATGGGAAAACTGAAGCTGAGAGAAATAAAAGAACCTGCCCTAATCACGCACCTCATAAGTGGCAGCTAGGAGTCCAGATCGGTTGGACTCCAGAAACCAAGCCTTTCAATCTCTAGGCTTACTGTACTCCTTCTTGTTGGGGACGATGCTAATATCCTTTCTCTCCTCTAAAGCTCCTAGATCCAGATCATCTGCGCAGGTCTGTTCAGTTAGGAGCAATAAGCTGTTATGATCAATTAAGAAAGTATAATAGGAGCATCTCACACACAGACTTTGGAAATACAAAATGCTTTTAGTACATATTTGTGGAATGAAGGAAGGAAGGTCCAGTATGGTATGATAACCTTTGAAGGGACAGAAGTTGCATAAACATTGACCATGCCTGTCAAGACTTATGATATCAATGAGGAGAAAAGATAAACAGAACTGAAGCAATAAAATATAAAGAGTTGTCTGTTGTCCAGCACAGCAAATCACGTCATAGGTAATAGAGAAGAGGGGCTAGGATCATTAAAGACTATAAAATCTAAGTTAGAAAGTCAATACCCAGTAAATGAGATTTGAGATATGCAAAGTCACCTTAAAGAGAGGGGATGATAAGACTTAAATGAAGTACAAGGCGAACAGTCATGATGGATGCACCTCCATAGTGTCCCGGCTGGTATCCGTTTTGATTAGTCAATGTGCGTGTCATACCCATTGTTAAGTATTTTGATTCCTGCAATCAGTCAGGACAAGCTAGGTCATGTTGCTGTCATAAATGACTTCCAAAACACAATGGCTTACAACAGGATTTTTTTTACTATTCATTTACAAAATTACTGACGGTTGGCTGCAACTCTGCTCCATGCCATCCCCACGGTGGGGCCCAGGCTAACAGAGTAGCCTCTATCTGGAGCCTAATGAAACAAGTGCGGCTCTTCAAACTTCGTCCTCCTAGTGACACATGTCACGACTACTGACTTTCATTGATCAGAACTAGTCACATAGCCTTATAGTCAACCAGTCAACAGATTACCTTTATGGATGAACGATAGCATTCTGCCAAGATGTGAAGAAAAATGCTGTCAGTTGGTGGAAAAGTGGGGATTCATGTGGAACAGAAAAACAGCAGAGTCAGAGGCAAATGACAGTGGTCCCCATCTGGGCCCTGTCCAGGGGAGCAAGTCCCTGGGAGGCTTCTACATCCCATCTCCATCCCTGAGTATCTCCATTCAACAAACACCAGTCACTCTGTGACCTGTTCAAGGCCCAAAGATGGGCAAGGAGGGCAAAACTATTGGGCATTTGTAACTATCTATTGCCCATATTCTCACATTCACATCATTGTTCTGGCTCTGCTGGGCTCACTCTTGAAATAGTGGAGTTAAAACACGCTTCAACTATAATTAAACACCATAGTATTGGCATAGAAATGGACAGGCAAATCAAGAGAACAGAACAGATAGCCCTAGAATGTATAAAAACTTAATTTATGATAAGAAAGGCATCTTGGATCAATGGGGAATGGAAGAATAATTCAACAGATGACATTAGGACAGTTGGTTAGCAAATTAGAAGAGAAAATCAATTTCTAGCCTTAATTCATGCCACATACCAACATAACTTTAACTCCAGATGGATTAAAGAATTAGAGAAATTTACATTTGTAAAGCCACAAAACAAGAAGATTCTCGCCCTTCATCCCCACTCACCCTAGCATATTTACTTTTATGTTTTTGTTACTAGAAGAAATCATACACAAAATAAAGATCATACAACAAAAAAAATTTTAAAACATTTCTTCCTGTCAAAACAAAAACCAAAGTTAAAATACAGCCTAGGACAAATATTTACAGACAGAAAAAAAGATATCATTTAATATAGAAGGAACTCATCTAAAACAAGAGCAGCATTTCATGGTTCATAGAGAAAAATGGACAAAGGGTATGTACAGACAAGTTACTAAAAAGGATAAAGTTTAAACACACACCTGGAAGAAATATTCAAGACTCAGGAGGAATTAAAGAAGGGACAACTTATTGCAACACTGAGAGCCATTGTTTACCTACAAGTTGAAACAAATTTTTTAGAAATGATACAACCCAGTTTTTCAAAGGCTGTGTTTTTATCATTTTGATTGTAGTTTTACTTGGTGTAACTCTTTTGGAAATTAATGGGGCAATGTATGAGAACTCTTTTTTTTTTTAAAGATTTTATTTATTTGACAGAGAGAGACACAGTGAGAGGGGGAACACAAGCAGGGGGAGGGGGAGAGGGAGAAGCAGGCTTTCCCCTGAGCAGGGAGTCCGAAGTGGGACTCGATTCCAGGACCCTGGGATCATGACCTGAGCCATAAGGCAGACGCTTGACAACTGAGCCACCCAGGTGCCCCTGAGAACTCTTAAATATATACTAATATGCCCTAGTATTAGTACGTCTCATATTCTCTCCTGAAGAAATGATATAGAAAAAAGTGTTTATGCACACACATGTTTATCTCAATATATTTATAATACTGAAAACTTAAAAACAACATGAATTCAGGTAAGAATGTTCAAGGAAATCACAGTAAGATATATGCAATTGATGGTCTATCATTAAAATGATGCTCACAAAGTGTTTATAATAACATGGAGAAATGCTTCCATATGATGTTACGTAAACAAGGCAGTCTACAAAATAAATGCCTATATAATACAAAATTATGCAGAGCAAAGCCCCGAGAAAAATTCAGCAAAAGTTCATTGTAAATGGCTCAAAGTAATGAATTTCTATTTTCCCATATATTTGAGTTTTCTCTAAGGAGCATGTGTTACTTTCATGAGAGAAAAATAAGCATCTTAATACTGAGTAATAACTGAGTGCGGACTGTGTCAGGTGCCATGCTGAGACCTTACAAACTCAAGGCATAAGCACCCACAACTGAAGGCAGAAGCCTAGCATCTAACATGTATTCGATGCTAGACATGCTCTGACTCATCCTCTACGTTATCCTGTCATTTGGTGATATTATTATCCCTATTGTACAGATAAGAAATAATGCACAGAGAGGTAGAGCAACTTTTCCAAAATCACAGAGCTGGGGAGCATGGGAGGGAGCCAAGATCTGAACCAAGACAGATTGATCCCAGAGCCAGTGCTTGTAACTATATAGAGATTGTTGCATTTAGTCACTGTAACAACCTTATAGACAACATTTGATAAATGAGAAAACTGGGGCTCTGAGAATGGTAAATGACCACAGTGACAGGCTTGGCAAGAAAGGAGCCTGAATGTGAACTCGGGCAATCTGATTCTGGAACCCACCCTCCCCCAACCCTTGCTCCTAACACCCGCACAAACCGCCTTGTCAAATAACTAGTGCATACAGCTCCCACACTTTCCTCTTTTCCTTCGGCGGCCCCTTTTCCCTACTGTTCAGTGTGTGGATTGCCCAAGACCCTCAGGAGTCATCCCTTCTGTTTCTCAGCCTGTTTTGCATTCCTTTCCGTTCTCAGCATTTGCAATTCTAGGCTGGCCAACTTTCCTCTACATTCAGGGTCTGATAAAGATCTCGGTAGGGAGGGGAGTGTAAGCATGTTACAATGTTTTGTAGATGTCTTTGTTTCCTCTTGCTTCCATTAAAACAAAATACACAAGCGTGCGTGCGCGCACATACACACACACACAGACACACACACACACACCCAAGACAGGTGCCTGCTGCATATAAAATGTCATTAGTAACTAATCCACGGTCCCAGGTGGGAGAGAGAAAGGCAAGGAGCCAGTTGGAGACTAAACGAAGGGAGCTGCTGTCCTGCCTCTGGTTGCCTCTGGGAGCAGTCTCCCCAGTGCCGGCCCCAGCACACGGCTTTCTGGCACAGAGTGCCACCCTGAGACCATCTCCCTTCAGGAGCTTTCACTCATGAACAGATCTCTGTGAGAAGGAAAGAGTTTATTGACCCCATTGGTTTAAATAGTGGCATGTCAGATCCTCATGCAGGATTGAGATCTTAAGGGAGGTCAATGTCACTGCATTTGCAACCTTGTGTTAGGTTGGAAAATTGCCTGCAAATTCAGGCCAGAAGGGTAGATGATAATGGCCCAAATGTGTATATGAAGGCATTAGGAATAAAGAGATACATTTTTCTTTTTTTAGTAGCTTGAAGTATAACATTCAAAGAGATTCCTAGAGAAGGGAGAAACAGTATGGCGAAGATAGGAAAGAAAATTGAAATTGTCACGGGGGTGGGGGCTTCATATAACTAGAGAATAATTGTAACAGACACTTTTTGAGCCCTTATGTGTCACACAGGGTCTGAGTGATTTAGCTCAGTAAGTTACTAAGTGTAACTGATGTAATCTTCACAATAATCCCATGTAACAGGCATTATCAGTCCCATTTCACAGATGAGGAAACCGTGGAGGAAGCTGTACAGCTCGTCAGTGCTGCAGGATTTGAACTCCACTGTGTGACTCCAGAGCCCACAGCCCTTACCCACTTTCCTGATCTGAATAAAGCAACCTCAGTGCAAGACAGAGCCTCAAATAAATGGAAAGAAGGAACGATGACACTGCTTGGGGATTTGGAGAAAAGAGAGCTAGAAAAGCCTATTCGGAAGATCATCCAAATCTGCTTAAGCACTTTACAAGATCAGAATCAACTTTCGTTCAGGGGATAAAATACCATCTAGTGTCCAAGCTTTGTGTGGTCCTCAAGCACTCGGCAACCCTCGAGGCTCGGAGCAGAATCAGCGACTTGGCATTCCCCATGATGGCTTCCCAGAGCCATCTCTCTGTCCGGCGCTAGGTCCTGCAGTGGCATTCGGCGTTATTGTGGAGTTTGGGTTATCATCATTCATTAAGGGAATGGGCAGGTTGGACTTGACCTGCCCCCAGAGAACTGAATGGACTGAAGTGCACTGGGTCCCCTTTCCATTCCCCTCACTTCTCACCACCTGGGCGTTTTAACATCTCCCAGCATCTCAAGAAGAAGGGTGAGTACTACACAATGAGAGATTTGGAGAGAACAAGAGAGACCACAGTCACATAACTTTCACTACAGTATATTGTCATCATGGTTCTACTTGTAATCAGATATTGTTGTTAATCTAATGCCTAAATGAAACGTTATCATAGATAGGCCTGTGTAGGAAAACACACAGTTCACAGAGGGTCCGGTCCTCTCTGCAGTTTCAGGCATTTCCTGAGGGGTCTTGGAAACGTATCCCCTGAGGATAAGGGGGGGTGATGACTCTAGTCCTTTTGTGGCCCTTGTCTGAGGAGACAGATTCTGGAAATATCACTCAGACTGATGTCTATGAGTTTACCACTTCTGTTTTCCTTTCAGAGTGCTATCTTTGAAAGAAAATCCAACCAGGTTATTTCTCTGCTCAAAACCCTGCATTGGCTTCTCATTTCTCAGCATCATCCTGACTCTTGAGACTTTGCATGATCTGACCCCCCACTGCAGCTCTGCTCTCTCACCTCTTGGCACTCAGCTCCAGCCACCCTGGCCTCCCCATGTTTCTGGAACATGTCAGACATACTGTAGAAGAAGAAGTATTTTTGTCACAGTATTGGGCACTGAACAGGCACGGTCTGGCCTGCACTCATCTTCACTTTTGTGCTGCAAAATACAAGCCATATAGCCCAGGGGCATGTGGCCAGGAGGACAGTCTCCTGGGTTCACAACCTGCTGCTACCACTCACCAGCCATAATTATGGAGGGAATTTCTTTCTTTTTCTTTTTTTTTTTTTAAGATTTATTTGAGAGAGAGACAGCAGGGTGAAGGGCAGAGAGAGAGAGAGAATCTCCAGCAGACTCCCTGCTGAGCGCAGAGCCCAACATGGGGTCTGATCCCACAACCCTGAGATCATGACCCTAGCCGAAATCGAGTCAGAGCTCAACCAAATGAGCCAAGGGGAATTTCTTTAACCTTTCTGTGCTTCAGTTTTCTCAATTGTCAAATGGGGATAATAGTTGAACCTACACCTAGTATTGTATAAGGATTAAATTAGCTAATACAAGGCAAGAAATTTAAACCAGTGCTTAGATATAATAAACACTGAATGATTTTAACTAATATTGGTAAAATATTTATATTTTATATTTATATTTATTTTGGTAATTTAATGGAAATCTTAGCTTTTATATGCATTGGCACTGAAAATAGTTATATAGTAGAGTACTCAGTGTATAGTAAAGAACTTAATACCATCTTAAAACCCTAACACATGAACTCCCCCCCCCCCAACTTTTTATTTAAATTCCAGCTGGTTAACATTCAGTGCAATATTAGTTTCAGATGTCAAATTTAGGGATAACACACGAGCTTTTATAAGTTATTTACAGCTCCAGAGACAGTCCAGAGAGAGGCGTTTGTGATGGCGTGGACTCATTGGGATTGAGCAAGTAAGCTATCTTTTTTTTTTTTTTAAAGATTTTTTATTTATTTATTTGACAGAGAGAGACACAGCGAGAGAGGGAACACAAGCAGGGGGAGTGGGAGAGGGAGAAGCAGACTCCCCGCCGAGCAGGGAGCCCGATGTGGGACTCGATCTCAGGACCCCGGTATCGTGACCTGAGCCAAAGGCAGACGCTCAACAACTGAGCCACCCAGGCGCCCCGCAAGTAAGCTATCTTTAGAGCTCCAGGCTAGCAGGGAGCAACAGAGAAGATACAAGAAGCTGGGAAGTTTTACATCTCCCCTAACTGAAGAGCCCTGAACGAGAGTAGTTGGGAAATATCTCTAAAGATGACTCCAACACGGCTCAGACCCGGCTGGAGTCACAGTCAATTAAAAGTGAAGGATATAAGGAACCATAACAAATGATCAAGCAGCTCTGAAAAATAATGAAATAAAATTTCTTGAAATTAAAAAAAAAACTCAAGCCTTTAATAATGCCAATTGTTGTACAGAAGGAAAAAAAAAGATCAGTAAAGATTCTTAGAGCATGTTAGAGAATCATTCCCCTCCTTCTCTAAGCAGACCACAGCTCTTCTACTACCCATCTTATCAAACTTGAGATGTTTTCTGCCGGAGTCTCTGTAAGTCCTCAAGGACTTCAGTCTTCTAGAGGCCACGCCTCCTGCGGTGTCCTCTACACCTGGTGTGGATTTGGACTGAATGACACTGGATCCAGACGGAACGCACCAGACAGACACTGTTTTTAGACACTGATGGAGTACGGATCCCAGCTACTGGCAGCGTCCTCCTTGTCTACCTCTCTCTACCAGAGGCCCAGGGGCTGGGGGTGCTGAGAAATAACTCTAAATCTTTGGTGAGAGGTTTTCAAGGCCCAGAAATTATTGGAACATCTCCTGGTACTGTTATTTGGATAGTGAGCCCAAGAACAGTAAGTACAATCCTTTGGTTCTAATCACACGTACTAATGAATGGCTCTTGCTGGCTTTTCTGCCTGAGAAGTATGACTTTAAAGACCAGATAATTACTACAGAGTCAGGACAGGCTCAGTGAGTCACGCAAATTCAGGTTAGAACCGACATGCTCTGAAGAAGCTTCCTTCCACTTCTGATGTGGTTTATTGTTCATATAGTCTAGTCTTTAGGAAAAGTCCAAAATCCACAGGGCAGCATCCAAAGAAATAACATATCCAACTGACAGTTGAATGTCAAAACAAAACTGTGTAATTTGAAATCATTGCCAAGAGATTAGATATTTTAAAAATTCTAGGAATTGGGCGCCTGGGTGGCTCAGTTGGTTAAGCGACTGCCTTCGGCTCAGGTCATGATCCTGGAGTCCCGGGATCGAGTCCCGCATCGGGCTCCCTGCTCGGCGGGGAGTCTGCTTCTTCCTCTGACCCTCCCCCCTCTCATGCTCTGTCTCTCATTCTCTCTCTCTCAAATATATAAATAAAATCTTAAAAAATAAATAAATAAATAAATAAATAAAAATTCTAGGAATATCTGTGTTCCTGGATAAGTGAATAAGAGATGATAATAGTCTTTATTTGGTAAAAGAATGACGCTTTAATGAAACAATAAGATCCAGAGCCTTTATTAATTTAACCTATACCATTATTTTCTTTATTTTTCTAAACTCTTTATTTATTTAATGTAGACATATAGGGAATTTGCAAAAATAGTACAGAGAGCTCCTGCATACCCTTCACCAAGCTTCCCCTGACATCAGCATTTTCCCTAGCACAAGGAAATTACCATTGGCTCAATACTATAAACTATAGCTCTTATTCATATTTTGTCAGTTTTTCCACTAGTGTCCTTTCTCTGCTTCAGGATCCAATCCAGGATTCCTTATTGCATTATATTATGTCTCCTTAATCTCCAATCTGTAACAATTCCTAAATCTTTCCTTTTCTTTCATGACTTTGACAGCTTTGAAGAGTACTGACTGGTCAGTTGTCTTGTAGAATATCCCTCCATTTGGCGTTCTGATTTTTTTTCATGATTACATTGAGGGTATACATTTTGGGCAAGAATGTCACAGAAGGGGTGCCCTCCTCAGTGCATCCTATCAAGGAGGGCAGATTGGATGTCTTATTACTGGTGGCTGATGTTCACGCTGGTCACTTGAATGAAGTGGCGTCTGCCAACTTTTTCCACTGTTAGGTTATATTTTTCTCTTTGTAATTAATAAATATCTTTGAGTGGGGAGATACTTTGTTACTATGAATTATCCTTCTTCTCTTCAAACTTTGCCTACAAATTGATGGATCTTGCCTGTATTGGTTATTATTGCAGCATTTGACTAAAAGTAATCTTCTATTTCTCTCATTCTTTCAACTTTTATCAGTTGTAAGTCTTCTGTAAAGAAGATGCCATTCTGTTTAAGTAAGAGGCAGTTCGTACACTGAGTCTAGATGAAAGAGAATGGACTTCAGAGTTAAACTGCCCTCTTCGGAATGCAAACTTTTCAACTTAGTAGGGCAAGTATTCAGCAAGTTGATTCTATCTCATCATCATCATCATCCTCATCATCCTCCTCATCATCAAATATTACCATGTGCCTCCTCCAGAACAATTCCTTAGTTTGGTTTAGAACTGTTAAAACTGTAAGAGTCAAGAGACTTTGCTTCTCTCTTTCTGTCTGGGCTTGTTCCATAAAGGGACTGTGTGGAGACCGCTCTGCTTTCTATCCTGACCCTATCAAGACCCCATGGATACCACGCTATTGCCCACACAGCATTTCTAAAGCACTGCATGGCCAGGAGTGTGGGGTGTAACCAGAAGTAGACTTGTTAACTTACCGAACTGTCTTTACAGTCATTCTTGGGCTTGCTTCTGATTGTATTTTGCAATTGAAATAGTAGCACTAACCCTAAATATGTAACAAACGAGCCTCTGCATTTCGGAATTGCTACTTGTGCTACCTATGTGAGACTCGCCTTCACAATGGAGACACTAGAGAGCTAGTCATCACTCCGTCTTTCACTCCACTCTCCACTGAAGCAGGAGGTTTCCTCAGCAATGGACTACGTTTTGCTTTACACAAGCAGTTTTCCCTACTAGAAATGTGGAAAGTAGCTTTTAGTCGTTGTCTGATAATCAGCACCATAATCTTATTTATTGTTTGGGGCTGGGGAAGGCATATCTCAGTTGTGAAGTTCAACTCAGTATACACCTCTCTGTTGCAGCCTAAATTTTTTTAAAAAATCAGTCCAATTTCTATTTGTAATTGATTATTTTCTAACTTTCTCCACTTGACGAAATATCGGGACTCTACTAACATACGCCTAGAAGAAGAAAAGGAATATCCTATTTGGTCATCCCCACTATGCAGCTTGTCCATTTAGACCTTAATCGTCAGCCATCTATTTTCGAAACGTTTCATATATATGACATTAAAACACCCATTTCCTCAAAGATCAGACATGGGCCTCTTGTGACTTGATTACCACCACAAAAATGCTTTCCCTTCCAAGTAAAAACTGATAAAAAGTGAATAAAAAAAAAGCCCAAGTCACTACAACGCTCCATGAACTTTGTTTTATGGTCAACTCTCCACACACCCTGGTTAGTCGCTGATGGACTCTAGTCGTGGTTCTGAGGCACGCCGTGCTGCCATCAGGGTGACCTTAATCACAAGCAAGCAGTCACTCATGGTGCCTAAAGTACCAAAGTTTAAGAATTATTTGCTTTTTAAAAATAAGTCAAGGCAGATACACTTTCTTGAAAGGGAGAGGAAAAGTAGAATTATAGCTAGAACCAAGACAAACTTGTAAAACCTACAGTCTTTGTTATCCTTTTTTTTTTTTTAATGGTGGAAACGCCTCTGTATGGGAGTATCATCCTGTGGGCGTCTTTCTTTACGTGTCACTTTCTTTACGTGTCACCCCTGCGGAGGGGCACTGGACCTTCGGTGCTTACACTGTAGAGCGGCACCACACAGATACGTATGTTTCACTTACAGGAAGGAACTCAACGTATGCACTTGATAATAGGGGTAGATTAGATTATTGACCCAAAATATTTACCCTCCCTACCCCAACACAGAAGGACTGTACTTCCCCAGCCCTCTGACATTGGGCTTGGCTATGTGATCTGCTTTGGCTTCATGGTACGCAGGGTATATATCCTTCCCTATTCCTTGTCTTGAAGCTTCGCGATATTATTTGCTTTGACCAATGAGATGTTGGCAGACATGAAGCGGTAAGAGGCTCGAAGTGTTCTTGTGCACTTGGATTCGCCTCTCGTGCCTCTGTCATTGCCATGACAGCCCCTGCAGCCTGGGCTAGACACGTATGGAGCGGACCTGAGCCTACCCTGTAACAAGGAAGAAGCCCAGAGGAACCCGTGCCTTGAAACGGCGCTGCCTGCCCGATTCCAGCCGAGATCAGTCCGTCCCCAGCCAACCTGCAGAGACATGCATGAGAATAAATGATGGCTCTTAGAAGTCATGGAGTTTTGGAGTGGTTTGCTATCCAGTAATAGCTGGCAGAGTAATAAAGAAAAAAGAAAAAAAAAAGAAACATCAATATAAAGGGTGCTCAGCGAGTGAGCACCTGGAGAGAGTGTGAGATGAGAGTCTTGAATCTATTTTTCCTTAATAGTTCTCAATTCCCACATGCATCTCCCAGGGTGAGTATCAACCCCACAGAGTGGGATTTCAGAGTTTAAAGAGAAAGGCTTTTCCTACAAATGGCTCCCTAAATGAGAGTCACATGTGTAGACATCAAAGCGTATACACTGTACTTAATGAATAATAATAGTAATAAAGACTCAAAGAATAATGTTGACCCCTTGTGCAATTTTGACATCATGCACTGACCCCACAGAGCCTCCAGCTCCATTGTTCGTATCTTGAAGAACCACATATGAAGACACTTTGCAGGACTGGTAGAAGGCAACTGCTAAGGAAGAATGTTTTCTGTGTGGTCAACTGTTTATAATTAAAGTATTTCAGGCATGGAAGAAGACATTAAAGGAGACATTCTTGGCAGCCAAGTCTCCATACAGAGCCAGTACATTATAGCACTGATTATTTAAAAAAAGAAAAAAAAAAGACAAAATTTAATGCATATGATGAAACTTAATCCTTACTGTATTTCTGTGGGCAACATGAACTGTCATCTTTACTTAACTCATTTTGCAAACACAGAAATAGAAGTCCAGAGAGGCTGAAAGTCTTATCTAAAGTCACACAGCTGAGACTGATAAAGGGGCCAGGACTCAAGCCCAGTTCTCCTGGTTCAAATCCCTTGTTCTTCCAGTAACAGGGAGAAACTGAGCATGTCTGATTCGAGATTGCTTCCATTTCCCTTGCTGCTGTGACCCATAGCTTTGAAACGTCTGCTTCACCCTGCACGTAGGCATGTTAATCGTTGAGGAATTTTGCTTACAGCTGAGATTTGCAAAAAACACCTGCTTTTTTACCTAATACCTACCTCACTCAAGGGGATAAGTATGTGCACAAACCACTATGCTATGTTTAAGATTTACAGGAACAACATGACCAGATTCCTGGAGGCAAAGATCAACTGGCCAAGGCCTTTCTCAGATGTCTACAGACGTCAGTCACCTTTGGACTCCAACCTCCTCCCTCTTCCCTCTCTTCCTAATAGAAGAGAAGCTCAAATCTTATCCTAGGGGAGATGGTTTTTTGGGACAATAGTCCACCATCTCCTCGGTTTGCTGGCTTTCCAAATAAAGTCCCTTTCCTGGCCCCAACATCTCGCCTCTCAACTTACTGGCCTGTCGCATGGCGAGCAGAACGAGCTTGCATTCCCACCACGCCGCATATGACGACAACTGCAACACAACCCAGATTAGAAAGCCAAGGGTCGTCATAGTTTGAAACACTAGACAAATTAAAAGGTTAAAAACAAAAGCCTTATTAGGCTGGAAGTCCTCAGTCAATAGCAGTTCACACCCTTCTGAGCGGAAATGAAAAACACATGGAGTCAGACGTGCAAAGACAGAAGTAAAAGCTGCAACCTAAAAACAACAAAAAACAGGAGACATTTCCAGTGGAGCTGCTTTTCATAAGGGCAACTCTCTGTCATATGTTCCATAGTGGAGGAAGACACAGAGGGCAGGAATTGATTTTTTTTTAAATAATTGTTAATGGTTCTCCATAGAAATACCCACTATCTCACCAAGTATAGTAATTATAAATGTTTACATGACTCACTAGAGCATTATGTCCTAGCTTCTAACACTGGCATGAAATGTGATTCTTCCAGAAAGTTCTCCTTGAGTAATCACTGCTCACCCTCCCAGCCCTGGCCAACCTGCTAACACATGTATATATTCAAAACTCTCATAATTATCAACACGTACTTTTGCAAAATGTACTTAAATTGCCTACACGTGTACACCTGTGTACTATCCCCTTGATATATCTGGGATCTCTGTGTGATTTTGATAAAGGGATAATTATTAACTCATTGACTGTGGGCACTTGGTTAGTGTAGAACCGCAAATGGGGGGACATGAGTGATTTGTAAATGGGATAGATGTCAGAATCTGGGAGATAAGAGCCAACTTGTAGTTGACCTGTATTTGCAAGTACTCACAACTGAGCTGCTGCTGATTTTTTTCAATGTTTTCCTTGTAGACTTTCTATTCAGCAGTGAGGACAAACACATGGAACACAACAAAGCCGTTCTCACTCAAACAAACTCTTACTCAGCCATTGAAGAACAAAGGGGCAGTTAATGAAATCACAGGCAACGTATTTAAAACAGAACAAAGAAAATGCATTTTTTGGGCCCCTACATAAGTAATTTAAGAATTTGCTGTACAGGCGTTATTAAGGCAAATTATTTGATATCTTTTTTTAAATATCATTTTTTTTAAATATTTTATTTATTTATTTGAGAGAGAGAGAATGAGAGAGAGCACATGAGAGTGGGGAGGGTCAGAGGGAGAAGCAGACTCCCTGCCGAGCAGGGAGCCCGACGCGGGACTCGATCCCAGGACTCCAGGATCATGACCTGAGCCGAAGACAGTCGCTTAACCAATTGAGCCACCCAGGCGCCCTTAAATATCATTTTTAAGAAAAGGATTTGATGACGAATGCAATCTGTTTTTGCATTTGTGGGGGAAAAAGATAAGGGTCAGCTTTCTTTGTTAGAATGATCTCACCATCTGTGGCCACAAGTTCCTCTTTCAGCTAAGCATTTCAAAACCGAATGGCAATATTAACACGGAGGGGTTGGGGTGAGCCCATGACAAAACCTCACAGGTGCACAACCGAGAAAGGTGCCACCATGGAGGAGGCCAGGGCCAACTCTACTGCCGTTCTTCCTTGTCACGAGCTCCGGTGTGCAGGGGATATCCGAACGTCATGCTGCAGGAACACAAGCGTGTCTCTTGGAAAGCAAGAGCCAAGTGCAATTCCCTTCTGCAGGCTACACCCCTTTTCCTATCCCAACAAAGGGACACCTCGAAATATCAGGTGAAAGCACTTACAGAGTCATCTCCCTTTTCCCAGTTCTGATCCAAAGAAAACCAAAGGTTTCTGTCACCTCCTAATCATTAGCAATCCGTGGCATAGGGTTTGGAGTGTCACCTTCAGGTGGAGTGCATTCTGCCGTCATGTCACCTGCATTAGGCAAGCCATCCTCATTCCACTCCCATTTCCAATGGGAATAAGGACAGATACGTGTCCCAGATGTGACCCGTGGAGGGGAGCCTGCCCTCAGTCGTCAGCTTCTTCTGCACCTGCCCGAGATGGCAACTGCAAGTGACAACGCAGGGGCCGGAAGTCAGATGAGCAGAGAAGAAGCTGACAGAGGTACAGTTAGCCTCGAACAGAAATATCCCACCATCCAGGCTTCAACGTGACCTTCAGTAAGGTCAGCCAACACGGACTGAAGGGGGACCCGGATGTGCCTATGGATGTGTGTACGCACGTACACAGTCAGGTTGATCTGTCCGACTCCACCAACTATTTGAAACAACTGAATAAAATATGGTCCAGGCTCGGGGCGCCTGGGTGGCTCAGTCGTTAAGCGTCTGCCTTTGGCTCAGGTCGTGATCCCAGGGTTCTGGGATCGGGTCCTGCATCGGGTTCCCTGCTCAGCGGGGAGTCTTCTCCCTCTCCCTCTGCCTGCCACTCCCCTTGCTTGTGCTCTCTCGCTCTGTCAAATAAATAAATATAATCTTAAAAAAACATATGGTCCAGGCTCACAAGGAGCCTGGTCTAATCCAGAGAAAGACCTATAAATGTATCCGTGCCATGCAGGACAGGGCAGGCTAAGTGCTGCTGGAGCCTTCCCCACCACCACAGGGCGAAGGGTGAGAGGCAGCATTTCTGATGATCAAAGAAGGCTTCATGGAGAAGGCAGTGTTTGAGCTGAGCAGAGATCATGGACAGAATCTAAATAGGAGGCACAGAGCAAAGAGAACTCCCAGGAAAAGGAATGCAGGAACAAAGGGATGGAGAAGAAAAAGTACAAGATGGTTTGAAGAGTGATCAGTGACCACGTTGGCTAACGCACGCATCCCTCTCCTCTGTTAGTAAGTGGTGGGCGGTCAGTGTCTACAGTGGATTTTGGAACAAGAGCATTTGGGTTTAAATCTCATTCACTGCATTCCTTGGGCAAGTGACTTCGCCCCTTTGTAGCAGAAGCTGCCAACGCCTGGAGCCCCTGGGCTTATCGACTCTGCTCTAGCAAACTGACAGCTTGCTCACCTCGGCCGAAGGGTGTGTTGTCGCTGACGCATGTGTTTGGCTGGTGGACAGGGCAGGCCAAAAGTGCCAGGGAGTTAACATCTCAAGAGCAACCCGCTACAAATGACCTAGAGGAGTGGGTGGAAAACTAGCCCAGTCCCTTGGCTCAGGGTAGAGCTGAGCTCTGTTCCCCAGTCTCTCAGAGGGTCTACAGCTGGACCATAGCCCTAGCCGTCCACAGTGGTGACCCACTCGCTATCCCAGTATTGACACTTCTCTCTTGCTGTTACCACAACCCCCTTCCTCCCTGGACTTCCTGGTACCTGTGTCCTTGCCACGTGGCCTGAATTTGGAGAAACCCAAACTAGGACATTCTTTAATCCTCAGTTTCCTTCTCTGTCCGATGCGGATAATAATGGCTACCTTGAAGAATGGCGAAGAGAAATAGATAAGATAATGGATTACCTTACTTACTAACATAGTAAGTGCCTCATAAATATTGGTTATTCAATAAATGTTAGAGATCCCTGAATTGTAGGCCATCTGATAGAGACAGAGGGTGGGAACCACTGAAAGGTTTTATTTAAAGGAGTGCATTGAGAGTATCACCAATGACCTTCCTTGGAGGACCCTGGCCTTTACTGGAGGACCTGGTCTTCAGTGGAGGATTCTGGCCTTCACTGTAGGATAGAATAGTGAAGCCCCCTAATGCTCCTCAATATCCATTTCTCCACTTGTTGCAAGCACTTGAGAGGGTGACACATTTCTGCCACATGACTACCTGTGGCCAGTAACAGTGAGTGAAAGAATGGCACACTGAACGTTTGTCAGTATGAAGTCCTCCAGTACCCTCTTCCTGCTGCATTAGGATATCTAAACAGAAATGATGGAATTCTAAATAGATAGAACTTGGGTCGCAGAATGAAGATGCTGTGGAGAGCAGCCTCCTGCAATCTACAATGACCATGTCATATAAATTTTGTTTTAAGCCTCTGGGATTTTCTGATTAATTGTTACTGCAGCCTAACCTGGCTTGCCCTGACTAATACAACTGGGAAGGAGGCAGCAGGACTGAGGCAAGGGAGGTCAAAGTCTGTTGCAGGCCTCAAGTAAAAAGGACCTGAAATAAGACCTAGAAACCGGACGGTGAGGGAGGCAAATGAAAGAGTAATTCCCAAGAAAGAAAAATCAGCAAGTAGGGGAAGAGAGAAAAGGAATTAACGATGACTCCAGATTGGCAAACTTGGAACACTGAAAAGAAGAGAGTGCCATAGAAGAAAAAGGCAATCTAGAAGAAAACTCAATTGGATGAGATATGAGTTTAAAGGGGTTCTACTTCTTATCACTGAAACAAAGCTTCCTACCCCTTCTCCCCACAGAGGACTCCTGGGATTGGGGGGTGAACCACATGGGGTTTCCCTAGTGTTACACTCATAACAGTGAGTGGTGATCACAGATCCAATCACAGCACATAACCATGGGATGGCTTATACCTGGGATCCTTGCCTTCTAACCCAGTGCTCTTCCTACCACACAAAATTGCCCCAGTATTGAAGAAATAGCACACATTTGGTCTACACAACCAGACAAGGGGTTGCTCAACAATGCAGTTAATTTAATATTGTCTAGACAACCGAATTATGTAACTTGTTAGGAAAATAAAGCAAATATTTGTCATCTTTTTCCTTCTTATAGTTGGAGACTGTTTTACCACAAGAAAAATTAGCATTCAGGTTGTCCTCAACTTCGCTATGTAACTGAAGAACACCACTTCTCCCCAAGAATGGGTAGAAGCCCTATATTTTCTCCACCTATGAACCAAGGTCTCAGGAACTCAAAACCCTACTTTCAAACCTTAAATATGGACTACTCAATCAGACTCTTTGATATTATAAAATTTAACAAAATTATTTAGGTTTTTGTTTCGTTTTATTTTTAAACTACAGTTGTGAGATGAGAGCTTTCTATTTGGCCAGAAGATGAGAATAATAAGATGCATAATAGATAATATCAAAGTGGAGGTCCTTTATTTCCCAGAAATATGTTTTTCCATTTTCCAGTTTTAAAAATGATCATCTTTCTTTCACAATAGTTATAGCTATTTTACTAATTATATTGAAAGTGCTAGAGGATGTCAAGAAAATTGGGTATTACAATAAAACAGCCTTATCATATATTTGAAGCCCTTTTATCTTTAACAGGTTTTTTTAAAGCTGTAGACCTGTGCACTGAATTTTCATTAATGTATGTAAAAATACATTAATAAAGATCTATATTAAGAAGTTATACTGAAAAAGCAGTTCATAATGTACCTTTCAGCTTTATAATTAGTTCTGTAATCTGTAATCAGATGATTTAAATCTCGTAGAGTTAAATTATAAACTAAGTAATTTCTATTTCCAAGAGGAATCATTGTATCTTTGGAATTTTGCAAAGCGTTAATGAGTTTTAGAGAAATTATTATATTTCTTATTCACTCTATTCCCAGCAGTTAGCACAATACCTGGCATACGGTACTTGCTAAATAAACAATTGCTGAATGAATAAATGAATATGTAATCATAAATAAGTGATTAGCAAAAGCACATTCATTTGTCATTGCCCCCATTCAGGGCATGAAAGACACTCACTTCCAAGTCTGAACTCAGAGCACTGATCCATTGCCTTCTGACTGGTTGGGTGCCCATTTTGACTAGATGGTTCCTTTGCCTTGTGGGTTATTCAATGGCAATATGCCTGCCTCTGGACAATGTGTGATAGAGTGCAAAGACTGCTAATCTGAATCAGAAGATGTAGGATCTGGTTGCTCACATGCATAAAGGAAATCTTCATTAAAACTACAGCAAACTAGGCTCTGTGCTAGGCACGTCATATGCATCATAGAACCTAACTCATAAAACTCCAAAATGTAAAGGATTTATCCCCATTTTACACATGAAAAAAACCGGTTCACAAAGAGTAAGGAACTTGACCAAGGTCACAGATCTAGGAGGCAGGATTGTAAAATCGCTCTGACTCCAAAATCTACCACCAGTAGCAATACTAATGATATGACAAGACTGCAAACTGCAGCACTATACAAATATGAGCTGTCGTCATCATAATCCGTCAATCTCCTAAATTTCTATCCGTGCCCTCATAGATATCTCCTATCTGAAAGCGATGAATACCACTTAACATATCCGTGGAGTCCTCACTTGGCCAGACCATTGTGGGAGGCTCTGACCAGGCCTGCTGTGTTCAGTTCCTTCTTGGTCTGTTTAGGTCACACGTGACTGCCTGAGCATTTCACCCGTGGGTCATTTTGTAGGTGCGTACTCACTGCTCGAGAGTGATGTTTGCTCACTCTTTTATAATCTGTTTAAAGGATAGCAAGATGGTGCTGGTGGCACAGCAATCCGCACTCAGATATTCGGTCCAGTGATACAGCTTTCTACTGGCCATTTTATGTCCATAAAAGCTAAGGATGCTGGACTTTCAGGGTACATGGCTGAGGATTAAAGGGGCTTCTCATGCCCTGTCAAGACTTCACTCTGGGTTGGAAGTCTACCATGGCCACCAAATCAAGTGCGTCTCCCTTGAAGAACTAGGCAGTTTGGGCATGTACTAGCTTACCATGCCCCAGGCTGATGCCTCATGATACACTTTGCTGAGAACGTGTCGTTCGTGCTTATTAGAGTGAATTTTAAAATGTAAAAGATTTGAGTGTCACAGTGTTCATTCGGGTCAAGTCTCCAGCCCATCTTCTGCAGGGCAACTTCAGCCCTGGAGGGGCAGAAGGAAGTAGTCAAGAAAAGTTCTAGCCCATCCTAGCGTGGTTCAAATCCCAGTTCAGCCACTCAACCTCCTCTTGCCTTAGCCTCCTCATTGGCAAGATGGTCATGGACTAAGACCTACCTCAAAGGGATGTTAAAAGGAATACAAGTATAATTATTTCTAAGCACTTGAAATAATATTTGGCACGTGGTAAAGCTATTTGAATGTTAAAGCTTTTTTAAAATTATGAAATAGGGGCACCTGGGTGGCTCAGTCGGTTAAGCATCTGCCTTTGCTTCAGGTCATGATCCCAGGGTCCTGGGATCAAGCCCCGCATTGAGCTCCCCACTCAGTGGGGAGTCTGCTTCTCCTTCTCCCTCTGACCCTCCCCCCTGCTCATACTCTCGCTCTCTCTCAAATGAATAAATAAAAACAAATCTTTAAAAGAAATTTTAAAAATTAAAATTACGAAAGAGTCTACCAATTACTCTATTTTTTTACACCCGTGTGTCATTACAGAAGACACAGATTTTATGAACCATTGGAAGGTTACTCACTGAAAAGAATTTCATTGATTTGAACTCCACCAAGCCAAAGTTAGTTGATAATTTCATCAGGGTTTGGCAGGAGCTTGTGTACAGCCTACTGTGAAGAAATTACCTGTGCAAACTATGAGTGTGAATGAGAGGGCTGGATGTAACAAACCAAAACCAAACAACTTTTTAAAGCACTGTGAGCAAATGAAAGTCTATGTATTTCCGGAGTCCACTCCCCCTGCAAAGCATACTGCTACTGACTGCCGTCCACACCCCAGGCAGGCTTGGGGTTCACAAGGCTCCCCTCTCTGTAAGACCTTGAGCCTTTGCTCCCCAGCAGCCGGGGGTGTGCTTCCCAAGACTCCGCCCTTTCCTTTTGTAAATGGATGAAATACAAGTACAAGAGAAAGTTGTTTCTGTAAAAACTGGATTGACTGCTTTGGGCTAACTCAATAAAGGGGATTCTAAACAACAATTGCTACAACTCTAAAAGACTGGAAAATCTAGAAGCATTCTGCACTCACATAAAGCCCATAGGTTGCGGTGTATGCTTGTAGGATGACCAAGAACTCCAGTGTGCCCATGCTAAAGAAAAAAAAAAGCTTTCCCCCTACTTCCCAACATTGTCAAATAAATCTCCCATTACTACTTTTTTTTTAAAGTTTATTTATTTATTTGACAGAGAGAGACACAGCGAGAGAGGGAACACAAGCAGGGGGAGTGGGAGAGGGAGAAGCAGGCTTCCCGCGGAGCAGGGAGCCCCATGCGGGGCTTGATCCCAGGACGCTGGGATCATGACCTGAGCCAAAGGCAGCCACTTAACGACTGAGCCACCCAGGCACCCCTCCCATTACTATTTTTTAAGTGAAAATAAAATGTATCTGTATTTAAATTGTCCCCTTAACTGACTCTTTCAATTAACTAACCAAGGCAAATTGGACTTGATAGGGGGGTTTCTACTGTAATTATATGAAAATAGTTACTCTTGATAACAACTGAGTTTTATTGTCCCTTTAAAACAAAGCTATTGTCATAACTTTAAAATATGAGCTGAATGAGGCTCCTAGGATATGGCTCAGACCCATAATGCTTTCTATGTATGTGTATTTTAGACATAGTCATTTATTGCCTATTATCTACATCAAATGGAGAATCTATTGGTTAATAACTCAATTGTTTCAGGATTATTTACAATCAGAACAAGACCCCCACACCCATCTGAAGCTCACTGCCCTGGACTTGCTCTAACAGCCAGCATACTTCTTAAGTACTAAAACAGCCCTGTCTTTGTTGGTGTTTGGGACCTGAATCAAGTTATTTGCCAGAAAACAAGAAACTTTCAGCAGGAAAAGACAATGTTAATGATATTAATAATGAATAAAGACCCCATAGAGGGAACATACAAAAGACAGTGCTGGGCCTGCTCACCTGTACTTCCTGAAGGTTTAGGGCTGACCAGAATTCCAGCAAAATATGGCCCTCAGCTTGTTTTGTAAATAAAGTTTTATTGACACATAGTCACACACATTTATTTACATATTGCCTATGGCTATGTTTGCTTTACAATACCAAGCTGAGTAGTTGCGATACAGACCCAACAAATTAAAAAAAAGAAAACAAAACAAAAAACAACTAAATATTTACAATCTGACCCTTTAAAGAAAACATTTTCTAATCCAGCCCTTAAGGATCAGTTCTATCCTAGGCAGTGCTCTAGAAGTTATGATTGTCAGTGTGTTTTCCAAAGATGCTCTGGAACTTTGCCATCATGGATTAATTCCTCAAGGTTACCCCCAACAATGAGAGACAAGCCAATGATTAAGCCACTGACACTGTCTTATGACACAAATTTCTCCTCAACTTCCCTTTCAGGGTGTCTCCTGGAAGGATTCACTCAAGAGCATGCTATGGAGTTAATTCCAGACGGACCTTCTGATCCTGTATAAAGTCATTCTTTTCTCCACCCTGACACCCCTGTCTACCTACCTGTGGGTCTGGCTTCGAAGATGGTGCCTCTCACAGATCCTATAGTTGGAGCTAACCAGGAGGAGCCAAGAAGGTAGCTTGGGCCATTACTGACAAGCAGAAGCAACCTTTTTTACAGGTCATTTTTTTCTCTGGACATAGCACTGTCTTGAGAGCCTGAACTGAGCGCTCATTACCTCTAAACGTATAAGCAAAGACCGCTTTTGAAGGGAAAGAAGAGATAGTCAATGAAAACAGAAGTTGCATGTGAGTCTCTACCTACACACCCATGGTCATGGAGGTGGTGGGTCGAGCAGACAAAGCATTGGGCCACAGATCAAAAGACTTGGGTCCTAGTGCTCATTCTGCCACTGATGAGATGCATGACCTTAAGCAAGTGACTTACCTTCACTAGACAATACAGGGCTAGACATCTACCCCTAGGGTTCCTTCTTGTGTTTAAAATTCAGGGTTTCTAGGACGCCAGCCTTAGATGGCTGTGTTGTTCCTACCGGTGCGTGGTATCTAGCAAGCACTATGTAAATGTTAGCAATTGTTACTGTTTTGTGAAGGCAGATGCATGCCTTTAAATGTAAATGCAGGTTCTTCGTCATTGTAACAATCAACAACCTAGAAGCAAATTCTAAACAGCAGAGCATACCCAGAAGCAATGAAGACTGTAATTCCTATTGGCCTTCTCAATTAGCACAGTTTTTGGTTTTGTTTGTTTGGTTGTTGCTGGTGGTGGTGGTTCTCTGATCTACAAACCAAGTGCAGTCAGCCTTCCTGAATACTTCCAGCTGGAGAACTGATTCAATCATAGCCTATATTTTGTACAGCGGTGTAGAGTCACCCCCACCCCCCACCGAAAATCCTAGTGCAGGTTAGGACTAAGAACCAGGACTCCGGCTGTTGAGTTTTTAAACATCTTCTGCCTTTTTGTCATAACGCACATAAACCTTGTGTGGGGGGCAGGGAAGGAGGTGTCAGTCCTGAACTTCCAAATAAAATTCATCAGTTATGGGTGTAGAAGCACTGTTAGTACCACCATAATCCCTCCCGCCCCACCACTTCAGAGCGGGCCGGCCCCCTTCCAGCCATCAATCTCTGCAACTTTTTGCCAGAGAGTTTCTCAGAAGACATAAGAAACTGCTCTGCTGACATGCCTGGCAGGCTGGCAGTGTTGGGGAATGAACGGCCTCCCGTGCAGCAGCCCTTCCCCAGGGACGAGAAAGTTGGTCCGAATGCCCCAGCACCTTCTCCCCTCAGGTAGGACAACTCCGAACCACGTGTGCTTTAACACTTCCTTGAGTTTCTCCCCTGAGTTTAAGCTCTATCATCCACGACGTATCCCACTTGACAAGAAAACCTTCAGGGACTGCCTTCTCGGTGGACTCCTTGTCTCACTCCCCCATGC
Source organism: Phoca vitulina (assembly GCF_004348235.1). Lineage (NCBI taxonomy): Eukaryota > Metazoa > Chordata > Mammalia > Carnivora > Phocidae > Phoca > Phoca vitulina. The sequence goes on along the minus strand of NW_022589720.1, from coordinate 29,847,677 downwards.
TCCTGTTTTCTGGTTTTGTTTTGTTCTGTTTACCTTTCAAGTAAATTATTTTTACTCAAATTTTTGTCTTAAGGTCTGTTACTGTCGAATCCAAACCAAGACAATGGATGTAACCTAATTAATTCTTATAAATTAGAGTAATAAGCATTTTCAACTCAAATCAGTAGAATATCAGGTACAAGATATTTATAGCTAAGGAATCAGAACAGAATCTAAAAAATACCAAAAGCCTAAAAGCTAGCAACAACTGCCTGAAGTGGGAGAAAGTCCAAGCTTCCCACGGCCTTTCCGCTTGAGGACAAATTCACTGGAGTTATAAGAGGTTAGTTTTGGTTCATGGTGACTTTCTCAAGAAATGAAGAACTATGTTCCCTTCATGTCATGTGTGTTTGAGAAAGCTCTGGGTTTCCAGGATTTCTATTAGGAGTCCTTGACACCACTGCGATCATTTTTCAACACCACACAGCGATGGATAGGTGATCCAAGAGGCCAGCAGATTTGGGCCTAGAGAACAAGCTCATTCTCAAAAGATCAAGGTTCCTGTTGCTTTTGCCATGAATTTACAGCAGGCATCCTTAAGCTAAATCAGACTTGATCTCAGAGAGTTCTCAATGCAAGGCAAACATAAATCAAAACCTTTATGGTTATGCCTAAGGAGAAACATCGTAGAAATAGGGCATATATAACAAAGCAGTAGGACCAAAGGTATCACTTATGGTCCCAGCAGGAAGAAGAATTTACTTAATTAACAAAGATTTTAATTAAAAGACTACTTAGAGAGGTACGAGCTGCTTTAAGGGAGAGTAAGGGATATTGAAGGCAACCCAGAGATCAGCCCCTGTGAGATGCTCCCACTACTTCCAGGGCAGAAAGTACAGGTGCAGAAAACCACATTAAGTTACCGAGCCAAGCTTTTAGAGAAACACAGTAGCAAAGCAGGAGGAACCAGGGAAGAAATACACCAGATTCTCTCCCCTGCTCCCTCTGATCTCCTTCCAGTGTGGCCCATTGGCTGAACCCATGGGAAGCGAAGGGAGTGATGGTGCTCGGGCAAGGTGGCCCCACGGGGCAAGGGGCAGGGCAGAGAAGAGAGGGAGTGAATGTGGGGTGAGGGGCAGGACAAAGGTAAAAAACCCACGGGCATGTGGGTGCAGAGCTGAATATGTGGGAAGCTCAGTCTTCACGGGTAAAACTCTGTAGTTATTTCCTTTGTTTCCTTAATACTCAGTTCACCATTTCCATCCTTTTATCATGAAAATATTCATACATACAAAAAGTGAGTTTTAGAGTGGACACATATACACTCACCACATAGGTTCTACCACTGACCTTTTACTACTTGCTTTATTATATATGTGTCGTATATGTATCTACCCCTCCCTCCATCCTTCAGGAAATCTTATTTTTTATGTATTTCAATGTAAATTTCAGACATCAGTACACTCGTCCCTAAACCCTTCAGCAGCATTATCATTTACTTAGTTCACTTTTAATTGCTATTACAATGCAGCTTATTTTCAGCTCTGCTTTACATGTACACATATGCATATATTGTTTATACATACACATACATAGTGTTTATGCACACTCACACACACACGTATATACATATAGACATGTATAAGTCAATTGGCAAGTGGGTCAATCAATTGGTTGCTTTCAGTTGGGCTGCCCAGGGGCATTCGTTTTATCAAGCATGTTGGCCCTTACAAAACAAAGACTGGAAAAACCTTCGCGAACACTCCAGCTTTCGGTTGCTTTACTTTCCAGGGATTACAGAATTGATCTTCGCAAGCAAGCCAGGGTCAGCACAATAAAACTGAAGAGGAACGCTGGAGAGCTAGAGTACGGTTTTCCTCCCGACCTCACAGTCAGATCTCATTACGAGAGAGGGGTCAGCTTTATCCCTTCTCCTGCAACCTGACCTTTGCAGTCACACGGCCAATGCCATTCCCCACGCAGCCTCCTTTTCCTTTGGTTTTAAAGACAGATGGGGGAAGGAGGGGAATTGAACATTGGACTATTAACTCCTCCTCCCCCACTATCTTTTGATGTATGAGTAAAAGGTATTATTGCCTTTGCTTCGTCACCTCCCAAGACATGATAAAACACAGATCTGAGGCAGCCCCACGTGTTACTTCAAACTCTACCTGTGCTCCACGATTCGGAGACGACATATGTCACAGATGGACTCAATCAGACGCTCCTTAAAACCCCCCGATTCCAGTAGCCTTTGGCAGCAGCACGTAGGTAGGATTTAAACTGCAACACTGCCGCAGACTGCGTCCCGAGAGATCTCCTTCTCTAAATCACACTGCCGTGTGGGTTTTCAAATGTCTGCTCAGGTGGAGCAAAAGTGTTGGCACATGGAAGCGACACCTTTCCTGTTTGGTGCTGGAGGGAGGAAATGAATCCGGGGGCTGGGAGCAGAATCGAATGAATCACACGATGTTAAAACATCTTTGCCCACAACAAGGCCATCGCTTTCTGTTCCACAGCTGCCTGGGGAAGGCCAACTGCATGCAAGACACTCCACCGGGCGAGGGAGGGGACCCGCAGGTGAAGCCGGCATGGTGCTTGTCTTGACAAAGCTACAAATCTAATCGAAGGCGTGAGTCAGGCACACCGATCACGTAACGCAGGGAGAAGGGGAGAAATCACAAATGGCTCCTGGCTGGGAGGGCACACGAAGACTTCCCAGAACGGGGGGCAACGGAACCATGTTTTGAAGGGTCACTGCATTTCCCTGGGCAGAGATGAGGGAAATATATTCCAAGGGGGCAGATCAACATGCTGACGGGTTCATACTGGGAAAGTGAAGAGGTGGTCTACAGAATAGCAAATAACCTAGCTTGGCTGGAATACAGGTTGTATATTCTTCAGTGAGAAGACAAGAAAAGTAAGTTGGAGCCATATTGTGACAGACCTTGGATGCTCAGGTTTAGAGTTTGGAAGCCAGCAGGAGCCAGAAAAGAACATTAAATACAAGAGTGACAGGATTAGAACTGCATTTTAGGAAGATTATTCTGGCAGAGACTATGGTTGACTCAAAACAGGGAGAGAATAGATATCATAGAAATAGCACCTTTTATATTTATTCTCTTAATACCATAGTAAAGAAGGTAGCTAAGGAAATTTTTTTATATTCTAACTGCAAATAACCTCTGTTTGGGTAAGGAGCCATACAGCTGATACATGAGAATCTGTTACTACTACAGTGGCTATATATAATCTTGACATATGATTTTGATTCTTTCTTCTTGGTTTTACATAAAGCCCCGAATGAATGTTGGCTATTTTTATTAAACTCTAAGGCTGATTCTAGATTTTTCATCAATAACATGAACTTTATGACTGATCTAGATACCAAAAGTCATCATCTAACAATATAAACTCCAAATATCTATAATATAAAATTAAGGAAATGAAATTATTTTCAATTCCATTTTCATGGGAGCCGAAACTCAATTATATATTTATGTCAATGTTTTCAATATTTGAGGCTATATCAAGTGTGAAAAAGCTACCATCTCTACCACTACATAAACTCTATAAACCATAATGAATCTAATTAATATGGACTAACTTTGGAGTGCAATTATTACCAAGTGTTTAAGTGGTTTCCTAGGTGCATTTCCGGAAATCATATTATCTCATTTACTTATCACACAAAACCTTTGTGGTAGGTATTACGAGCCTTAAATTTCAGATGGAAATCTAAGGCATAAAGAGATTAAGTACTTTGTCTGGGGTCAGACAGCCATAAACTTTAAAACTAGGATTCAAACCCAGGTCTGTTTATTGGATTCTTGCTACAATTCCTCCAAGTTGAAGGGATGTGTGTAGGTTGTGACCAAAGCCCATCAATTACTTTAAAGGAATGCTTCTTTTTTTCAAATGAATGATGTACTTGTTTAACTACACTAATTAGGAACTCCTAGAATATCAAAGAGATGTTTAAGAAACCAACAGAAACACAAACAATGAATCATGGAACACTACATCAAAAACTAATGATGTAATGTATGGTGATTAACATAACAATAAAAAATTTAAAAAAATAAAAAAAATCGGGAGGGCAAGAGGAGAGAAATGAACACTGGGTATTATATAAGACTGATGAATCACAGACCTCTACCCCTGAAAAAAATACTGTATTATATGTTAATTAATTGAATTTAAATAAAAAAAGAATATATAAAAATCAAAAAAAAAAAAGAAACCAACAGAAAGAAAGCCTTGAGACTTGAATGATAAGCCTTGACATACGCCACATTGAAGGTCTAGCAAACATCATTTGCCACTAAAGAAGATGGCTAAACGGTGGAGGAATGGAAAATTTCAAGGCCCTGCTGAGTCTTCTGGGTGGTCCCTGACACCCCAAAAGTGTCTTCTATAGGAGACATCTGGAGGGATTCTGGAGCACTCTCCAGCTAGTACCGCTGCTTCTCAATTGCAAACAGCCCTTCAGTCATCATGTACTTTGCAAAAGGCACACTAACCAGCCAGGAGTATGACCGAAAGCAGTACCTGTTCATTGTACGTAGTGACCTATGACAGGCATGGAGCCTCTGCAAGTAAAGAATGCCAAATCTTGTCGGTAAGTTTCCTCCTGACTGCAGAGCTGGACTCAAGCAGGTTGCAATGATCATGTTCTTATCCATTAGCTGCAGGAACACCCCTGGATTGATGGGAAGCAACAAGGGCTAGGGATTGGACAACCCAGGTTCATATCCTGGCTCTGCCTCCTTCCTCTGCTAAGTCATCTGCTCTTGACTTCCCAGTAGGGTGAGGGTTACAAGATCAAATGAGATCCTTTCTATGAAAGTGCTTTGAGACGAGCGGTGGTTCAACCCAGTGTATCAATTTATTTTTGTTGGGATCAGTCCACACTGTCTTCAGCCCCAACAAAGCAGGCTGTGGTGTCTAAAAACTGATTTTTATATTTTAAGATGCTATCTCACTGAATAAATTATCCTACCATGAATAGTCCTTTTTGTTATGGGACACAAATAGAAGGAGCTTCCAGAAAACTATAGGGAAAATAATTGGAGTTCTAGTTGATGTGTCTTAGGAATTCACTCTCTTTAACCAACTTGATAGTTACTTTACTTTTTAAGAGGGATTAATTTTACTTTGTGTAAAATGGAGCAAATAAGTAGCAACAAATAGCATATATTCATGTAAACATATACATATTTTTGCATCCTATTGCAAACCAATCTAAGTCCATTTGACTGCTTAGTTTCCAGGATCTTTTGTTAAATTATGATTGCTTCCAACACACAAAGATAGATGGCAACTATCTGCTTTTCAACCAGGTTATACACTATAATGAATGCAAATTCTAGGCCAAATTCTGCCACATACACAAATATTCATTGGCAAGAGGTCAAAAAGTTCTCATAAACTTACTCTTTTAACATCCCCCGTCTGTGGGCTTAGGAGCTCCAAAGCATTCCATCAGAAACTGTGACCACATCTGGTCACTTTCTTCCTGTGCATGCGGCCAAACTACATTTCCTGGCCTCCTTACAGTTAGGTTGGGGTCATGGGACCACGTTCCAGCCTGGCACATAAAAATCTCTCACACAAGCTTTCTTTCTCTTTACCTTCCATGACACCTTGGAAGCCCATTTTAAAGATGACAGTATTAGAAGATAGAGGTTACAAAGACAGAATGACTCAGGTTTTCAAGTCATCATTTGAAGGAGAGCAGTCCAGGAGAGCTGCCCAACAAGGAACATTCACTTTGGACTTGGAGTAAGTGAAAAATACATTTTGTGTCAAGCCATTGAGATGTGGAGTTGCTTGTTACAGCAGCAAGCACCTTGCTGAGGCAGATACATCAATACCCTAATGGCAGAATCAGCAAACCAGTTAGGGGAAGCAGGCAAATGAGTCTACTGTTAAGTGAGTGAAATACACGACTGAAGGGGACTTTAGCCTAACTCCAAAGCAGCTTGACTGTTGGGTTCACTGGTTCTTATTCTTTGTCTACACAAAAATAGAGGGACAAGTATGATCTTTCTAGCTACTCACATATTTCACCAATGAAAACATTATTTCTAACATCGTTTATGCTAATTAACAAACCATCTAGCCTGGATTTAAGCTAACATTTATTTTCATGTATTTTCCAAACCACTTCTGAGAGTGGACTTTATAGTAAAGGTCAAGTGGTAACTAGCCCTGGAGTGTGGATTTCTGGCTAGCACAGAGATAAAGCTCAAAATCTTTGACCACTGGTATGGCTCAGTCACTGAGAGATCAAAATATATGTAAACTCTTACGCAGGAGTGGCACCTTCTATGTCAGATTACTTGGAGTGTTAATTAAGTACTCATAGGGTACAGATTAAAGTAATTCACACAGTGACTGTTTATACTGAAGTATTTTACAAATAAATTACAAGCAATATAACAGGCATCTAATTCACAGCCATCATCCATTTTATTTATTTCTCTGCTCACTCTAAGAATTACGAGCAAAGGATCATGGGACCTATTCCTAAGTGTAAAATTAGATCGATAAAATTAGCCATCTGTCCAAGGAAGGCTCTAAACTCAGGTTGTATTTAAGTATTATGTTTCCAATTGCCCAGATGTTACAGAAAAGTGCCTGCTGATACAACTCCTTTCGCACAATGCAAACCATTAACTGGCTAATATAAACTTATTGCACCAAGAAAAATAAATAGCATTAACATTACATTAAATCTGATTCCGGATCTTGGGTGCCCTGTCAGCAAACACAAGTGTTAAGATTTAAATTGCTCAGGATTTGCAGAGTCAGATGAAGAAAGAATCTTCAAGTGTCTTTAGAGGTGAGGAAGAAGGGACTGGAAATGAGATGAAAGCTTCAGGAGGTATATTCTTGGTTGGTGTGGTTGGTTAAAGTAATAGTAATTACTATGATTATTGTTGAATGATAATATCCTATTTTTGTGAAATACTTCAGCTCTTTCAAAGCACTGGTCCGTTTTATTTCCTTTGATTCTTAAAATAAGCTGGTGGGGTTATCTGGGATAAATGGGGGGTTTCACAGCCAGCCAAGGAAATGCAAGAATCATTCATAGGAAAGGAAGAGCCAAAGGAGCCTGGCCTCTAACATCCCATGTCACTGGGAGTGGTTCATGAATTACTCCCACCTACTGATCAGTCAAACCCGAACCATTTCTTAGCTCCCAAGCTTCATGGAGATTTCCACCGACGCCCAGTCACGCATCAGTCTGGCTAATTCCCTTTCAGGAACAGCTGCTCCCCCTCCACCACCACACCCTGCAAAACCTCCCAAGACAATTACCAGGCAAATAGCATCCACCACCTTTGAGGTTACTGTTTCTCCAAGGAATCCATTCAAGCAAGACCACAAACATGGTGGCCGCATTTTCCAAACCAAAAATCGAGGCATGTGGTCAACCAGAGAGTCCTTCTGATTTGCCAATTAATTTACCTGAAAAATTTTATGACTCAGTACAAATTAAATCACATGTAATCAATCATACATTAATATGGAAAAGGAACAGGAAATCATAAGTGTCCGTGTTTCTCGTCGTGCCCGGCACATATTCTTCCAGTCACACATATGCACTTAGTTGTTTTCTTCTGTCCAGATTAAACAATCCCAGTTCCATAAATATTGCCTTCCAGCCTCAGGCTTCTGTGCCTTTTAAATGCTCTGGTGCTTGTCTTGCCTCACTTAATCCTTCTAGCAACCTTAAATGGCAGGTTCTTTCCCATTTTTACGGAGGAGGATACGGAGACCACAGAGCTAACATAACTTGCCTGACATCATCGAGTCACTAGTAAAAAACAGTGTCAGCACTTGAACCCAAATCTGTCAAATACTAAAGTCTGTGCTCTCACCCAAAAAGAAACCAGCCTCGGAGGCTGCAAGAACAGGTGCAGAGTGGGGGGTGGGGGGCGGGAGGGTGGAGTGGGTCTGAGGGAAGTGAGGGCGGGGGGATGGGTTACACACAGCTCCACGTGGCTGCCTGTTAGTGCTACTGCACGCTTTCCCTCCTCTGGGGAGGAAGAGGAGGACCTGCCCAGAGGAGATGTCGTTCAGCCGCCTTCAGAAGACCACAGGCCCCAAATCCAACCTTCGGGAGACCCGCGGAGCCTAAGGTTACAACACTGACCCAGAGCGATGGGTTGTCGCGGCCAATCCCGTGTGGTGCGGACAAAGGAAGGAAGGGGGACCGTGGGTGTCCCACAGGGCATCTGGGGAGAAGGCCCGGAGGAAAGGGAGGCCGACAGGAGCCTCAACTCTCCTTTGTCAGCTCTCAACGTGGGGACTGCAAACCACCTCATCAAGTCACCGGAGGTTCTTGTTAAAAAGGCAGGAGCCTGTGACGCGCTCCAAGAATTCTCATCCGCACGGAAGGTCAGGAATTACCTGCCTGGGTCAGAGGCCTGAGACCCGCTGAGGCCAGACCTGCTCTGAGCCCGCTCCGAACAGTGCATCCTCTGCGGGCAGCTCTTTCACCTGGGTCCCCTGCTCCCCCCCACCCCCAATCCCCTTGCGATTCGGCGGTCTAAGAGGCAAGCGTCTTCCAGCTCATTTCAGGAGGCCGAAGCCACACTCTGGGGTCTTTCTTCAAAATGGGAGCAGAATCAAAGATGGGTTTGGGGGATTCCGCTACAAACGGCCATTTAGGCTCTGCAGTCCCTCTTTACCTTTTTCCTTTTTCTATCCCTGAAATAGCCGGTATACTTCCAGCATCTGCAGTTTGACATGCTGTGGCCAGAGTAAGTGGCAGGGGTCCTAACCAGCTCAAAAGATTTTCTGTTGCAGTCATAACATCCCATCATTCACTGAGTCGACTGGGAGCAGCCAGTGCTGCCGGCCGAGCCCCCGGGACCACCCTGTGGAGGCTGAGGGCCCACCGCGGCCCCAGACGCCCGAGTCCCTGTCTTCCAGAAACCTAGCTCTGCGGCACTGGACCACTTATGAGTTAGGCAGATGGACAACTACTCCCAAAAGAATTCTAAGGTTATTAAAGCCCTGGGCTCAGGGTAAGAAACACAAAACAAAAACAAAAAACACCACTCAGTTCCTTTCTGGCCAAGTCACTCTTCCATGAGAAAGAATTCTGAGGAACAAGTACTGCTCATGTTATAGGACATTTACCCCTGACCTTGACCTCTCTGTCCCTTTACCTCCACAGAGAATCCAAGGAAAGAAAGAGAGGAGAGGGAGGCTTCTTATAGGGATTAGATAGGATGTGGAAACAAAGAGGAGGGTAGGAGGGCTGAGGAGATGGAGGAGTGGAGGAAAGATTTCTGCTACGTTGCTTAGACTGCATGGATGCCAGTAGGTAGGTGCTGGGGATACGTATATGGCCCTCATGGGGGGAAATATGTGTGGCCTTTATGAGCTCCAGTGTTCCCCAAGAAGCAAGACAATCTGGATCACATTGTAGTGAAGGACTTTGAGTTGGAAAGGGAGGAGGGACAGACAGAAGAGATGAGCCTCCCCCAAATACATGCTTTGGGAGGGGGACTTGCCTGAGAGCTGTAAGGGAGGGCATAAGCAGTCCCTTGGGCGGCAGGTTGTTCAGGTTGGCGTGCAGGAACCAGAACAGGGAGGCCTCTGACTCGTAGCCAGTGAACCTCACACTAGCAGCAGCAGAAGCTACCTAGAGGCTCCTGGATTCACCCCATCAACGAGCAAGACACATTGCCCACCAGCTAACTCTTCTCCTCCAGACTCTCGTTTTTTTCTTTCTGAGTTTCTCTGGATCTTCCCTGTAGCCCAATTTTTGCAGGTAGGGAAATGCTGAGGGAGCAGAAAGGAAAAGATGAGAGCAGTTTTCCAACCTGAAAGCCAGTGTCTGGAGAAAATGATAAAGTAATGCAAAGCTCTTCCTAAAGATGGTTGTGGGCCCCAGCTCTTCTAGGGAAGACCTTCAGTTCTCAACCCTGACCTGGCCTTGTCTCACTGCCCCTGGGGCCTCAGGCAAACTGGAAAGACAGGAGGAAAGGCAGGGCCCTTGAGCAGTCCTCCAGCCCCTCTCTCTGGGCCAGAGGGTGAATTAACACCATGAGTTACCAGTCTGCCTGTGGGAGCAGGCGTGTGGCTCACTGTGTGCGGATTCCAGCTCATGTGTCTGGATTTCCCTTTCTCACCTTCCTGCTCCGCACCAGAAAAATGACAGTCCTTCCCATGCTTCCTGGGGGACTCTGGATAAGGGAGAAGTACCCACTCAGGAGGGCCTGGGTACTAGTTCCGGTTCAGCTTCTGATGTGAAGTTGGACAAGTCCCTTAATCACCCTCAGCCCAGTTGTCGAATGAGGCCTTTTCACTTCCTTCCAGGTCTCTGATTCTAATTTGTAATCTGAAAAGGAATGAAGGTTATGCGATGTTTCCAGGCCAGTAAGGCCCAGGGAGATGATACTGTCCTATACCCTACCTAGGGTCAGAAGCCCCTTTTCCTGCCTCCAGGTCCTTGGATGGATCCTCTGGCCCCCACAAGACTTAGCACCCAGGAGCTCAACAAGAGAAAAGCAGCAGTTCATGGACGTGTAAGGTTACAGCCCCTGATTCTTGCAGATGAGGTCAGCGGACAATAGCTTCCAGAACTCCATCTCAGTATTGTTCACACTCTGTTATCTTTGAAGGCCTGGGCACGATCCCATGTACAAATGTTTAACAGGCTCCACACGCCCAGCAGCAGGGATAATGCCCTCACCTGGCTCTGTCCCATGGGAGCTCCCCTGTCCGGCCAGGACTCGTCTGCGGGCCTCTGCTATCAGGACCACTAAGGACTCCCTTCCTGGTCCTGAATATCACAGCCCGAATCCCATTCCATCACTTACTAGTTGTGTGACCTTGGAGGAGATATTTAATCTCTCTGAGCCACAATTTCATCTTCAGTTAAACAGGGGTAATAATAGTATTATTATTCTCACAAAGAATAGCTGGGTTGATTAAATATCAGTATGTGCCAAGTTCTTAGAGCAGTGTAGCAAGCACTTAATTAGAGTTCGTTATTATTATTATTATTATAATTTGACTTAAGTTAAGAGCTGTCATTTCTTGTTAGTCTTGGCAAATGCAGAGGTTTCTTTATTAATGCTCAATGGCAGAAGATGAGCTATCTTGGGGCAGAGGGAAAGGTTGCCTATGTTGGACCCAAATTCAACTCATCATTAAAGCTGCTACTTGCTTTTTTCCCCACCAGAGGTAGGTGGGATGGGGAATTTTCAGGTTGATTTTGAATCCAAGACTTCTCCATCTTTTAGGAGCGTTAGGAGACAGACAGGGTCATCCAAAGAAAACAGGACTGTTCAGCACGCCTACATGGTGGCCACGCTCCCTTCAAAGTACTGCTCACAAACCAATTTCTATGGAGGAAATGAAGTACAAAGAAATTCCTATATGGATCCTAGCAGGATTTGCTGGTGTCTAGGGAAGATTATAAATTAGCTGGTTGCTGTTCACATCAGAGCCAAGCAGGGCACATTCAGTTTTTAATCTGGACCAATTTTCTGGATCAAAAACTAGTCTTTGCAAGGGATGTAAATGAGCCCAGGAGGAAATTTTCCCCTGAAGTTTATGAAGTAGCTGTCATTTTAATCTGAGCAGCTTTCCAACTTGAAAGCCAGTGTCTGGAGAAAATTATAAAGTAATGAAAAGCTCTTCTAGGCTAAACCTAGTCCAAACACCACTTCTACCTCAAATTTGATGTATTTAATATGCCAAACTATTCAAAACGTAGAGTTTCCACTATCAAAACCCTGTCCATGCTTCAAATAAAACCAGAGGGGCCAAGATGGCATATTCATGGCATGAGTATCAGAATGAGACCCTGGATGAACCAGGTAGAAAATATTTTTAGGAGAGAAGCTACAAAAAATAAAAAAGGAAATATGGTGACCCATATGAGTAGTTTTATATACAGTAGGCTTTTGTGCAATGCTTTTAAAAAAATTCTGCTTAAATGGACTGTAATCTATCCTTAAGAGAATATTACATACACTGCTTAAGCTTAAAAACTATAGATACAACTAGGCATCGCTCAAAAATTGTGACTAGATGGTTTTATATGAATAAACCCACAGAATACAATTGATCATGATGTGCTTATCTTAAGGAGAGAAGTTAGAAAGAAGCCCTTCACTGAAATCCTTGAAGATGGGTATATGCGTGCATGTGAGAAACAATTTAATACAACACTGCCTTGGACTACTGCTATCATCTCCAAAATGAATTGAACAGTGGCTATAGAACAGCTCATAATTTAAGTGTGTTGCAGATTACGATAATGACTCTAAATTTCAAGGCAGGTAGCAATAGACACAGCTTGAAGAGTGAGGGTGTCCCTCAGAGCTGAAAGGCAACAAGTCATATTTCCAAATGAAGAGATCCTTGAGCAGTGAAAATATTTAAGCAGCCATATGGGAACCTGCCAAGATTATTTTCTTCGCCCTCTGATAAATTTCCCTGGTTTGTCTCTTTCTTATAGAACTGTGATTTGTGAAGATAAACTGCACTTTCTGCAGTTTTGCAGACTGCATTCAAATAAAGTTATATTGCTTTCCATTGTTCAAAGATGTAATTAATCCCATAAGACAACCTCGCTTACAAAGTAAACTAAAAAACAAAAAACAAAAAATCCCCAGAAAAACAGATTTTTCAGCATTCAAAATACGGTCTCAGCAAATTAGAATAAAATTCGTTATTCGGGCAACAACGTTTAGAACTTTATTGTTTAGAATGCTGTAGTTGGAAGCATCTCACAACACAGATGAAATCAAAGTAGACAAAAATACACGAAAACTTTTACCAGTATAATGAGAGGAAATGCAAGTTACTGAGTTTCCAGTTCTCTCCAATTCTTTGTAACAGCCTACACACAATACATCTTTGTTTAAATTGCCCAGCAAAGAAAGACGGGAGTTCAAAATACGGTAAAATTAACCCATGGGGCACTCCTTTCTGAGAAAACGGCCCCAGAGTGGAAAGCATCCTTAAAAACAGAGGCCACATCCCACACAGTGCCAGGCAGGACCAGAGATTGGCACAGGGAACTCCAGGCAACAGACACTTAACACGAAATGGCTGGGCTCTGGACAATATGAATTCAATAAAGATGTTTAGAGACACAGGAGGAGCTGTTTGACTTCTCTTGCACAGTTGCAATCCTCTGTAATCGAGACAGCATGATCGCTGTCCCTACTCTCAGCTCTCTGTGCTCAAATACACAGCCCGCCTCCACCTCTACTGTGTCTGGAAAATAGATTATTCTTTCAACAAACAAACATCCCTGGAACCGCCTGAGCCGGGGGGAGGCGGGGGAGGGCGAGGTTCGCGTCTTTTCTCAGCTCTGGGCAGAGATGAACCCAGTTAAACTGCCACCGGTCAGGGGAGAGAGGGGCGGTGCGTTGCCCGCTCTGCGTCCCGGCAGGGACCGGGACCCGGGCGCGGTGTCCCCGGGCGCGCCCCGCGCGTTACCTGGCTTTCGGAGAGCCGCTCTGAGCGCCCCTGCGCTGGGTCCGAGGCTGGAAGCCAGGAGCAAGAGCCGGAGCAAGGCGCCCCGGATTAAATCCATTTCACCGCGGGCGCCTGCAAAGTTTCACCAAGTCCCGGGCGCACAGGGAAAGGGCGTCTCCTGGGGGACGTGGGGGGAGGCGGCCCCCGCGGACCCCCTGACCCGGGTGAGGAGGTGGAGGGCTGAGAGAGCTGGACCAGCAACGACGGAGGAGTCCGAGGAGGCCGGGCAGCCGCCGGGAGGTCGGCGTGCGGGAGTGAAGTCCTCTCGGAACCGCAGGGCTTTTCGGAGGGGGGGGCGGGGGCGGCGAAGGAAGCCGACGGGGAGGGACCGGCTGGCCGTGGGAGGGAGGGAGGCTCGACCCGCCCGGGGATGGAATTACAATCGAGTGGAAGTGAGAGGGGCAGGCTCGGAGACAATTTACTCTTCGCCCACCTCCGGGGCCGACAGCCCGCCCATCACCCTCTAACGACCCCCGGCTCAGCCCTTCCCTGCTGGTGACCTAGATTGGGGCGCTAGGAGGGGCCGACAGGGCGGGAGTTAGGGGACTGAGTCCAGGACCCTGCGCTGTGGTCCTGACCCTGAAATCCTGCGGCGCCTTCCCCTCCCCCGGCTGTACCCTCCTCCCCTCCTGCAGCCGCGCCCCTCTAGGTCACTTCCACCCAGCTTGGGGACTTTTCCCAACACCTCCAAAGGTTGCTCTGGTCTGTCCAGCGCACTTGGAGGGGAGGGAGGGTGTCTGCAGTTTGCAAGTGGGGGAGGATAAGAGGAAGAGGGGGCGGGGCCGGCCGAGTCCAGGGCGCTAAGAAGATAAATGGGATTTAAGGCGCGCAGATGGAGAGCGGAGGCCCCGCCACTCGGTTGGAAACGCGGGGTGGAGATTAGGGCCCAACGCGGGGGAGCGGGGTCCCCTCCCTGCAGAGGAAGGCAACTTGAGACCCTCCAGGGGAAGAGATGAAAGTCCAGGTTAAGCCTGGCGTCGGGGAGACGGACGCGAGCTCAAGCCCCCTGGCGGACAGAGAAGACCAGACCCGGACCCGGCACCCGCCGGCTGAGCTGGGGTTGGGGGCCAGAGCGAGGTCCTGGCCACTGATTCAGGGACCTGGATTCCCGGGTCAGCTCCCTTCTCCTCTGGATTTGCTGCCCTAAGATTCAGTAAAATACGCTTTTTGTCGGGTTTCCTGGTGGCGCTGCTAGAAGGGAGACCCCGGGACTCAAGTCCACTTACACGCTAGCGGGCTGATCTTCAAGCCAGTGAGAAGGGAAAGCAGATACATAAATAAATAAACCAAGAGAGAATAAACCTGGAAGAAAACACAGCCTTGGCCAATTCCTGGGGAAAGATCAAAGGCCCTAGGAAGTGCCCCGCAGAGGGAGCCAGCCCTTGCTGGCTGGGAGGACCTTGCAACTGCCCCACCATGCAGCCCAGCTGAGGCTCCTGGGTGTCCTGGCCCTTCATTGTTAACCTAGGCTTGGGAAAGCAGGAGGCAGCAAGGTTGACCCATATCTCCCCCGCCCCCCAAAGATTTCTCCTCCTCTTTTTAGGAATGAAGTATGCCCTTGCTAGAGGGTTTGTAATGAGCCCAGTCTTGTTTGTTAGCAAAGCCTGAGCATATGGTCCCTTACATGTCGGCGTTCTCAGGTGTGCAACTGCCCATAATAAGTTCAAGTCCACTCCGACTGGAGTATTTGCAAGTCTTAGCTGTGACACCAGACCTTGTCCTTTTACATGGAGTTAGAGTAGAAAAGTTGAACAACCGGTGCTCTTCACTTCCGAGGTGATAACAAGGCCATGTTTGGATGCCAGGCAATGTGACTGCCCTCAGGACTGCTAGTCTCAAACGCAGCAGAATCATATATCCTTGGGACTGTCAGGATGCCCAGAGGTCATCTAGTCCCTACCTCCATTCCACACAGAAACCTGCCTTCAGCACCTTTGGCAGGTCATTCACCTGGGTTTAACCTCCACCTGTGACAGAGAGATCCTACCTCACCACAGGCCTGGAAGATGTTGGATAGCTCTTTTTATGAGAAAGTGATTTTTTTAATGATTTATTTATTTGAGAGAGAGGGAGCACGAGCAGGGGGCAGAGGGAGAGGGAGGGAGAATCTCAAGCAGACTCCCTATAGAGCGCAGAGCCCAAGGCGGGGCTCGATCCCAGGACCCTGAGACCATGACTTGAGCCAAAACCAAGAGTCCACCACTGAAATGACTGAGCCACCCAGGCGCCCCATGAGAACGTGACTTTGTATAGCAGACCTAAGGTATCGCCCAGAACCGAGCGGGTGGTACCATGAAGATACCTTCCATGTTGGTTCTGCTCTTTCCCACTTAAAAATAATTCTCCCTGAGGTAAAAATTGGAAGTAATGATAACCGCTATATGGCTAGCATTTATACTAACACCTATTGTATACCAGACCCTCTCTGAAATGCTTTAGAATCCCAATAACAACCACACCATGTAGGTATTGTTATTGGTATTATTCCCATTTGACAGATGAGGAAACTAAAGCATGAAAAAGTTAAGTAACTTTCTCAAAACTCATGCAGCTCCCAAGAGACAGAGCTTCGACTGAACCCAGGTGGTCTGGTTCCAGAGTCCAGGCTTTTAAGGAGAGGGAGGGACAGCAGACACAGAAGTGGACCAAGAATCACAGGACCTTGGTGTTTAATCTTAGGCTTTGCCCATAGTGTATCCTGGTAAAATGAAGGGGCTGGATGAAATCATCGGTAACTTCCAGGTTCTGCTTTGTGTTTATCATCTGATGACCAGCACCACCCAATCCAAGCCAGTTTTGCTCTGAACGTGCCTTCTAAACGACTTGAACAAACTGTCCACTGCAAATTTTGCAAGCCCGAGTACCATCTTTCTTGCATACCCTTGACCTCTGCCCATATTACCGCTTCATCCCTGGCCCTGGGCCTCCCTTTGATCTTTTGCAGATGGCCATAGGTGATTGGAAATCTGGCTTGGTTTCTTCAGGGGCCCCTCTTGTTTCTTCCTTGCAGGATTACCTTCAATTATTATATTTTACTTCTGAGCACCTCCAAATGCTCTGGATCCTCAGGCCGTTGAGATAAGGCCTTACTTCCTGAGATCTGCTTGTTACAAATCTGGGGCATCCCTAGGGCATACTGAACTTATTTCCTTTGAGAGTCAAATCACACCCCGCAAGTTTCCCTCTCCTACCAGTTTGACAACCAGTTTATGGCACTTATAAATATGACTAAAGATAAATGGACGCTTGCCTTTCACTTCCTTCCTGCCTTCTGGGAGGAAGGGAACTAGAGAGGGCAAAGAGGCTTTGAATGTTTCATTTTAAAAAATCTGTTCAAATTCACCTGAGGTCTAAACTCAATAAGGTCACCGGCAGAAGAGTGATCTGCCTGCTTTGCTCAATAGCATAGGAGAAGAGTCTGATCTTTGCCCCTTGGAATGGATTTGGAGGGTGTTTAGAGGAAAGTAAAGGCAAAGTTACCAATGACAGAATGTTGAGGAAGTCCCTCCATGAGAGTGCGGAAAAACCAGCAGCCAAGATTTAGCCTTAGATTTAATTTATTTTTTTGGAGAGGTTATATGTACATATAAAATTTGAAAATGTACATATAAAATTTGAAATGTGCATCAGGCAGAGTGTATAGTGACAAATAAGTTTCATCCCACCCCTCCCAGAAGCAACCACTATCATCAGTTTCTTGTGTATCCTTCCAGAGATATTCTATGAACATATAAGCAAATAAATACACATATACTTAACACAAACAGGAGCATCTTGTACATGCTTTTTTTTTTTTCAAATTACAAAATTGTATTTAATATCTGAACACAATTCTATAAAAATAATGCATTCAGAAGGCTAAGGACTTGAAGGAATCATGGAACAGTGATTATAGATTACAAGGATTCTTTGTATGGTGATATACTGATTTTTGAATTTCCATTATATTTATTTATTATTTTTATTTTTAATTTTTTTATTATTATGTTATGTTAATCACCATACATTACATCATTAGCTTTTGATGTAGTGTTCCATGATTCATTGTGTATAACACCCAGTGCTCCATGCAGAATGTGCCCTCCTTAATACCCATCACCAGGCTAACCCATCCCCCCCCCAGAAACCTCAGTTTGTTTTTCAGAGTCCATAGTCTCTCATGGTTCGTCTCCCCCTCCGATTTCCCCCCTTCATTCTTTGTACGTGCTTTTTAACCTGAAAATCTGCCCAAATCAGCAAATAGAGATCTGCCTCCCTCTTACTGACTGCTGAATAATATTCTGTTGTGTGATGTGCAATTGTTCTTTCTCTGTTGTTTCCTATTATGTCATTATAGACAATACTGCAGGGCGTGACCTTGAATAACAGTTTGCACATGTTATAATAGACGGTGGGGTACATTTCTAGACTAGCCATTGCTCAGCAGAAGGGTAAATGCCTTTTCATTTTGATGAGTTGGCCAAATTTCCTCCCTAGGAGAGTATACAAATTTACATTCCCACAAGCAATATAGAAGCATGACTAATTCCACAAAATCTCATCAACACAGTATCTTATCAAACTAGAACCATATATTATTTCCAGCTCATGGCTGGCTCAGCCAGTTAAGCATCTGATTCTTGATCTCAGTTCAGATCTTGATCTCAGGGTCGTGAGTTCAAGCCCCACATTGGGCTCCACACTGGACACGGAGCCTACAAGGAAGGAAGGAAGGAGAGGAGAGGAGAGGAGAGGAGAGGAGAGGAGAGGAGGGGAGGGGAGGGGAGGGGAGGGGAGAGGAGAGGAGGAAGGAAGGGAGGAAGAAAGGAATCCTAGTTTGTGAAGTATCTGTTCATGTATTTTGCCCATTTTTCTATTGATTTGTCAACCTATTTCTTATTGATTTGTAAAAGTTCTGTATATAGTCTCGATATAAGTCATAGGATTTTTTTGTTGGTGGTGGATGTTTATATTGAAAATATTTTTCCCACTCTGTCTTGTCTTTTAACTCTCTTAATAATGATTTTGAATGAACAGAAGTCCTAGTTTTAATGTACAATTGATCAATTCTTTTAATTAATGGCTAGCATTTTTAATGTCCTGTTTAAGAAATCTTTATTTACCTCAAGGTCATGAAGATATTAGTCCATGTTTTCTTCTAAAAGTGTTACTGCTTACCTTCCACATTTAGATCTGCGATGGATTTTTGTGTATGAGGTAGGGTAGTCCTCAAGTCTGTTTGACTGGATGCTCCCTCCTGATTTAGATGTGTGCAGGTGCATCTTCATGGGGAGATGGGGAGGGTATCTTTTCCTCTGCAAGCATCAGCCAAGCTGATATTCAAGGCTAACACTGTGACTACACTTCTCACCAGGTATATCCGAGTAGATAGCTACCTTGCATTATATGTTTTGGAGCATAAACAAAGCCCACTTGCTCTGAAATATCTCACCTACAGGTCTCTCAGTTTCCTTGAAATTTCTACCATTTGAAATACTCCCTTGAGTTAAGAGTATAACTTGTTAATGACTTACATCCATTCTGTTCCAAAGAGCACTGGAGAAATATGGAAGAGAGATGCTTTAAGAACTTTATCCAGGTGGTTCCCTTAACATGGACGTATTCTTCCTGAAAAGGAGAAAGGGCTCATTAATACTGTGCCTGTGAACAAAAAGGTGAGTACTCATTATTAGCTAATTTAGCAGTCACCTACGATACCAGTTCCAGGATCCACAACCGGTAGAGTATATGAGTTTGAGAGTGACTTGGGAAAGGGGAATTGGTGGTGGGCGAGGTTCCGAATGTGGGATATGGATTGTTTATAATAGCACAACTCTGGAAGCCATAAACAAACCTTTCACTAGAGGAGAGACGGGTAAAACACATTATGGAATATAATGGAGCAGTATTCAGCCATCTAAAAAGGGATGGACTTAGAGCTTCATGGGCTAAAATGGACAAAGCAGACAAAGCAAGCTGCAGAATGGAGCGCAGGTGTTCACAGAGTGGTGGGAAGGGGATTCTGGGGTCTGGCACAAATGCAGGAGTAATTAGCAACGTGTTATTTTTTTTACTGGTTGTATTTTTAAATTATAAGGATCTCTTTATCTGGGTTAAAAAGAAAGTGGAAAGCATTTTAAAAGAAGATAGTTCAGTCTAGGTGGAGCAACAGAAGGAATGATGGGGACCGAGAAACCAAGAGAAGAGTTACAGGTCTCACCCATCTTGGGAGAGGGAGGGAATGAAGAGTTTGAGACAGGCATTCCCAAAGGGGAGGAGGACATGAAAGGCAGAGCTCACAAATCATGGGATTCTGTCTGGTGTGCCAGATTTCATGTGCAAGAAGAAAACAAACAAAAAGCTACCATCTTCTGGAAATGCAGGGAGAGCCCGTAGCCCATGGAAGATTGGGGCTCCCCACACAACACGACAAAACCCGGGAGCCCCACAGTGGCTGCAGGCACCTGCTCAGCACACTAAGAGGCATCTCTTCAGAGCGCTGGCATGCATTTCAAAATGTAGGGCTTGTTCGGGAATGATGCAATGTCCAGAACATCTCGGTGGACTGGAGGTCAGGAGACCTGCACCCCAGCCCTGGCCCTGTCACTAACTGTCAATGGACTTTGGTGATTCAATCGACTTCTTTAGACCTGATTTTTCTCCTCTATCAACCAAGGGTGCCAGGTAAGATGAGGTCTCAGCTTGTCCTAGCGCTCACAGCTATAAGCTTCCACCGAAGAACCACTTGACCTTTCCCAAGATGGACAGATGTCACTACTTAAAAACAAAAAGGAGTCTAGTAAAAGGCTTGTTCTCTGAAAAAACTTTGAAGTTGGAAAGCAATAGTCTTTTGCCAAAAAAAAAAAAAAAAAGAAATAAAAAGAACATAAAACAAAATAAAACATTTAATACACGTGCACACACACACATACACACACCCGCACACACACACACACAGAGATGGCAGAACAAAAGCAATTCCTTGCTTCAGAGAAGGCTTTAGGAAGCAGACTCAAAGTTTCCAAGCAGGCCACATCCAGTATCCAGACAGAGGAAATGGGGAGGTGTGAGCGAGGAGGGGCAGGGAAGACCAGGGCTGGGAGGTGGGTGTGGGAAGCAGAGGAATGCTGGCTCAGTTTCTGGGTTAGTTAGTGACACTGCAAATAAATGAAAATTTTCTGATGCCAAGAGAAAACCTGTGGAAAGAAGCAAAAGGCTAATCTTCCATCTGAGTTTGATTATATTTTTATTTGTGCATTTCGTAAGAGAGGAAGTGAGGAGGAGGAGGGGACTGGAAGATTTGAAGGTATGGTCTGATCAGTGTCACCAAGCAGAAGGTGTCAAGGAGGTGAAAAATAGCTGGGTGAGGGGGACACTTGGTTTGTATCCAGCCCCAGGGGAGGAGGGCAGGATGACAGACAAAGGTTTAAGCAAGAGAAGAAGTTGTGTGGCTTGTCAGGATGGCCGGGCTGTAGGACGGAAGAGGAATGGGACAGCTTCAAAGGCTGATCGGAAAAGTAGGAGGGGATGGCTTAGATTCATAACAATATGAAGTTAATTGACAACATGAAGAAAGATCAACAGTGAAGGATGAGGGAGAAGGTAGCCTCGGTTTCCTCCCCTGTGTAATGGGATGTGACACCTACTGGAAAGCTGTGCCCATCAGATGGGATGCCCCAGTGCACTGTGCATACCATGCACTTGGCACTCACTGAACGTTGGCTTTATCTCATTTCATCACTCACATTTATCACAGAGACAAGCGAAGTGCTCCCCGGAGTTAAATTCCAAAAGTGCTAGTAGATGATTGCTAGCATAGCAATGGAGACTCGGGGCCAAAGATGAAGCTTTGATCCAGACACTCAGCATGAACTGGAAATAATGGAAGATCAAGGTTTGTATTTTGAGACAACGAAAGACATTTCCCCAAAGATTGTGACATCCTAGATAGGGATTCTCCCAGGAAGGAATAATAGCTGAGCCATCAAAATAAATGAAGATACACACAGGATAGACCTACAACTGGTAGGATGCCAGGGAGCCCTAGCTGCTCCTGGGAACATCTAGCCTATTCATATTTTCCTTCAGCTTGCATGCCTCTTAATTGATCCAGTATGCATGTTTTTCATGTTCCCTATTTCCGTTTTTGTTTATTACTCATTACATGTCCCTGGATGAGTCACATGGCTTCCCTGACATTAGTTTCCTGGGCTGAACTTCAATAGAACTCAAGATCCTTCCCAGCTCAGACAATCTTGCATCCGTGTTTGGGCATGGGCCCCAGGCACATCTTTCTCAGTCATGTCTAGACCCCAACAACTTATCCTGGGAAATGCTACCATGGCTCTGGTATTGGAGCCAAAGGAATAGACCAAAGTGGTTGTGGAGATGTTGACTTGCATGTAGTCGGAGAACTAGTGAACTTCATCTCTCTCTAGGGATGGCTTTAATCACCCTTTGTTCCCAAGCTCTATTATAATCATGGGCTTAATTGGAAAAAAAAACCAAAAAGCTCTCCACTTTCAATGGAGTGAAAAGCAGATGACAGCAATATAAGGACTTTATTTTGAATGCATAAGAAAGTATAAATGCATATTTACTTGTGCCCCCATATGTCCTCATCATGCACGTGTATGCCTGGACTTTCCCAAACAGTAGAGAACTATATGGAGGGAAATTAGGACAAAGAAAAAACCCAGAAGTAAAGAAAACAAACTGAGAGTGGAGAAAGGAACAGAAGTGGAAGATACAGAGACAGGAAGAACATCTCGCCTATATTCCAAAAAGTCCACAGAATTGTAGCTCACAAATTTGATAGCACAGTTTCAAATTTTAACTATGTAGCATTTTAATGACAAGTCAAATAGATAAACAAAATTACCAGTTCAAACTGATGGCTCCTTACAAGTGTGCCCTTCTATAAGAAATCTGAATTTATGCAAAAGTTTCATTTGGGGGATAACTGGGATCTTTTTCATGATTTTTAAAAAACTTTTAGGAAAGTGGTTGCTACAGGGAGATTTTTCCAAATGTTTTGATTGAGAGAATAGACACTTAAGCCAATGTTAGCTTTAATTTCAATTTATATGTATTCAAATATAAAGATAAAACATTACTGAAATGAAAGTGTAAGCCAGTGAAAAAATTGGAATATATATATATGTCCAAACTGATATTTCATTAAAAAATTTTAAAAATGCAAATATTACATTATTGGAAGAAAACAATTATACTTAGGGAAAAAAATCATTCTTAAAATGTTTTCCATTGGGGCACCTGGGTGGCTCAGTCATTAAGCGTCTGCCTTCGGCTCAGGTCATGATCCCAGGGTCCTGGGATCAAGCCCCACATCGGGCTCCCTGCTCCACGGGAAGCCTGCTTCTCCCACTCCCCCTGCTTGTCCTCCCTCTCTCACCGTGTCTATCTCTGTCAAATAAATAAATAAATAAATTTTAAAAAATATATGAAAATCCTTTAAAAAAAAGAAAACTTTTCCATCTTCCTCTCCCAAGTTTTCATAGGAAGCCAAACCACATGTTCTATAACAGAGAACAGAAATACTCTAAAACTCTCCTTACCTTTCCAAGGCACTAAAATATAGCCCTCTCTTACTATAGCATTTGCTTAGCCTAAAGAGACTTTAATAGCAAAGTATCTCTAAGATTATTGGGATAGTAAAGAACTGAGAATCAACTTTTTTTAAATCCCTAGAGGATCTAAAACTCTGTTAAATGTGTCAAATTCACGATTAAACAATGCTCTAGTAAGTTTATCAGATTTGAAAGCTAGGTGAGCAGGAAATGTTGGGGAGGAGAGGGTGTGATGGTATTTTATCCTCAAACATCCAAATTAATTAGACTATTATTTAGTTTGTAAAACAAGGAAGTTTAAAGGAGAGTTTGCAAGCTGTAAATTTTCTAAATTATATTTTAATATGTGAATGATACTCATTAGAATCTAAAATGGTAGAGCTGCCAAATTTATTTTTAAGGGTTTGTTTTGTGTTATATTTTCATTAATGGTAAATTAATATGACTGTGGGTAGTAGGTTGATTCTCCTTTTAAAATAACACTTTTTCAGGGGTGCCTGTGTGGGGCTCAGTCAGTTGAGCTTCCAAATCTGGATTTCAGCTCATGAAATCAAGCTAAACCCGGAGTCTGCTTGAGATTCTCTCTCTCCCTCTCCCTCTGCTCCTCCCCCTGCTCATGCGCTCTCTCTCACTCTCTCTAAAATAAATAAGTCTTTAAAAATAAATAAAACACAATAATACTTTCTCCCTTTTCCCCAAATTTTTGACTTGGTCATGTAGTTAGCCTGTTCAGAATTACTATTAACATGATTTATATATCCCCAAACAATAGTCTAATGCAGCAGTATCTAAATAAAACTAGATAATTTAAAAGCTAATAAAATGTCAAAAAAATCATTTTCCTTAATCTTACAAAAAAAAAAAAAAAAAGCAGATTTCAGTTTCTTGAACAGTCATGTCACAAACAAAAGGCTGTATTACTCAAGAGGACCACTGAGGGATGAAAAACAACCAGCCGTTTTTAGGCCAGCAAGATTATGACATTAGCAAAACTTCTCTTAGACCTGTCAGGCCAGGGCTACACTGGAAACCAGTGCTCAGCTGATGGAGCTCACCAGCCCGGCAGCTATAGAACCTCCTGATTCCCACACCCCGACGACCACGAATACAGAAGCAAGAAAATGGGCAGGAAACCGGAAGTGGGCTCGCCGAAGGACAACTTCCGGTTCTTGGCCTGGCCCAGCCCCTTCCTGCCCCTGGTAGTTCAGCTGACAGACCTGGTTACCAGAAGGTATGAAGTCCGCCCTTCAGCGACCTGTCTTCATGTCATCGCTCTTGTCTCATTCCCAGCTTCCGGCTCCTCCATCCCAGAGTACTGCTGTGTGATTTGTCAAGCCCACTAGTGTATGATATTAAAGAGTCTGCAATAAATTATTTATGCTGATTTTAAAAAGAACCCTATTCCCAAGCAAAGCGCAAATGAGAGATAACAGTTTTGCCTTTCTGAGGGGATAGTTGCATTTTCACAGAATATCAAAGCAAGAAATGAAGTAAATAGTCTAAGATGCAAACGGGGTGGCTCTCAATCAGGAGTTCATAACTTGGATGCACATTAGAATCTTGTGGGGGGATTTCATAAAATATCGATGCCTGGGCTCCATCTCCACAGATTCTGATTTCATTGGTCAGGGGTGAGGCCGTGGCATTGAGATTTTTAGAAGCTCCCCAAGGGATTTTAGTGTGCGGTCAATATTGGGATCTCTTGATCTAGAGTATCTAGAGTGAGAGAGTATGACCCTGAAACTGGAAGGTGAAGGCTGCTGAGCACTTGGGGGTAGTCAGGAGGAAGACACTGCAGCCAGGACTGCTCTATCAGACGGGAGGTTGGTCTGGAGCCCCACTTCTCAAACTTTAATGTGTACACTCATCTGCTGGGGTCTTGTCAAAGTGAAGGTTACCATCCAGTAGGTCTGGGTGGCTCCTGAGATTCTGCATTTCCAACAAGCTCCCAGATAATGCCCATGCTGCTTGCTGATCCAGAGGCCACGTCTGAGTGGCAAGGATCTCGATGACCTTTAAAATCCCTTCTGATCCCAAGATTCTAAGATTCTCTGAATTGAGAACAACAGGACCAGAGGAGGAGATATTTTTCCGGAGAGGGAGTCTGAAGGCTTGAACCACAGAGTATTCTATTTGCCTAGCCCTAAAATGATGATGAACAAATCTGCCGGGAGTATAACTCCCTCCTTGTACAGTCGGAGGAGTCAGGTTGCTATAGACCCAGTGGAGAAGCAAATGTGCTAAGGTAACATTTCAGAGGTCAAAGGGAACCAAGGAGCCTACTCAAACACTCTCCTGAGTGGACGTGGCGTAAGCTTGGAAATCCAGGCATAAGAGTAAGGTATAAAAAGGTGGGAACAGGAAGTGAACATATGATATTTAAGTATATCAAATGATTTCAAACACTTTATATTTTACATTTTAAAAATTGTGAAACCATATTTGAACAAAAGAACTAAAGATAAATGTAGTAAATGCATATACAGGAAAATCATACAGGCTTTAAGTGAATTAATACATTAGGTTGGGATGATCTATTCTTTAAAGCAATTTTAAAAATCAAAGACATGGGGGTGCCTGGGTGGCTCAGTCGGTTAAGTGTCTGCCTTTGGCTCAGGTCATGATCCTAGGGTCCTAGGATCAAGCCCCGAGTCGGAATCCCTGCTCAGCAGGGAGCCTGCTTCTCCCTCTGCCTGACACTCCCCCTGCTTGTATGCTCACTCTCTCTCAAATAAATAAATAAAATCTTTAAAAAAAAAATAGAAAACAAAAAAACTATTGTTTTTATTCTAAAGAATTTAGAAGTTTTTCAGGGATCCAATAAAATGTTTTTCCTTTTGATGTTCTTTGTTATCAAATATTCTGTCTAAAGGGAGTATCACCTTTTGGATTGTTGGTTTACTGAAGAGATTCTTATCTGTGCTGAGACCATGACCATGCACCATCATCGGATGAAGATGAGGATGTAAACTGCAACTGGAGAAGAAACAAAATCTGGAGTCAGAAAGAGTCTCCTCATAGAACTTCTAAAGCCATGGATTTTACAAAACACCAAAAGCCTAACTGCATGGCGAGCGCAATAACTTTCAGTGTCTTCTTGGATTCTTAAGAGTGGTCTAGAGCAGTGGTTTTTAAAGTGGTGTCTGGGGACTTCTGGGTGGGGCCTCTGAGACCTTGTCAGGTTAAACCTATTCTTATGATGATAGTAAGATGTTATTTTTGCCTTTTTGACTTGCATGAGTCATGAGTATGTGGTGGAGATTTCCAGAGGCTGCATGTCATGTCATATCACAACAGACTGGATGCACAAGCAGGTGAGAGAAAGCATCTCTCTTCTATTAAACCTGATGTTAAAGAGATGTGCAGAAATGGGAGACAATGTCATTTCACTAATGTTTTATTTTGAAGAATATGGTTATTTTTCATTAAAATATGGTATTTACATGAACATATAATGGGTTTACTCAACTACTTTTTAAAATACTTTTTAAGTTCTCAGCTTTAATTTTTACAACAGTAAATATCAACAGATATAACTCATGTAAACAAAAGCTCTTTGGTGTCTTCAATAATATTTAAGAGTGTAAAAGGTCCTGAGACAAAAAAAAAAAAAAAAGCTTTGAACCATTAGTCTAGGGCCTTGTTCTCAAAATGTGGTCCACAGACCGGCAGCATTGGCCTTGTTCTCAAAGTATGGTTCAACAGACCAGAATCTTGGTGCCACCTCAGACCTATTGAATCAGAACCTGCATTTTCACAAGGTCTCCAGGTGATTCATGTGCAGTTAGGTTGAAAAGCATTGGACTATAGCTTTTATTTATTCCGTCAATCCTAATCTTGATCCCACACAATGATGAAAAAGGTAGCTTCTTTGAATTCCATCTTAACTACTCCCTACTTGGGTGAAGTTAAGCAATTACATAGCCACTTTGTGCCTCGGTTTCCCCCATCTGTAAAGTGGGGAAAATAACAATACCTAGTTCACAGAATTGTTGTGGAGACAGATGAACTAATATATGTAAAGGCGGAGAACCATGCCTGGCCTGTAATCAGCATTCCATAAATACTGAGTGCTGAGTAGATTTTCTGAAAGTTCTAGCTGCTATTCATACTCCTTCAGGGAGTGTACAGACCAGTGGGAAGACACAGATCTCAGCAGCTGCCATACAGTGAAGCCACCAGTGGACTCCTGTTGTGTTCAAAAAGGCAGTGAGAGTCCCAGGCCTGCCCTAGGAAGCCAAGGATTTTATTCTGAAACTCCAAGGATGATGGGCATTTTCAAAGGGAGAAGCATGGAGAAGGCATGTTCCTAGTAGAAAGAGCAAGGGAAAAGAGAAGCTGAGGAGAATGTGACATGACTGAGGAACTACATTTCCCTCACCACAAGCCTTCGAGTTCCACAGATGAAGAAATTGAGGCACAGAGAGGTTATGTAACTGACCCAACATCACCAAGCTAGTAAGAGAAGCAGTCAGGATCCAAACAAAGGCAGGTAGGCTCCCAAACCCATGTAATTTTCCACTATGTGAAACAGTCTCTGTGCATGATGCCAACACTTAGAGATTTTTGAAATTTGTTCTATGGCTAATAAGTGACATATGTGTGCAAATGTTCTAGGTTCTCTATTTGGTGGGTATTGGGTTCTATATGCTTCCATAAATCAAATCTATTTGTTGTGCTGTTCAAATCTTGATGGAGTCCAATCAGGAAGGGTTTATTTGCCAGACAAAGGAATCCAGATATCACCCTGTAAACCACAAGGAACCACAAGGGAGCCCTAAAGACTTGTTTGGCGGGGGGAGGGGGGGGTGACTCTCTAATTTCAATATTATAAAATTTGGTCCATTGGATGTTGTGGCAAATTACATTCAAATTACATGCAAAGTGATATCATGATGAAGATCTTCTAAGAAGGCAAGAAAAAAAAAATACCTCAAAGAGCATGAAACATGAGCTAGATCCTGCTGAAAGTGCACCAGCATTCACGAGCAGAAGGCTTTGCCTACATCCACGGGTTGGGCATTTTTCTCAAAGGGGAGCTGAATGGAGGAGGACTCTGTTAAACTCTACTTGGGGATCTGGGGTTTAAATTGATCCTTAGGTCATAAGACCTCTGACCAACAGGTGTATGTATTTCCATCAACAGAAAAATCAGTTTAAAAACCATGGTGGAGCTTGGGAAAGTTGTCAAATGGGCTATCTGAACACATTTTTTTCTCCTTTCCCCACAGAGCTGTGAACAAACAAGATGTAAAGGTAAAGCCTCAGCAAATGCCTTTCTCTGCCCCCTCCACAGCCTGAACCCACACCCTTCACCCTTTGGAGCAAACTGAAAGGGACCTTCCTTCTAGTAACTTCCATTAGTGGCTGGCCAGATGGATGGGCCTTCCTGTCTGCCTCTAAAGGGACAGCTGTCCATCCACATAAGAAGGAGGCAAATCAACACATATGGGTAATTAAAGTAAGGGGGGGATCCATATTAAAGGCAAATCTATAGGGACATTAAGAAGATTAGCAGTTGTCAGGGGCTGTGGTGGGTTGAGGGGGTTGTCTACAAGAGGCACGATGTATTTTGTGGGAAAGATAGAACTGTTTTATATATTGACTGTGGTTACCCAATTGTATGAGTTTGCCAACTTTTCTAGAACTGTGTGCTGTATGTAAATTATACCTCAATTAGTCGGATATTTAAAAGATTGCATATCATTTCTTTTCTATTTTTTAATTTTCTTCTCTCTATATTTCCTTAACATTCTTTCATAGCTAATATTTCCTGAGTGCTCAGTATTTGTCAGGTATAAAGCTAAATGTTTAATATTATGTTGAACCATTTCAAATTGCAATTTTCATCGGTCAAAAGATGGCCAAATATCAGCTATTTCATGTGCTTTAGACTTAATATTTACCACAACCCTCTGGGGTAGATACTATTACTATCTTCATTTTGAGGTACAGAATGAGGCTCAGGGTGGTTAAGTATTTTTCCCAAAACACAGTGAGGAGTGAAGCCAGTTCCAAAAAATACATATGCTTCATGGAGCAAAGTGGTAAAACACAGAGATTCCCAAAAGGAGAAAAAGACCCACCCACAATACCATCACCCAAAGTGATAACATCTTGGTCCATTATCATCAAATATTTTCCTAAGCATTCAATAAGAATTATTCTGAGGCTTTTTTTTTAATAATTGAAGAAGAGAGATACAGACATTGAATAACTACAGTGGAGTTATAAATGAAGATTTTTGTCTTATTTCAGCTTGCCAGGCATTTTGATAATTGAAAACCAGTTTAATGCTATTTTCCGCACTAACAGTTTTAATTTTTACCATTCATCTTCTCTTCTCTTCACTTTCTATCCCTTAATGGTGGAGTCAACGTCACATATTTAAGATGGCTATTGATAATTACCGCGAGTTTCCAATGCAATGGTAGCACTTAGAAAGAGCCTAAGAATACAGGTGTCCATGTAACTAATTACCACATGAATTTATCTCAAGGCCCTCCTTATCATCTCCCTCCTGTGAATCATTGATAACTTGCCCGCTCCAGATGAATTCACTGTGTCAGATATAGAGAAAAAGCATTGTAGAGTTAATTCCAGCTGCCAGAGAAGCTCAATAAGCCCCCAAGAAGCTTTTGAAAAATCAAAAAACTCTTAAAAAGGTCTTTAAAAGTAGTTTCTCATGGTTGGCCCCAACAGAGTGATAATGCTTCTTTAAAGATAGCGGACGTATGAGCCAATCAATACACTATTAAGACACTGACAGCACTGAGATAGGATTACATGGTGAAGAAATTGTGAAACCTTTAACTTTTCATTTTCAGCAAGAAGAACTGAGGGAAGTGGCTTTTTTAAATTTCTTTTTATCTGAATAGCCTTAGGTAATACAATTTTTCATTTCAGATCAGGAAGTTCACCGTCAGTCCACATGTAACCAAGGGATCAAGTTAACTCCATATCTTTTTTTATAAAATGACTTTATCCTCAAGTCTAGTCCAGCTTCCTGGTTTGGTGGGAAAATACAACTACTCAACTCATAAAGACTTTTTCCAATTATTGCCCTTATTCCATTATTGAAACTATAGGAGCTTAACCAGATTGACTTACAAAGTAATCTGGCTGCACTTACACATTAACTTGAGGTCTGAAACACTTTCTAAATGGAAGTCAGTGGTCTATAAGAGATTTTTAAGGCTGGAAGGATCTGTAGAAGTCATTGTATTCCACTCCTAATTTCATAGATAATAAAACGGAGACCCAGAGAAGTTGACTTCTTAAGACCACACAGATGGATGGATGATACTGGAGTTCAAAATCATCCTACAACCCCAACCTGTAGAATAGACTAATGACTTTCTACTCAAGGTGTACCTTAGTCATCACTTTAGAGAGCTTAAAAAAAACCCTGAAGCCTAAGCTGTACCTCAAACTAATTAAATTAGACTCTCTGGAGTGGGACCCAGGCATCAATGTTTTTTAAACTTTGGGGGAAAGCCTGATGTTCATTCTCTCAAGTGCAGGGAATCATTGGGTGGAGCTCCTTGCTTTTTTGAGTGTTCATTTTTATAAAGTCAGAGATCATCATTACTAGAGGCGTCTGACATGCATGCTTTTGAACATACTCCAGATCAAATTTTGTCCTTTCAATTTTAATGACATGTGGAAGTCATTAGCACTATTTTACAAATATTTTTAGCTCTCTGTCTTCCGGTACTTGGTAGGATTACAATTCCTGCCCCCTTGTGGTTGAGTGGGGCATGTGACCAATGCTGGTCAATGAGTTGAGAATAAACATGACTTTGGGCTGGAGCACTTAATTGCTGGTCCAAGCCCTTCCAAAGTTCTCATTCTGTCTGTCACAATAGTTATCCATGTTTCACAGAGTGGCAGTTCTGTAGCCCTGGGTCCCAGAGTGAAGTCAACACTCACAATGGAAGTCAACACTCACATGGATGAAAAATAGATCTGGGTTTTTTTGTTTTTTTAAGCCACTGAGATTTTTAGGTTGTGTGTTATCACAGGATAACCTAAGCCATCTTGAAAGATTCAGCACGTAATCCTAAAGTTAGTATTCTAGGAAAAATAAATTATTTTTAAAATTAATATATTTTCTCCCCCAAAATCAGTATTCAAGATTTCATTGTTTTCCCCTTTTCTGCTGAGAAGGGATCATAAATATTTAATCTCAAACTCAAATTTTTGAAAGTCTTGTCTTGTTCCCAACACTGATAGTGTTATTTCCATGTATCATCAAAAGTCAACTAAAAGAATCACACAGAAGATTCCCAGATGTTCAGAAATGAGAAGCTGTCTTTAAGAGACTTAAGTCTTTTCAACACACAGAGGGATTTCTCCTAACATTACTGCTGTTGTAATATTTACCAATGGACTCACACTTGAAATTATGTTTGTCTTTTTATACCATTAAGTTGTTGCTTTAAAGTTGTTTAGAATTTAAAAAGTCTCCAGTGGGGCCACTCACTTGCTATTAAAATCCAAACAGTTATATGACTTATGACCCAAGTCACTGGCAGACAATCACTCTGGGGTCTGGAGAGAAGACCTCTAACTTATTTCTTGAGTTCAAATCTTAATATTCTTATTCCTGAATATAGTATCTGCCCCCCACTTTTTTCTTCCCTACAAGTTTTGGTAATAACAGGGGTCCACTGGGGCCCATGTATATGAAGGGACTGTCTTGGAGGAAAGGCTCCAACTCAACCTGCAGGTGGAGGAGGCAAAATGCACCAGCACCAACTATGGGCTTAATCCAGCCAAGATGGTATCATGGGATGGGGAGAAATAAATTATGGGTAACTGAGGGTCAGAGTCATGGGGATAAATGGCTAAGAAAAGGCTGGGGAGACACCACACCAGTTCTAATAACCCCTAGCCAATTAATAATAAGTGAACTTCCCATGCAGCCAAACACAACTGAGAGAACAATCCAGCATTGTAAGGGTGAAGTGGGGTGAATTTGTTGACCTAATAATGAGCTTCTTCCTCTTCTAACATGTATGAATCTGTGACTAGCACTGGAGCATCGTTACACTGTGCTAGAGTTAGAGGCTTCCAAGTCAGGGTGGTCCTTCAAAGGCTTCTCTGAGCCTGCAGGGTCTCATTTTATGTAGTTGATGAAACATCCATTTTCAACATTTACCTTCATTCCTTTGTTTCCTCTGGGAAATTTCTTCCCACCCCCAGGAATCAATCTTGCAGCTCAATGGTGGCTCCACAACTTCAAGAATAAAGGAGGTGAAGTTAGTTTGCAAAACAGTCAAGAACTTTCTAAGAATGCCATTTTTTCTCTGAAAAGGGAATACATTTCTATTGACTGAAAATTAAAATCTGCAGTTTGCTCCAAAAGTATGATCCATGAGCGGTGACTGGGAAGTTACTGTGGTGTAGAAGAGAGACTATCACATCTGGAAAATGAAGGGCTTCAGATTCAACCAATTCTGCAACTGTGAGAAAATGAGATATACTTTCAGACCTTAGGCTTTTTATTCTGTAAAATGGGATAATAATAAACCTACTCTATCTTAGCTATTACACTGGGATCCACTTGGATAACATACTTTTCAAACTCTGGGCTTAATATTGTTATTGATATAAGAGTATCTGAAGGTTTAATCATAATCACTAATGAAAATGGGTTTTGAGAAGCAACAAAAGGAAATGTTACAATGATTGCTATTTACTTTTCAAATTCCAAAATTGACAGAGTTCTGGAAAAGTATGTTAGTTTTAATAAATACTCTGAGGCTATTATTGCCCGAGTAGGACTTGTACATTTCAGGGGTGTCATCTAGTAACTAATAAGTAGTCCACACCTCAGAGGCTGTAAGCACTTCAGCTATCTTTATCCCTGATCCATACCAGAGATTTTTCTAAGTAGCAAAATATATATTAGCGAGGGGATTTCATTGCCAAAAACAGCACCGCTTAATGTATGTGGATTGGCTAAGGCAGTGGTCCGAAAACCTGTTTTTGTTTTTTAAGACTTTATTTTTATTTATTTGTCAGGGAGAGAGAGAGAGCACAAGCAGGGGGAACAGTAGAGGGAGAGGGAGAAGCAGGCTCCCAGCTGAGCAGGGAGCGCGATGCAGGACTCGATCCCAGGACCCTGGGATCATGACCTGAGCTGAAGGCAGATGCTAAACCAACTGAGCCACCCAGGTGTCTCCAGAAAACATGTTTTGTAAAGGTTTGATGTTATTTTTGGCTTCGCAGGTAAACAGCCTCTGTCACATCACTCAACTCTGCCCCTGCAGCACAGGATGAGCCACAGATAATATGTAAATGAATTGGCCTGGCTGTGTTCCAATAAAACTTTACTGACGGGCACAGACCAGATTTGGCCTGTACACCAGAGTTTGTCAACTGCTAAGCTAGAATAACATAGAAACACTGCCTGTCCTTGAATGGACAGGGTTTAAGGACCAAAATCTCTTCACATATTAAAATGGTTCCCAAGGTGGAGTTCTAAAATAGTCCTAAGTCCACTGTTGGCTTGGAGGATTCTGGTTACCTGATGGCAACTACAAGGTTAACTGAACCCTGTTCTACAATGTTATGGCATTTGCCCCGAACGTGCCATTTAAATGGGGAGTAATTGGCGTATTTAAAAGGGCAAAGATCTGGAGTCATTGAGTTGCATGCTTTCATGCCTGCCTGCCAATAACTGTTGGTGTGGCAGCATGATCTGTCTGAGTCTTGCTTTTCTTACTTGTAGCATGATGATGGGCCTGGAGTCCTCACCCACCTCTGATGATGGATATACAACCCACATGAATAAAAGAGCCTGGAAATCTACGCTGCCAAATTGGCTTTGGCCAGTTCACAACAGAAGTCGAAAACAGACAGGAGGGAGACAGAATCACCAATTAAGGAAAGAAGAACTGATTCTAGAGAAAGGCAAAGGGCAAGCAAAACAGCCCTGCTCATGATGTCATAACAGCACAGGCTTCTGTATCATTCGGAACCCAGTCCTTCATAGTCAAAGATGACATTATCTCTGCATGTCTTTGTGGCTGGAGAGACCACCCCCAGATTTAACAGCCCTTTCAACTCAGTGGAAGACAGTTCTTTGACTTGGGGCAGCAATTACTTTTACAAAGGTTATTATTGTTGGCAACTTTGCTGCTTCGAATCCTGGTATGTGCTTAGAAAGATCTCCTCATTTCCAGCTGCTGGTCACCAGGCAGAATTTCCAACAACCCTTTTATAGGGCTTGTAAGGATTAAGTAGAACAAAGTATGTGAGGCCTGGCTTTTAGTAAACACTCTATAAATGTGAGGTGTTTATTATCATCTCCCAAATATAATGAGGCTTCTGTCCCACAGAGATCTTGGGCTTTTTTTTTTAGTCCCCGGTCTTCCCCTTGTGATTTTGTTCACAGAATTCTATAATTTTAGGACAGAAAAGGGCATTCAAGACCATCTAACCCAATTTCCTAATTTAATTTTGAAAACCTGATCCTGATTGGTGACAAGGTTTGAGGAATTTCCTTCTTATCTATACATTCCCATATGGAGACATAAACCACATTAATACTTAAAGCGGGCTTTGAAATTATGTAGCCAACAAAAGGGAACTAGAATGCATTAATCTATTTCAACCAGAACATGGGTCAAAAAATAGTTAAAAACTACAGAGGGCGCCTGGGTGGCTCAGTCGTTAAGTGTCTGCCTTCGGCTCAGGTCATGATCCCAGGGTCCTGGGATTGAGCCCCATGTCGGGCTCTCTGCTCAGTGGGCAGCCTTCTTCTCCCTCTCCCTCTGCCCCTCCCCACCGTTTGTGCTCTCTCTCTCTGCTCTGTCTTGCTCTCTCAAATAAATAAATAAAATCTTAAAGAAAAAAAAACTACAGAAAAATAAAATATGGAGTAACTTTGTTAACTGTCAAATCACTGTAATATAAATATTTCACTTTTTAAAAAAGATTTTTATTTATTTATTTGTCAGAGAGAGAGAGGGAGAGAGAGCACACAAACAAGCAGGGAGAGCGGCAGACAGAGGGAGAAGCAGACTCCCCACGGAGCAGGGAGCCGGATGTGGAATTCGATCCCAGGACCCTGGGATCATGACCTGAGCCGAAGGCAGACCATTAACCGACTGAGCCACCCAGGCGTCCCAATATAAATATTTCAAATAAAAATACTCTTTCTTCATCCTCTAAGATTGGGGAGCCCATCTATTTCATGAAATAATTTCTGAAAGCATCATGAAAAGTTCATTCATTCATTCATACATTCAATCAACACATTTTCATAAAATACCTACATTGCTAGGTTTTCCTTATAATGTTAGGACTAATAATTATAAATGTGTAACTCCCCAAAACTGTATCTCCAGCCATAACCAGCCTCTCTCTTTGCATTTCCACGTCCTTCCCCAGTTGTGTAGAGATGACCTGAACTTCATTCATTCAGTGAATATTCCTCGGGCCCCGATTCAGAGTCAGTCATAATTCTGGGCATAGGGTACACAGCAATGAATAAGGCGGACACGCCGCTGCTCCTATGGAGTTGAGGTTCTGAGAACTTTCCATAGTGAGCAGTCCTTCATGCCTAAACCTGTTGAAACCTAAATTCATTCAGATTCCACAGTTGTGTGAAGTTCCAAACAGTTGTGAAGTTCATACTGTTTACCAGCATTTTCACATGCGTCCTCTCTTTCTCCCTCACAACAACCCTGTAAAGTAAGCATTGCTATCCTAATTTGTCCACATCACACAGTTCCAGTAAGTGGTGGAGCCAGAACTCAAACGTAGGTCTTCTAACTTCAGGCCCTGTGGGGCGGCTCTCTCTCTCTCTCTCTCTCCACATTTGTACAACGAAATCTTTTCCAGGTAGCTGCCCTCCCAACCTGTGCATTTCCTGGCACCTTCAGCCAGGCAGGCCTTAATTCTAACTGTCATTAGCCTACCCCCCTTCACTCCTCTGATACTTCCCCCTCCCCCAAGCCCCACCATCTCTGCATCTTGTAAATTTACTACTTTTGGTCTAGGCTGTTGTATCTACTTAGCCCTTCAGTTCAGCCCAGAGAGGCCAAACAAGTTGCTGGCTTTGTGCATCATGGGAATTCTCTAGGGGAAGTTTTCCCTAGTGGCAGAGCCGGACACTGGTCATTGCAAAGACATTATTATGTAACTGTAGTCCTTCATGATATCTATCAGATTAAAACTGCCCCTATCTTCTGCTCCTTGGTATTTGGTTAACAGGCACCCTTACAGGCAGGCAGCCCCACTGTGTGCCCAGGAGGAAAGGGGCAGTGGGTTTGGTGAGGGATTACCCGATCTCGGCCACAGGAGACTTCGAGATTCAAGAGAGTGGAAGGAAGTCCTGAAATAGTGTGTACTGTACCTTTCAGAAAGGAAACAGTCTCCTACAAACAACAAGACTCTTTTCTAGAAACTTCGATTTTAAGGAAAATGGTTTCATATGAACGAACTTTTTAAAAAAAAGAATTCATCCCAAATCCAGTAATTTAGATACCAAGAAACCATTTTTTAGAATCTGAGCCCTAGGACAACAGTTCAGCCTTTGAAGACTGGTTTGGGGTTGTCCAATGGCCCGCCTTGGGCTGCCAGGTCTCCCTCTGGTGCTCCTGACCTGCCCGGGGCTTTGGCAATACCTAATGGTTTGTTTGTTTTAAATATTTATTTATTTGAGAGAGAGAGCACAAGTGGGAGGAGGGGCAGAGGGAGAGGGAGACAAGCAGACTCCATGCTGAGTGGGGAGCCCCACTCAGGCTAGATTCCAGGACTCTGAAATCACCAGGATCTGAGCCATACTCAAGAGTCAGAGGCTCAACCAACTGAGCCACCCAGGTGCCCCCAATGGTTTAAAAGAAAGAATATGTGAGGTTCACAGAACAGAGTGGATCACAGTTGTTTTGAAGACTGAATCTGAAGTTTTTACTTTATTCTCACAATTGGGAAAAATATGTGCTTTTGGTCAGACTCTTTTGCATTCTGAATGTTCAGTTATTCCCTATTCATGGACAGAGTGTGATTCTGACCTCAGGAATATTTATGCATACAGCAGGGCCAAGATGGAAGAATGGCCATCCGCCCTGGGCATTGGGATTTCCGTCCCCACTTAGCCTGTGTTAAAACGTCGGGGCTTCATTCGGCAGCAAACACACTTGCTCCGTTTCCAGTAGACAGACCCTGGGTCTTGTCCCTTCTTGGCCCCCCAGCGATTTTCCCCGTTCTCCTGTGTGCTGGAAGGCAGACTTTAGCAAATCGATCCACATGCTTGTTTTCACTATTTCCAAAGGTGGTGCCTCTCCATAACCTGGCAAATGATACATGAAAAGAATGAACAGGGAAACTCTGTGATGAAGCCCCACAAGGGATGTGGGCTGGCTGCACTGGGAATCAGCAGCCTTCAGCCTCAGACCAGTATTTGGAGCCATTCAAGTGCCTGCTCCCAGGGAGTGAGCTCGCTCAGCTGAGGGCTGAGTTCTCACCTCCTGTGTGATGACACATGGAGAGTGACAGAGTGGCCTCTCGGAAAACCACCTCAGTCCATTCCCAGACCAAGGAGAGGGGCCAAAGATTTAAGCGTTTAAGTCTCCAGCCATGCTCTTCTGAAATGATATGGCATCTGCCCTTACTAATAAGTCCCCTGACGTGTGGTTTCTGCCGGAGAGTAAAAGAAATCACAGCCTTCATGGCACAAGCATTGATTGATAGCATTATGTATTCCACTGCGGTAGTGTCCAGAATAATACAAAGAATGGGAGAGTTTTACTTTTTTTAATTCTTCTGGGAACTCAAACACCAGCTTATTCAGAATTTAAGATGGCACACCAAATAAGCTCCAGTAAAGGCTAAACAGATTTCATGTAATTATATATTTATTTTATAACTCTATTATACATTACATGATCGATTTCACTTACCAATTATACTGTTGCCTGTTACTAAGTTCATAGTCTAAAAATCATTCCAATGACCCTTTTTTTCAGAAACCCTAGTGGAAATATTTTCTTGATTCTGCATCAAGTAGGTGATGCTTGCAGACAGGGAGCCTCATTTTCCCCTGCAGTCATTAGAAAGTGTGGCAGACTTATATTGAAACATGTATGAGGCAGACACAGTGAGCACACACAGAGTATGCCCTACTGCATGCAACTCAGACTGTCCTGGACTTGGCGGAACTTAGTTCAAGGTCAAACACCTGTGCCTTGTGTCTGGGGCGGGGCAGGGGTGTAGGTGCACAATGCCTGACTGTGTCCCCTGGACTGGCCATCTCACTAACTAGCATGAAGCAATACTGTGGAAACAGCCCATTCTCAATTACTTGGGGGCTCTTGTTCAGCTATGGAATTATCCAAACGTCCACACTGTTTTCTTTTTCCCCTCATTAGGATTAGCCCTAGAAGGTGATGATGTAATCTGCGATCTTACCTCTTTACAAAAGTTTTGGTGGGGCAGATATAAAAATCTACTGGGGGTGGGGGAGAGAGAGAACCATTAGCTAGTTATTGTGACTATTTTCACTGAAATTGATTCATCGTTATAGCCAGTAATCAAATGTTTCCCATATGTGCAAAACAATTCCCAGTCCTCAATGTACTTTCTTTCTCTCCCCACCTTCTTTTCTCCCTTTCTTTCTTTGTTGGCCCACTTCCTTCCAAGACAGAGAGGTGCTAAAAATCAGCAAAGTCAACGTCTCTTTTTCATTGACCAAGTACGTATGCTCATATACACTTTCCGATTTGATCCTCACAAAAAGATCAGGATTTCCTTATTTTTCTAATGAGGAAATTGACAATCAGAGAGGCTGAGGGACTTGTCCAAGGCCACACAGCTAATAAACAGCCGAGATGAGATTCAAATGCAGGTTTTGTGATTCTGATGCTGTCAGCTTCTGTTCACCAAGGCTGCCCCACCTAAAATAGCGTATTCTTCAGTGTGAACTGCTGGCTAATGCTAAGGGGCCAGGCGTAGGTTAATGCTGAGTGAGAACTTTCTGCCGCAAGAGTAGGCTGACCTATAGACTATTTTCATTACATAGCATTCACCATCCATGGAGAGTCTTGAAATAATTCAGAGATGTACAACTGAGAGAAAAAAGCAAATGCAGAGGGCAAGTATGTTGTTCCCTTTGGCTTGCGTGGAGAGGGGGAAGTTGAGGCAGAATTCTACACACTGACCACATATTCTTTGGACTTGACAAAATCCTACTGCTAAAGATCACTGTCCCTTGACCTTTGCAAGTTTTGAGCCACCTTATTCCTGACCTTCCAAAATCTGCAAACTTACAGGTGCTTATTTATGAAATCATGGGCTTTTAAAAAATACCTACAAGATGAAAATAATTAGGTAGGATAATATCAATTACCTAACCCTGTCTTGGGCACATAGTAGGTGCCCAATATGACACCTGTGCTACTGCCATCGACCTTACTGTTGTTGTGGGTGTGAGAACGAGTCTGCTTTCCCCCTTATTATGAAATAGCCAAGCTATATTCCTTTACTTTGCCTCTGATACAACACATATAAACCCTTTGTCTGAAATTGTGTAGCTTATTATTAAAGATAAGTGCAGTGACTGATGGTGATAACCAAGTCAGCTTTCATACCAAGTCCACTTTGATCTAGAATACGTTATAATCCCAATGCAGGACACTTCCACCAGGGTTGCTACGAAATATATAACTAGATTATTAGAGAAGTATTACTACATAGCCAGAGAGAGTCAATAAACTATGACGATAAACTGTGCCAAAGAATATATTTTCTTTCCTCCCTCCTTTCTTCTTCCCCTTCTTGTCTCCCCCTAACCAGGGTGGTTCACGGTGTGTCACAGTTAAATACTTTGAAAGATAAAACAGAAAGCGTCTGGGAGTAGTAATCAGATTAGTATACAGTGGTTTGGTTGATGTTTGTTTCTCAATCCTGTCATTGTTTGATGATTGTTGTCTCCACTGGGATTTAAGGGTGGAAAGCCACTCCTGCAAATCCTCTCCATGCCTGAATTTCCTCGCTGGGGATTTGTTTGGGGAACTGCCTTCTCTTTTCGAAGAAGTCTCTTTAAAAAGGCAAACATCCTGGGAAGAGCGACACTCAAGCCCTTACAGCTTGGGATCGAAAAGTTTATTGGATGCTTTCTTTTTTTTTTGACCTGAGTTACCCAAGGACTTTGAGAATGTTGAGCAAAGGGATGAGAAGGTGGAAGAAACAGAGAAGAATGGTGGGGAGGGAGATTTTCTAAAGATAAGCAGTATTTACCTCCCCATTTGCTCAGGACCGTCTTAGCTCTGAGTTCATTAACTCTGCAGTGCAGACACCTTCCAGTAAAGCCAGCCTGAACCTCTCTGATCCTCCTGCAGACCAGCTGACTTCTACAAACAGGCTTCCCATAAGGATTATCGAATAAACAAACAAGTGGGTTCACAGCAAGTGACTCAAGCCAAACTCTTCCATCTTCCCACACTAAATCTCCCAGCCTGCAGCCTCTGTGCCTACTCGGTCCGTTCCCACTCCTGTCAGTCCCAAGTTGTCCCTGTTCCTGTAAAAGACCAATCCTCCATTTGTGCTCTGGGTCTGGTCTCCTTTGATGTCTCAAGGACTTTGCTTCTGTGGTTATTTCTTTCCTCCTCCACCTTCTTTTTCCTTTATTCATTTATTCACCCTTTACATAAACATACTGACCTCTGTCAGCTCTCCTTCTTGGCCCCCTTTGCCCCTCCATCTTTCCTACCAGTTCTCCAGACAGAGATTGTCCATGGCTTTGCTCTACTCACCTCACTTTCTGAACTGCCCTTCTCCCTGATCTCACCGAGCCCCAAGACTTTAAGCAGCATCAGTATGCTGATGATGCTCATATTTACATTTCCAGCCTCAACCTGTCTCCTCCACCCCACTCTTACCCTCTTAGGACTTGATATATCTGTGTGGATGACTAATGGGTTCCGAAAAGAGAACTATTGATTTCTGCATCTCCCCAGCCCAAAGTTACTCCTCCTTCCATCTTAACCATCTCAGTGAAACACTCTATTTTCCAACCAGGAAATCAAGGGAAAAAGCTAAGAGAATAGTTTTTATCTCCCCACGACAAATCTAATGGGAGATCCTGTCACCTCTCCCTCCAAAGCATATCCCAAATCTATCCAGTTATCTTTATCTCCACTGTTGCCACTTTTGCCCACACCATTACCATGTTTTTCCTAAAATAACCTACAGGCTCCAAGATTCCTTATTTGTCTACATAACCCATGCTTCATGATGTCAGAATTATCTTTATAAAATATAAATAGCACCATGTCTTATCTTTTCTTAAAACCCCCAGTTTTCCATTGTACTTAGAATAAAATCAAAACTCTGTATTATGATAACCAGAGTTGCCATAAAAAACCCCTTAATGGACATAAATGAAAAACGCCTAAGCTCAGCAACACAAGTGTAGATAATAGAGATTGTCCCGATGTCGACAGAACAAAAATTCCCTGTCCCTTAACCCAGCCATTATACCTGGGTGACACAGCTGGGTTAATCACAGAGTGCCTCGTGTTAGAGTTGGGCTTCCTCACAATGTGGAGGCTGGGTTCCTAGTGTAAGCATACCAGGAGGTGGGAGCACCAGGTAGAAGTGCTTTCTTTTTATGACCTAGCCTTGGTCATATCCTAGCCTAGTTCATATCCTGGGAGTAAGTAAATGGTAAATTCTACAGCATTACACAAAGTCTTGTAGGTACTCTGCCTCCCAAACAAGTGTGAGAACTATTGGCATTGTCCAGCTGTTGCACTTTGTAATTGACGGATCAAAGGACTAAAGAGATGGTTGAGATCACCTATTGGGAGATTGCCTAAAGCACAGCTATTACCAATCTTTCCGTCTCTGCCTGACTTCAGAGGCCATTCTGGAAGAGATTGGGCAAGTACTCGGGTGCTGCTGACATGTGGGATCGACTTGGAGAAAGTTTGGGGTCACCTGGGTTTCCCCTTGACATGAATCCGGAAGAGTTTTGTGTGGCAGTGGGAAATGGAGGGAGTACAGGATGAGCAGAAGGGGCCAGTGACCAGAAGGCGGTAATAAAGCAAGGCAGTGTTTCTCGAAGTGCGGCTGATAGACCAGCTGCCTGAGAATCAGAATCACCCAGAGTGTTTGTCACAACGCGGGCTCCTGGGCCCCTCACCTTCTGAATCCCAATCTCTGGGAGTGGGGCCCAAGAAGCCATAATATATGGGCTTTCAGTGGGTACTTATGCACTCCAATATTTGAGAATTCCTGAGACAGATGATGAAACTAACTCTGGTTTATAAAGTTGAGCCTGGCTCAGAACTATGTAACCAGCAAAAGGGGCATGAATATCTGTGTGTCACCAGGACAAAGCTCATCAAATACAGTGGAAAGATACTCTAGCAATGAAAAGGAAATGAAGATTTAAGTTTTCCTCAAAATAAAAACATAATTTAGGGGAAAGACTAATTAAATCTCAAAGTTTTCAGTTTGTACCCTTAACACGTGATTTGGCAATATTTGACAGCCTATTGTCACTGGCATTTTTAATAAATGAATCTCACCAAAAGAAAGTTTACAGTTTGACTTCAAAAACTCCCTCCATCTAGTGCTTCACAGAACTCAACAGGAGAAGGAACACATCTCTTTCTGTGACATTCAGCTGATTTGCACATGCAAGAGTCAGGAAGCATACATTTCCATAGAAGCCTAAAGATGAAAAGCCAGAACGCTATTTGTATTGGGGGCACTTATGATGTGATCCCATTCTGCTTTGCCCCACCACCCATCCATAGTTTCCATTAATATCTTCTCTGCCTCGTCTCTGAAATCCTTCATCATCAATGGCTTATTGTTAAAAACTCTCTTCCTTAGCTTCAGGCCACTTTTACCAGACGGCTCCATGTTCCCCTGCCCCCAACCAAGCATTCCTTTTTTCCTGACTACAAAAGAATTAACTTCCTGATGATGTGCAACCATTTTGAGGATGTGAAGGCTCTCTCTGTCCACACCAATGGGATTTAGACCTCAGGTCTCACTGGGCTGGTAAGACACCCTCACCCACCTAATGAACACCCCCAAATGTCACAGAGACTCCCAGAGAGCTTCGCCCTAGGCAGCTAACAATGTCCATGGCAATAGCCATCCATCTGCCTAACTCTTCCAGATAAGTTTTCTCTCCCTGGGGAGTGCTGACGCTGGAGCCTGTATTAATAGATCACACTTTGCATTCTTATCCCACATATCGTTTTTAAAAAGATGTTCTTTAACTTTGTCTCTGAAAGCAAAATCCTTGCTCTTACTGTGGATGTCTCTGCCTCCTCTCCACCCTCCCCCCTCTCCTTTGCATCCCCCCACACACATTGCACATTGGCGGGCTATTAAACAACTTTAATACAGTTGCACTTTGTTTGCTCCATATCTATGTTTTTGGCTTTCTGAGAGGAGGGATTGTGCTAGGCGGGACTATTTGATTGGAGAATTGTTTAGACTGTGGCAAGGAGGATAGTTAAACAGGATTTTTCATGTAGTTAAATTTCAAGGCAAAAAGAAGGCATCATTAATGCACAGAAAAGAAAAAAATGAACAAGTTGGCATAGATAGGACACTTAGGTCATACTAAAACAAGAGTCAACACACAGCTTCATCTCAGCTTCACTGAATTGGAATTTTAACTTGGAAATGGAATCCAACTGCTGAACATTTCAGTCTGCAAAGAGGTAGAATCAGAAAAATTTAAAAAAATATATGCTCATGAGCATAAACCAAAACTTTCGTATCAGTACTTCCTAAAATCCAATGTCTTCATTTCTTTGTAATTCTTCCTCATGTTTCCTGTAGTGGGGGTTCAGCCAGTGGGATGGCCTTTCTTTCTCCACTGCTCTTTATACAACTTACAGAGATTAGAAGGCATAAGCTTTATGTCAAAATGGCACCCAAATTCTGATCCTACAGTGAAGCACATCTTAGTTGAAGAGAGAGGTTGGATGAACTCAAACCCCCACTGGCGACAGAGCAAGGCAATACAATCTAATGAAACACATGGGTGGCTGGGAGCTAAAGACCAGGTTCTGAACTTTACTTTTCCACTTTCTGGTTGGTCTTCGGTGAACCTTTTAACTTATCTAGGTATCAGTGTTTTCATCTCTGAATAAGTTGA
The DNA here is from genome assembly GCF_004348235.1 of Phoca vitulina. Taxonomy (NCBI): domain Eukaryota; kingdom Metazoa; phylum Chordata; class Mammalia; order Carnivora; family Phocidae; genus Phoca; species Phoca vitulina. Next base: position 29,803,469 of record NW_022589720.1, on the reverse strand, counting down.
ATGAATTCAAATTTCTTTATAGCTCCAAATTCAGAAATTACTGCCACTCCAGAACTAATATTTCTTTTTACACTTCTGGTTCATCTTGCAGAGGAAACTAAGCATGGTTTTCTTAACCGCATGAGTGCTACAGTAAGTCACTTGCCAGTGTTATTAGAATGAATCAAAAAATATTTTGTTCATCTCATTTTCATTTGCTGTCAAAAAAGTCTGTGCTCCTCATGCTCAAAATGCTTCACATTGAAATAGTGGAGCTGCCTGCCTAGCCACCTTCATTTTATATGACATCTTTCCTCTACACCAAATCTCCAAGCACTTTACAGAACTTCTGTTATAAGTCACACAATTATGGAATTACAGAGACAGGGGAGAAAGGAGGTTGAGGAACACGCAAGGAAGAAAAGACATGAAATGCAGACATTTTCCCCCACATTTTTCATGTGTATACCAATATAAAGAAATGCTGCCCCCACTAGCGAATAACGTGGGCTAAGAATCCCAACCGCCCAGGGCTTTTTAGATGTGATGGGACTTGTTCTCTTTGCTATTGCGTGTATTATGAGTTCAAAGAGCTCAGACAAAATCTTACTAATTTGAAAGGCCACATTTTCAAGTGGATGTGCTGGAGGTTCCAAAGTTTGTAAGCTTAGAAACCTGGGCAGCATTTGGGTCTCTGAATCGCAAACCAGAACATATCAAAGTAACACCGGTGCATCAGGAAAAGAAAATTTCCAAAATAAAAACCTTGCCTCAAACCAGAGGTTTATTGAATATCAAAATGGTGCTTTTCAGTTCAGTTAATAGTTACTAATGGGTTGGATATACCAAGCACAGATGTTAACACGACATGACAAACTTTTGGAAATAAGCAGCTCCCATGTCCTGATGCTCCAGATGCCAGATGTGCCCCCTCCCCTTAGACACACATCTAGAAAGAGGTGAGTACATCCCATGCCACGGCTGATGCTCATTCATTCTCCACATCATCAATAATTAGTGTAAATTAATTATTTTAAATTATAATTGCTGTATAATTATATGTATGTAAATTGTCATTATTTTTTTTTTTTTTAAAGATTTTATTTATTTATTTGAGAGAGAGAATGAGAGAGAGAGAGAGCATGAGAGGGGGAGGGTCAGAGGGAGAAGCAGACTCCCCGCTGAGCAGGGACCCCGATGTGGGACTCGATCCCAGGACTCCAGGATCATGACCTGAGCTGAAGGCAGTCGCTTAACCAACTGAGCCACCCAGGCGCCCTGTAAATTGTCATTATTATCAATGTAAATAATTCATAATAAATTAATGATGTGTCTTAAACATCATTGCCACCTCTTTTTTTCAACACACTTGAGTTAATCTTGTCAAAAAGAAATAGCTATTGCCTTCTTTGATTATAAAAGCAATATATACTCAAAGTAAAAAAAAAAAAAAGGAAAGAAAAAGCAAGCAAAGCACATTGGAAGAAATCATATTATTTAGTCCACAAAGCCTTCTCATCCCTCTAAATTCCTGAAATTTGTTAACTATATGTACTACTCATTTGGATTCCCTGAAACATAGCGTCCTGACTTGAGACTTTTTTGGGGGGGGGGTCCTCTCCTCTCTGGCTCTGCCCAACAGGGGAGGGAGTTCCTGTACTTCCCAAAGCCCCTTATCCCATTCTGGCCCTAGAGCCTCTTTTGTCTCCTTTACACAACATGAGTTCAAGTTTGCACTCCATATCTCTTCCCACCCTCTCAGCTTCTTGAGAGACCCTACTCCCTCCTGCCTTGACCTCAGAAGAGTGAGCCTTGAAAAGTTGACCTATGCCTTGGAAAAGTTGGTCAATCTCCACGGAGTCTGGGGGATGAGATGTCAATAAGAGGTGAGAGAGGGAGAAGGTCACCACTTTGTACAACTCCTGGGAGTGCACTCAATAGTGCTGCATTCTGTGTGAAGAGCATCCATGCAGCCCCCGACGAAAGCGGATGGTACCTCGGGAGCCGTGTGATGAGCTGGCTTGGTGGCCAGCATGCTCTGAGGAGGACCGTGAGCTGGCACAGACTAGGCACTCAGCGCACAATCTCCATTATTGTTGGGGGGGAGGGGCGATGGCTCACACTGTGGAGACTGATCCACCACTCAGATGCCGCCAGGCCTCCTAACAGGGCTGCCACTTGGCTTTGTCTATGCTGGTCACACAGAAGTCCACCCACACTTTAGAATGACCTGTGGCTCATCTTGAAACAGACACCAGTTGCCCATTCTAGGACAATGCAAAAATCCTCCACTTTGTAAAATAATTCTACCCAATGCCCAAATGTGGTGAAAGACTGCCAGTCTGAGCCAGCGAACTCTTCCACACCTCAGATGCCTTACACTATCAATAGAACATGCAATCTGAAAGTATTCTAACAATGAGAAGGGAAAAAAGTAAAAGGCTTATGGAGACTACACATCATGCTTTACAATTCACATAATTTCTGTCACCCTCCCCATACCTTTTTTGGTGCCAATGTGAATCTTTTTAAAATTGAATTGATAAAACTGATGAAGTGCCCAACCTCTCTCTTTTACTTTCTCACATTTAAAACTCATCCCACTTCTGGGTCTGAGATTCAGAATTGTGTCAGAGTGATCAACATTTGAATTGTTCCCTCCTCCTCCATTCCCTTTCAGTCCTCCCTCAAGCCCAGGAACCTTGAACCCTGGCTGCTTTGGCTTCTCCATTTCCAGGAAATGCTCATGCATGAGCCTTTCCCTACACCTGTTTTCAAAATGCATCTCTCTTAGGCCTCATTCATTTACCTTCCAGGTAATAAAACTTGATGCATCGGTCTTTATTTATGACTGCTAATAACATTAAGTTATTACCCTTCCTATAACCACGCACCTGCATGCATTTGCACATACACACATTTTAATAAAAGCCTTTAGTACTTTACACACAGGAATGAGCAGTGATGAAATCTTAAAGTGGCCACAGATGCAGATATTTGGGATTAAGATCACCTAAAACTATAACTAAAGTAACAACAGGGCAAACTTGATCGTTACCATCTTCATTCAAAAAGAATCCTCTCCTGTCCCCTAACGAAATGTCCTAGATACAGTTAGAGGTCCCCTATCACTTTTCCCCATCACAGGGGACTATCTTCCCATGGCAAAAACAGTGAAGATCCTACCCCTGAAGAGGAAGAGGTCCTTGTATTCTTAAAACCCCAGAATTGGACCTGGAGAGAATCTCACTGCCTGTCTTACTGGTCAGCAGGTTAGCTGCTGCTTTTAACAAATAGCCCTGAATCTCAGTGGCTTGAAAAACAAAAACAAGTGTATTCAATGCTTATGCTCCATGAGGATCAACCAGGGGTTCTGCTCCGCATTGTCCACACTCTGAGACTCAGCTGACAGAGCATCCACTTTCTGGAACATTTCTGGTTGCCGTGGGAGAAGGAAAGACGGGGGCGGGGGGGAAAGAATGAGAGCGTGTGCACAAGCAATTAACATACAGTCGGAAGTTCCCAGAACAGTTCCTCCAACACTCCATTCACCAACACAAGTCCACAGCCACACTTACTTCTCTGTGGGTGTGGAAGCACAAGTCTACCATCTGCCTGGAAGGGCAGTCCAAATATTGATGAAAATCCCAATGGATTAATTTGGAGTATCAAATACCATCATTTTACAGTAAAATGCCAAGAACAGAGCCTGGCATTTAGCAAGAGCTATTGTTACTGTTCTTGCTACCTATGGGAAAACAGATCGGGCGATCTGAAATGATGACCTGAGGTCACACACCTAACTGGGAACAGAACAGAAATGAGAACACTTATTTACTGAATTCAAATTGGAGTTTTCTCCTCTTAGTTCATCTGAGGGCCTAGAAAAGACATGATCAAACACAACGATTGGACCACCACATTCAACTAGAGGACCACGATGGGTTTTGCTTTGTTTTCAGAGGGGGTTACTTTTCTAGAACGGGGGTCAGCAAACTTTTTCGGTAAGGGGCCAGTTAGTAAATGTTTTAGGCTTTGCAGGCCATAGGGTCCCTGTCACGCTACTCAACACTGCCACCATTGCACAAAGCAGCCACAGACAATCCGTAAACCAGCAGGCACGTCTGCATTCCACTGGAAATTAATAAAAACAGACAGTGGGCTGGATTTGGCCAGCAAGCTGTTCGTTGCCCAACCCTCCTCTGGAGCATCCTTCACTGGAGAAAGACCGGTCAATGGAAAGTCAGAACAAACCCAAAGAAACCTTGTGCAGGTTACCTCGCTCTTTTACCTGGGGTTCCTCTTCAGTACAAAACCTACCCTACAGGGCTGTGGTGGGCCTACAGGTCGCTACGTGCAAGCACTTAGGAGAGCCCCCGGCAGGCAGCAAGTCCCCAAGTCTCCTCCGCGGAGCGTCACTGCCCCTTACTCTGGGCCAGCCACTGTCCCCGGTGCTGGGGGTTGGGCAGCAAACAAAACAAAGTCCTTGCTTTCCTGAAACTGGTACTCTGGTCCAGCAAGTCAGACAAAGAAACAAGCAGATATGTAAGATGTCCAGAGGTGATAAGGGCTGAAAAGGAAATAAAGCAGGTCACAGGGGGCAGTGGGGGCAGGGACAAGATTTCCAGCAGAGAACTCCACGTAGGGAGGAAGCAAGCCACAGGATACCTGGAGATACGTGGGGCAAGCGTGTGTCAACACAGGTAAGAGCAAGGGCAAAATCCCTGAGGCAGGAGCCTGCGTGCGTGTTCCCGGAGGGGGAGAGGGCGCCTACAGGGTCATGGGAATCCATGGGGGCCGGGGGGATAAAGCTGAGTCAAGGGCAATGCGAAGAGGACAGGTCACAGACCCTGGTGAGGACTTGGGATGTTATTCTGCACGAGACGTGGAATATTACCATCATCATTGATTTTTGCCCACTTTTTTATCATTCTGCCCTCCTCTCCCCTCCTTTCTCCCTGCTGGTCCTCCTACCGCCCACCTTCTCCCCATCTACCTCTGCTGCTTTATCTGTGCTCCTCTAGGGGCTTTTTTGCCCTTTTGTAATCTTCTTTTGGGTAATACTTAGCTCAATTGGTGGCACATGAAACCAAGTTGCTCACTGCTCCTGGGAATAATCCAAAGGGAAGGTTGGCCCAGGCCAGGGCCTTCCAGGAGGATTTAACCTAATTCCTCAGATGCGGGCATCAGAAAGAAAAGGCTTAGGAAGAACAAGATGAGAATGGAAGCAAAGACCATCAAGAATGTTTTATTGTTATGTTTTAAACAAGATCCCAAAGCATTTAAAGAAATATGCAAGTGGTACTGGGTTGATGGAAGCGTGGTGGGGAAAAGATGGATGGCTAATCAATCCCTTCCATCTTCTTTGCCATGTGAGTTTGTGAGTAGGTGTGTGTTTATCCCAGGATTCAGGATATAACCAACTCTTGATTACCAGGGCTAATGGATGTGACATAAATATTCCAAGTAGCTAAAAGTTGTTAAGTTCTTTCCACAGATATATTTGTAAGATAAACTGTTGTGTTCTGGTTAAACAAATATTATATATCATTATAATATATATCACATATAATATATATACATCATATTATATAGGATGATATATTATGATGATATATACATATATTATATATAACATTATATATTATATATCATATATACGATGGTGGTGGATCTTTGGGTATGTATTCCACATAGAGAGGAATGGAAGATGGCAAGGAGAGAGGGAAAACGGAGAGAGAGGGAGGGAAAGAGAGAGACAACACAATATGACCATCAATAAATCAATAATCAGGGTTGCTGTGTAAGGTGCAGATTAAATCCAAGCACGAGAGCCCCTGGCGAAAAGTGGCGTGGGTGTGGACATCCTGCTGTGCTCAGACATTTGTGGCCGCATCTGCCTGCAGGGAAGCACTTTTTTAAATGAATTTATAGGAAGATCACATGGGGGCTCGTGGCTCTTGTGTGCTTCTCAGAGTCAATGTGATGAGTCACCTGGGGAATCTGATTCAAACATAGATTTTGACCCTGTGGGGTCACTCTGCATTTCTGATAAGCTCCCAGGTTTTACCCATAGTGCTCTCCCAGGGCCATGCTTGAGTCCTATAGTGTGATTTTTAACATTAACAATAAACTCAAAAGTTTAAGTTACATTCAGTATCTACTTTATTGCATTAAATGGTAACATTTGTAATAACGTATCTTGGTCAGAAGTGGACAGGTGTGTCATTTCTGGGTTGAGGACCTCTAAAATTTCTAAAACGAAGTTTCCAAGGTAAATATACTTGGAAAAATGTTAACAAACCTACGGGAAAAAATTCCAAATGTAGTCCGAGAGTTGGCCTAAGGTATGCAGTTGTCTGCAGCCCAAATGGATGCTGATCAGTTGTTCCAGCTTGGACCCTCTGGTATGAGCATGGTGTGAAGCCTGTCATGAAAGTGCCAGAATATTTGGCCAAGTTGTGCTGGGAAGTGACCGAGGACCAAACAGGGTGGGCTTGTTAGAGCTTGTTGGCCTTGGGCGCCATCTCGTGGTGAAAGCAAGAAAAATGGTTTTTAACCTACACAACCAAATACAGTGTAATTCTCACCTATGCACAATGCTGTTGTATTAGGTATTCTAGTTAAGAACAGTGAATCTTAAAAAAAAAAACAAAGTAGATTTTTAAAATGTATGAGTTGGAGTTTATAAATTCCTTTTTAATGTTTCTTTTCTAAAGTTGAAATTCTTGCTAAATTCAACACACTGAGCTTCTGCAAATGTACTGGTGTTTATTCTTCTCTGCCGTGTGGCCGTGGCCAGATTCCTTAATATTGCAAAATCCTGAGTTCAAAGGCTGTAAATGGGAATAATAAATCTACTTCATGACATTACGGTGACGATTAAACCTGTGAAAAGTGCTGGGCCCCAGTGCCCTGTAAGCACTCAACAGTGAGAGAACAAAAAGTGGAAGTAATTATGATTATTGGCTATAGTAGAAAAAAATAACAACAATAACTACAACAACAAAAAAACCCATGATATTTTATTATTTCCAATTTACAAACTAGGAAAATGAGACTTAGAGGTCGAGTGATTTATCCAAGATAACAAATCCAATGTCAGATCTAGATTTCAAATGTGGGTCTTTTAACTCTAGATCACAGACTCGTTCGATAACAAACCTGATTTCATAGTATGTATTAATCTGATAAAGGGCAAAAAATATTAGCCAGCTTTCACTAATTATGAATGAATTCACTAATGCTGAATTAACAAATAACTCCAAAGTCTCAGGAGCATTACCTAATACAAAGGCCTATTTTTTTTTAAAGATTTTTAAAAATTTATTTACTTGAGAGAGAGAGAGAGCATGAGTGGGGGAGAGAGGCAGAAGGAGAGGGAGAAGCAGACTCCCCACTGAGCAGGGAGCCCAACTTGAGACTCGATCCCAGGACCCTAACCATGACCTGAGCTGAAGGCATACGCTTAACCAACTGAGCCAGCCAGGCGCCCTGACAAAGGCCAATTTCTTGCTCATGTTACATGACCTTCACCGGTTGCCTGAGCTGTGGCCACTCCTATCAACTGCGGGCGGAGGAAGTGAGCAGAGTTGAAGGTCCACTGGTGAAACTGGAGGGAAAGTGAGGTATTTTTATTTTGATTACTTCTGTATTTTCTATGAAGTTATGGGGTGAGGTCACCTAATGACCACAAGGCAAGGAGAAAACATTGGCAATGCAAGGAGAGATAAGCTTGGATTGTGCATTTATTAGGAAAATGCAGGACTTCGTTCAGTGGTGAGAGTCCAGTTGAGCTACTGACCATAAGTTTGAAGTGGGCTTGGCCAGTGCTGCTGTGTGGTCCCCTTCAGGAACACTGAGCTTGCTTGGGTTCTGGTGCACACTAGGCAGAAAGTTGGGTTGAGGTCTTGCTGGGTGAATACAAGGTTGGGAGGGAGGGGCAAGGGACATAAGAATGTTTTAATATTTTTTTCAAAAATGTAAACTCTTAAGTCTGGAAGGAACTCAGAGTCCATGTAGTTCCTTCTGTCCCTTCTCTCCCCTTATGCCCATTCTACAGGTGAAAAATGGAGGCTCTAAGTAGACAACTGACAGCCTGAAGGTCATGAAAGGAGGCAGATAGTATCCTGGAAAGTAATCCTTTGTAAGCAGTTCAGAATGTTCCCCTGGCGTCCCATTGCCATGGCCACTCCTGTGCCTGATTTCCTTCACGCCCCACTGCCTCTGCCTCAGGAGGGTCCCTTATGCCACCAGCGTTTACTAAAATGAAGGGTTTGTCTAAATCCTGGCTATTTATGGCTTTAGTGTGGCAGCTCCTGTCCCAGGAGATGGGAATGTGGTAGATGGGGTTCAGTGGCCCCAGTTTTTCACTCCTCTCCATATTTATACTGTTTACCACATGACTATCACACAGTTCTTCCTACTAGCAGCAAGTGTACTTCCCCATCCTCTGACTTTGGTTGTGGCCATGTGACATGCTTTGCTCAGTGGGATATTAGAAGATATGGTGCAAACAGAGGCTTGAATTGTGCTTGGCCGGTTGGATTTCTGTCCTCTCTACGAGAAGAAGATGCTCAAGAGTCTCAATGATGCAAGGGTGAGGAGAGACTCAGAACAGAACTGCAATCAACCTGCTACCTGGAGCCCAGCCCAGCCCCACCTGGATCAGTCACCTCCAGCTGACCTGCAGCTGTGTGAGCAGAAATAAATAATCCCACTGAGTTTTGGGGTTATTTGTTATACAGCATTTTTGTGGCAATAGGTTACTCTATAGAAGTATCCTTTTGAAATTGAAGAATCACTCAATCCCACCCCTGAAACTAATTTAAAAAAAAGAAAATTGATTATCCTTGCTTTCTTGTCATTCACCTTTCTCCTAAACATAGGGCACCATAGAACTTGTAGATAATAGAGGAACTCAGTTAATAGCTCTGCTCTGAAAGCTTTCCCATGGCGGGGTGCCATTTCCAACTTGATATGTATAAGCCTTATGGGAAGAGAAAAATATTTACATGCATATTCCAACCCCCTGGAAAAAAGTTAGGAGAAGGGAGGAAGTCACTTTTACTCAGATTCTGGGTTTTTCATTTTCATTTGCCATCACATAGCCGCTGTAAAAGAGAGAGATGACGAAGAGGAGTGGCAAAGCGAGAGTGTGAAGAGAGGGAAGGACCATGGAGAAGGAGGTGGGTGGGTAAGAGCAGGAGGGGAGACGGGAAGGCTGGAAAGAAAGTCCAGACAGAAAGGGAAAGGGGCGGATTTCTCAAGGGCAAATCCAAGGAGTTGGGGGTGGGGAGAGTAACTGGGAAGGCGGCTCTCCCCACAGCAGAGTGCTAACAGATATGTTTGTTTTAAATAAACAAAAGGTGCGATATAGCCTAACAACTAAATTTCTGAACTGCAGTTCACAATGTACATAGCTGATTTCACATACTTCCGTATTTCGTGCTGTAGTACATTTCAGACAGTTACGACGTCCACCCCGCCCTGCCCCACCCCTGCTCTGCCTTTGGGACATTATGTTGGAATTAGGCAGGTGACAACATAGGCAACGTGGGCCCCCCACTCTCTGCTTCCCCACTGCCGACACTGTTGATAGTGGGAAGTGACGACTGAGCTGTAAGGTAGTAAGAATAGGAATAGAGAAAGAGGAGAAAGAAGAGCCCCCCAGACTGGTCACTGGGGGATGGTGACTCCTGCTCCAGGAGCCAAGCTGCACTCCTGGTTGTCAGCCCTGCCCAGCCCCCACTCAGAACCCATGGTTGGCTGGACTCCCTTCGGCAGCCTGAGGGTGGGAGTGGACCATGGGTTTGCAGGGCTGGAAAGTGGTACCTGACATGACCACCATTTTCTCTACCACGTCTAAACTGTGTTCATGGGATCTGGTTTTGCACAGTCATGCCTCTGTTCTTTTCCTCGTTCCCATATATCTGTCCAGAAGTCTCCCAACTCTCAAGGTAAGAGCACCCACAGATATCCTTCAGTTAGCATGGAAGTTCAGGTTCCCCTTGGAGATAACCCACTGGGGCCACCAGAACAATGCTCTCAAAAGTTATTTGGTCCAAAGACATCACTTTCATTCACTTAATTTCCAGTGTGCTCTCCTGAGTGGAGGAGCGAAGGGGAGATACACAGGTCAAGGCTGGGAGTGATGCACAGACCCAAGCACACACATGGGGAGTCATCAAGCAAATAAATCCCATGAGAAAAAAGGAAGTCTGAGAACCATATTTCAAATGCATCTTCTGCCTTAAGGCATACTATGTCCAAGATTTCCCACATAGTATTACATACCCCACTCTGAAGGCTTTGGGGAGAACGAGGGCCCATACTATTCCTTAATGGCACAAGCCTTTGAATCTTTCCTTTTGTCTAGACAAATTCCCTCAAACATTTTTTCAGCTGGGCTCTACCTCTGAGCCTTCGAAGAAGTAGGTGGCTTGTTAGAATATTCCTGCTGCCCTCTGCCTTCAGCTCCTCCGTTATCAGGGCTGTGGATGGTTAAATTTTGGTTTCGCCACTTTCTAGAATTTTTAACTTTGGGAAAGATGCTTTGCCTCTCTTCTTCCATTTCCTCACCTATAAAATGTGGCAAATAATAGGATGTCATTCATAGGGTGGTTGCAATGATCAAATAGGAAATTAAGTACCTAGAACAATACCTAAAACAGTATGTGTCCAATAAATATTAGCCATCAATAGCTGATTTTGCCAACAAAACAAATCTAATAATAGTAACAATAATAAAGACAGTAATAATGGCCATTGTTTGAGGACTTATTATATATCAGGCAGTAGTCTATGTATATTTGCCTATTTTAGGTTGGTGGTTAAGGTTCTGGAGCCAAAACTGTATGATCAGATAAGGGGATTGGATAAGATCAGATAAGCAGAATCAATGTATTTATTAAATTCCTCAGGAAAATAAATTTAAAAACCAGCTGGAAAGGAAAAAATGACTTATTGTTGGTGGAATTTAGGTATCAACTACAATGTAAGACAAGGGGTGTGGTGCCGAGAATGACATTCATGCCTGGACATTTCCAGTACCCTTCAAATAACACCTCGTAGAGCTGGCCATGGAAGAAGTCTTCCTTGGCCAAGTACAAGATGAGCTTCCTGGGGCTATATTTTCAGTCGTTTGGGCGCCAATACAGGGATAGTGATGGAATGAGCCTCCCCTCTGTACCAGGGCACGTATGTTGCTCTTAGTCTCCTGGCCTCAAAAGGATATCTGCTTCTATAATATCAGCCCCTGAGATGAGAAGTGGCACCAATGAAAAACCAAATAATAAACAGGTGGAAAAAAGTAATCACTTGAGCTTTGCCTGGATTGGATTCAATTTCTGCCTGCAGCATTTCAGTTTTAACTCACTAAACCTTGGTCAGAATCTTGGAAGAACAAGACAGTACAATTCTGAAAAGCAATCAAAAAGTGACTGCCAAGTTATTGGGAGGTTCTACAGTGCGCTTCTAAACCAGTGCTAATCTAATAAATGTACATGCGATGAACTGTGAAATTGAGAACATGATTGTCCACGTTCTCTAAGCCAAAGGAATAAAACGGTCATTTTCCCCTGTATTTCATATGAAAAAGGAATCACAAATAATGTTACTTTGTACCTTTGTATAAAACATGGAAGCCTGTATGTCTAATGGCATTTGTTAGCAGCGAGGACGTACTTAGAGAATTATGATCTTTGGCTTGCCAAACCACAGCTTCAAACAAAAGGCAAGGAGGAGTTCTGGACTTTTAAGTCAAAAGACCTGGATCAGGAGCCCAAATTCTGCCATTCAGCACTTTGGGAAGTGAGGGTATTCATTCCTATTTTACATCATCGTGTGAGGTCTAAATGAGAATGTTTGTGGAAAGCACTATGGTAAGTGTATGAATGAATGAATATAAGGCAGGAGATAGGGAGAGCAAATATTTTCACTTCAGTTTGGGGAATTACCGGACAGAATCTTTTTTTTCTTGCAATTTAACCGCAGCTTTAAAAAAAAAAAAGCCCACAAATGTAATGATTACATTATGAGTACAACTATTACAACATAGCAAAAGCAGTAGAATCATTGAGGAGGGATGATACTGTAAGATCTTAGGGTTACCGTTTGGAACATCAATTCCAATCAACCAGTGTTTGCTCAGAACATCAGCTGAGTTTGTGGAACTGAGCTAGTTGCTGTAGGAAATACAATGATTGTGATGTGATTACAATCTAATGGAAATCAGATGGGGTAAAATAAGTGAATTATATACTAGATGGGAAATTACAACTGCCAAAAGATGTTCAAAAAGCAATAACTTATCACAAATAGTTCATAGATTACCTCCGGATGGGAGATCAAAGATAAGGCTTCACAGAGGAGAAAGCATTAGGGATGTACTCTGAAGGATGGATAGTGTATCATCCTGGGCCTACTCTGGAAAACAGATACCAAGCTAAACATTTCTAACATAGAGGATTTAATTCAGGAGTTAGTTACAAAAACACTGAATGAGCCAAGAAAGCAAAAACAGGAAGACCAGACGAACCAGAGATGTGCAGCTGAAGGAAGAAGTTTCCCTCCCTATGGCTGCAGAAACAAAGAAGGGGGGCAAACTTACCCACAGCCAGCAGCTCATTCTCCTCGACTACGGGGGTGCCCCCCAGCTATCTGGGGCTGCTGCAGAGGGGCCTTTACTTGGAACAGTCCTGGAGCCATCGGGGCCCCGTAGCTGGCACGGAGACATCCCTGACGGGAATCACCACCCCTGCGTCTTTCAAGTAGCACTAATTTATTCAGATACCTTCCTCACCAACCCGGGAATGTTGTATTACTTTTTTAAAAAATTTGAGGGGCACCTGGGTGGCTCAGTCGGTTAAGTGTCTGCCTTCAGCTCAGGTGATGATCCTGGGGTCCTGGGATCGAGCCCCGGGTCAGGTTCCCTGCTCAGCAGGGGTCTGCTTCTCCCTCGCCCTCTGGCCCTCCCCCGTACTCTTGCTCTCCCTCTCTCACTCTATCGCAAATAAATAAATAAAACCTTAAAAAAATTTTTTTTGGTAAGGCTTTTGGGGTCTTTGGGGGTCCTTCCAAACATGAAGTATCTTACTCCACAAGTAAGGATTCTTCTGTTGAAATACTGATTTTAACCATATACCCAAGGACGGGTAAAATAACCAGGATGTGCTTGGGGTCTCACTAAGCTATATTTGATGTGGATTTGGACAAAATATCACTCATCAGTGCATCAATGGCCTCCATAAGCCCCCTTCTCCAGGCTCTAAGAATTTGTTAGCTTATAGTCAGTGTCAAAATAATGTCTTCCCCAGTACCCAGTTAGTCTGGTAAGTGGTCTTCGGGTTGTCTTTGGAAAGCCAGGAGGAAGAGCCATAATGTGTCCTTGACATGTTACTACGGAGTCCTTCCTAAAGGCAGCCACTTCCTTCACCTGCCTCTGCCTCCCTAGTGTCACTTTCTGCCTCGGTGGCCGAGCTCAAGTCAGACACACGGTCACAAGATCTAGACGTTGCTTATTTAATATCATATTGGAGGAATTTTATTGATAACTTTCAAATTAGGCTTCAGAGCCTGAGAGAGAAGTTTTTGATTTAGTCTATCAAAATATTTCAGGTGTTTCATTGAGTCAGGGATGTCGCTTTACCCCCAGGTGTCCAACAGGATGGACTCTTCCATGTGGCCAGTGGGCTGGGGTACTTGAACCAAGCAGCGTCTTGCTCACCACTCCGCCAACAGGAGGGTCATCCATTACAAAGCGCTGTTGGCTTCCACCCTTCTTCATCAATAGTAGAGACCTCGAAGACTCTGGCCTATGCTCTCCAGACACTATAATTCTTTGTGATCTGATGGGCCAAATCTGAAAGAACTGAGATCTTCCCAGACCCACGTCTTCTTTGTATGGGAGGGGTACTCCTTCGTACTAAATAGGTAAAATGTGAATCAGCAGGGCAACACAATCACGTCAGTGTTTACAGATCCAAAGTCTCAATTCTAGGGCACCTGGGTGGCTCAGTTGGTTAAGCAACTGCCTTTGGCTCAGGTCATGATCCCAGGGTACTGGGATCGAGCCCCGCATCAGGCTCCCTGCTCTGCAGGAAGCCTGCTTCTCCCTCTGCCACTCCCCCTGCTTGTGTTCCCTCTCTCGCTGTGTCTCTCTCTGTCAAATAAATAAAACCTTAAAAAAAAAAATAAAGTCTCAATTCTATCCACTAAATCAATCACTTAACCCAAAAATGTGAAATCAGGAAGAGAAAAAATATGGATTTTCGCTGTGACCAGTTAAATTGAGCTCTTTAGGTGCTCCATTTGTCACAGCTGATATTCCTCTGTAAGCTGGACACTTGGACACTGGCTTTGCTGACGCTCAGGCAGGGGTCAGTCACGGGCACCGGCGTGCCTGTCTGGTGTCAACTCTCTGCCCACGTCGAAGTGGCACCCCCTTCCGCCGTTCCCAGGCCGGATTCCCTGATGGGAGTCAGGGTCTGACAGGGCTGTGGGTGTCTCAGGGCTCAGAGGTCAGTTTCTGGCAGTTTCTGTGGCAAATCCACAGTCTCTCACCCTGGAAGTTACTTTTGCTTATACAAATCAAGTAGGACTTCGGTGAATTATCCATATACTCATGGAACTTCAGAATCAGTTAACTTCTGCCAAAGATTCTTGTCAGATCATTGCTCTTACCAAGTCAGCTCTGCTGCCCATTACGGTAAATACACATCTTTGTCTCTGTCCAGTAAGTGTTTCTATGGAGAACCCAAGTGGCTCTTCAACCCTACTGAAATCAGGGAACACATTTCAACTGTAGAGCCTCCCACTAGCATACCCAGTCCACATTCAAGAGCCATAAAAGCACCACTCAAAGATGGTGGGTCTCCTTCCCAATGGTATTTCCAAAGGTGTTGGTGAAGAGCATGGTAACTGGGCACTCTCCAGAAACACAGAGGATGGATGCTGATCAAACACGCTAACTGTACTCCAGTATTCCCATTTTGACTTCTTGCTCTACATCATCATAAAAAATTTATCTCATCTTGATGTCATTTAGTGGCTTCAGACTATTAACCAAGCTAACAACAGGGATCGCTTCCAGATTACTGAACTAAATTCACTGGTAAGTGCACTTTCATTGATAAGCCCAGTCCCCGCTAAAATTATCCCCTTCCCTCCTTGGTCAGGCAACCCAAGAATACATTCGTATGTTATTCCCCAGATATTTTGCTGACAAAATTAGGAAAGTGCCACATTTGGGGGGCAGGGGGCCTATAAGCTTTTATCTAGATTTGTCTTCATAAGCATACCCCAAGGGCATTGCTACTCTTGGGGTAGAGGAGACTTTACCCCCTCTTGTTGGTTTTCTTAACCCCCATAACCCTGCCCATATCTCTGTAAATAGTCTCTTCATTAAGAAATCTGCAGCTAAACCAATTGAGTGTTTCGTCTGATACCATATGAGTGTTTTGAAGGATCTGTCACTCCCTCAAAATACAGAATCCTGAAGAGAGTTTTCGACTGCTGGAGCCTGGGTCATCCCCTATGTCCCAGTATCCACAGAGAGGGGAGAAGCACTGTGTGCCCCTGCTTCTGTGTGAAGGGAGTTCTGCCTCTGCACCAGACCCATGGTCATGGGATTTCTCCAAAACAGAAATAGTGACCAGTAATATTTAAAAATACAAATGTCTACTATACTAAAAAGTAGTTCTGCTTGGACAGAAAGGAGGGTGTACGGTGGCCATGTAGGAAACTAGGCTACAAAAGGAGATAAGGACTTTTTTCACTAAGGAGGGCTTGAATGTAGGCAAAGGAATAGATATGAAATGGGAAATGGGGAGCCACTGACAGTCTTGGTCAGGAAAAATGACATGGTGTGATCTGTGCTTCAGCAAGATTCATTGGACAGAAGAGTGAAAATAAATCACTGAAAGGAAAGAATTTTATGCTCTCTGTTGGACTACAAGCTTCATGAGGGCAGGGCCTTGTGAATTTGTAAGATTTCTTTTCCCAGAGATTAGCCCAGTGCCTGGCAAACAGCAAATATTCGAGCAGTATTTATGACTAGAGCCAAGAAACAAGGACTATGCAGGAAGCTACTGAGTTAGTCCTAGTGAGAAACGTGAGCCCTGAATGAAGGAAATTAATCTGATGAGGTACATATTGTTTCCATTTTCCAGAGGTTTAAATGCATTAAGTAAAAAGTCTGCATTCATACATGTAACAAACAGCAGAGCTGGGATTTGAACCCATGTCTGACTCTGAAACTCATACTCGCCCACTACATCATGCCATGGGGTGTGGAGGGTGGGTAGCAGTAATAAGAGGATAGATGTAAGAGATGTCAGCAAGTGACTAGGTCCAGTGGGTGGGATGGAAGAGGCAAATTTGAGGGATTTTGGGTTCTGCTCTGGAATCACCAGGAGAATGGTGATGCCATTAAAAGAAATGGAGAAGTCAAGGAGAGGAACTCCCATGGACAGGATGCTGAGGTTGGCTGTGGACATGCTATGTGGGGGTATGGAGGGACAGCTGGATGGAGCTCTTCATCAGGCAGCTGGATACAAGTCGGGAC
This sequence comes from Phoca vitulina, assembly GCF_004348235.1. Lineage (NCBI taxonomy): Eukaryota > Metazoa > Chordata > Mammalia > Carnivora > Phocidae > Phoca > Phoca vitulina. Next base: position 29,786,926 of record NW_022589720.1, on the reverse strand, counting down.
CCTGGGACAGAGGAGAAGTAAGGAAATGGATTTGCAAGTGGCCCATATTGAGATGATGATTTGAAGGCATGGTCACAGAAAAGCAAAAGTTACCCAAGGACAGGATATGAATGTACGTGGCCCAGGCATGACCTGTGTGTGGTGATGAGTACATAGAGAACCCAAGATATGTCCTAAAAGTAAGCCTCCCTTAGTAACTCTCCTTATCAGCAGTTTTCTTGTGATTTCCACATTTGTTTAAGTGGGGTGAAAAACACACAGAGGATCTCTGACCAATGAAGGATTACTCTTGGTGTGACTTGGGTGTTCTGTATGTGAATACCTTGCTCTGTCTTCTCAAGGAGACTTTAAATACCCAAGTGAAGAGCTGCAAATGCTGATGATTCCCTGTCCGGGGGGGGGGGGCTGAAAACCCGACCTCCAGAAGCCATGACTCCTCGGGTCAGCCACCTGTTAGTGGGGTTTCGTCTGGGCAATCTCCAGGCACGGCCTCGAGGATCGGGTTCTGTGTCCGCAAGTGGGGATCTCCTCTCCTCTCCAACCTTCCTTCCCTGCCTCCCCTGAAGATTTACTGGGCAAGGCCACCTCGTCAGATGGGTCTTGGCTGGGGCTTTCTAAGAAGCCAGGGTCCCCCATGAAAAATAGTCAGTATTGAAATGCTACTTCTCAGGCCAAGCTACCCGATTACAGCCTCGTCAGACGTGGCCACCTCCGTCTTTCTACATCAAACCAAAAAGCAACTTCAGATTTCTATTTGAACACAGATAATCTAAAACGGCTGAACTTTTTAAAAATAAGAGCCTTTCTGCACACAAGCTTCTATAGTGGAAAAGTACCCTGATTAGGAAAGCATTTTACCCTAACTTAGTTATAAACGACTGAAAATGTGTTTTTGCATCTGTTTAGGATGACATTTCATGGGCATCTACCCTACATAGCATTTCCATGACGATAAACACATAGACTTGTTATTTGATAGTTGCATAATTGTGGTTTTCTTCTGCTTGTTCTCACAGAGGTGGAGAGCTGCTTGTGTGCTTTTTGTTACCCCCTTCTTTTTTTTCCAGGGGAAAAAATGTAAAACGCGTCAAACCAGAGGGAAAGAAACAGCCAGTATGCCATTGCTGCATGTAGGCTGCATGTGTGTTTGCCAGTTCATTCTCTGAATTCTCCTGTGAAGCGCTTTGTGGGCTGACTGGGCTCTGTGCACTCTAATTGGCAATGCATGCCAATCACCACCAGAGGGCAGTCATGCCCTCATAATACCTCGGGAAGGCTACCTCGCCTCCATCCACAAAATGAGCAACCTGGAGTGAAGAGCTCTTGCAATCTATAACTTCAACGACCTCTCCCAACCATTGAATAAAAAATTGCTATGTTGGAAAATGATCTGCATGTACTCTGCAGTCAGATTGCCTGGGTTAAATCCCAGTTCTGCCACTTACTAGCTGTGTGACCTTGGATGAATTACTTAACCTCTCTGGGCCTGTTTCCTTCTTGTTTGTAAAATGAGGATATTAATAATCCCTATCTCATAGGCTTGTTGTGGACATTTAATGAGTTAATATTTGTCAAGCTCTAAGAACAGAACCTGGCGCATGATAAGCTATTATATTTGTTGTTGTTACTAATAATATTACTTTAAACCTTTTTATTTTCTCTTTCAGGGTCCCAACTGAACTGCCCAAGAAGAGACATGATTCAGGAGAAAGGAGGAAAAACTCTGGTGAGTCTCAGGCCATGCCAGGAATCTCCAGATGATGGAGAAGGGGGGTGTCAGAGATGTCAGCCCTCCAGCAGGAGAGCAGGAAAATGGTTCTAGGGAGGTTGGAAGCAGCAAAGCCTGACTTAAGTTTGCCTGTTCCTTCCCAAAGCCAGAATGACAGACCCAAGCTTGAGCCATGGGCAGGCCAGCAGGCGTCTGGGACAAGAAGGGCTTGAGGCGAGGGAAGAGCTGTTCTTCCCAGCAGCATTCAAGCATGGTGCAATTAGCTGAACCCCGGGGAGGTGCCTGCTGCCTGGGCACCCCTCCTCACAGGCCAGGTGAAGGACAAAGGCAGGTCACCAGCTCTGAAAGTGAGGCCTTGGGGTTCTTTACAACCAGTGGCAGCGGCCAAGGAGGCAGGTGGATGTTTTAGCTGCCTTTAGCAAAGGCTCTAATATGAGAGTGAGGCGGAGGGGGATTCACAGCCGAATCTGGAGATTTTTCAGAGACCTTTGGGAATTATCTGGAGGTAAGTTCTGGGTAAGCTTCTTGACGGCAGGGACCACATCTTAGCCATCCTCGTAGACTACAGAAGCTTTAAGAGCCAATGCGGACTTCACCGTGTTCTTTCTCCCCTCTGACCTAGCAAAGGAGGGCTGCTGCCTCAGCCTGCGTCCCACTGTGACTTCAGTGAGCAGGACGCCCCCTATGTTGACCTGTGGTAGATTCGCAGCATGAGTAAGAAGCCAACCTTGTTGCTTTAGGCCATTAAACGCTGGGGCTATTGCAGCAGGACACTGCCCCCCTTGGCACAACCCTCTGTCACGTACACACGCCTTTCCCACATCCCACCACCTCATTCAATCCTCTGGAAAGCGCTGTGAGGTAGAACCATTACCCCAATTTTCCAGATGATGAAACTGGGTCCCAGAAGGGCAAGTATTCAGGGTCTCAGAGCAAAAGGACAGAGCCAGGAATCCAAGGCAAGCCCCGGGACTCCACCGCCCGCCCAGGTATGACACCTGATGGCGAGCAAATGTGGACAGACGTAATGAGAGTGGTGATGCTGGGCAGTAGAGCCTGCTCATCACCATCACACGCCCCGCCACGGGGATGAGTCTTTCTCGGCACCACGGACACATGTCCAGCACAGCGAGTTCCAGGAAGGGCGAAGGTCAGTAAGAAACGATGGGTACAGCGTCTTAGAGAGGACAGACACGGGAAAATATCGCCTCGGGAAGGCTGTCGTGCTGTTAGTCATCACCTAACATTCATTAGAGTGGCTTTTAAGCCAGTTTCTCTAACACCACTCCCTTCCCCACCAAGTCCCTCAGCACGATCACCGCAAGGCTGGCGCTCTCACTCTTGGTACCAAACCCCCTCCACTCACACTGACCTGTTGCAGTGCCGCAGTCACTCAGGGCCCTTTGTCCGCCCCCCAAACCAAGTCGGGAGTGGGCTGTGGGTGGGCTGTCCCTTCTGCAGGGTAACCTGCTCTCCCCCGTGGGTCCAGAGGCCAGGTTTCAGAGCCACTCGGCCGGCTAGTCCGGGAGGCGTCTGGGCACTGGCAGACTCTTCATTACACCTCAGATCACATCCTGTAATTGGCAGTCGGTTCCATCCAGCCTACCGCCATCCATCCATCCTTCACTGCTAACTTTGAAGGGATCAAAGGAGCCCTGTGCATTTTCCTAATCTCCCTAATCCTCCTAACTATCCCCATGAGGATGCAGGTATCATCACCACCAGGTTTCAGATGAAACGAAGGCCCAGAAAGTTTTAGTGACAGGCCCAAGGTCACCCCTGTGAGCTGTGGCAGCAATGGGACTAGAACTCAGGCCAGCGGATTTCCCGGGGCCATCGGTCTCCATCAGCCCCTGCCTTCTCGCTGAATTCCAGCGCCCTCCCCCCGGCAGTTTTATTTATTTTTTAAAGATTTTATTTATTTGACAGAGACACAGAGAGAGCAGGAACACAAGCAGGGGGAGTGGGAGAGGGAGAAGCAGGGTCCCAGCTGAGTGGGGAGCCCGACGCGGGGCTCGATCCCAGGACGCTGGGATCATGACCTGAGCGGAAGGCAGACGCTTAACGACTGAGCCACCCAGGCGCCCCAGCCCCCCGCAGTTTTAATTGAATATCATGTTCTTCACTTCCTGCCCTAAACAGATCAGCAGCTGCCACTCGCCCTCCCCGGCGGCTGGCTGGCGGGTCGTCAGTGGTGCGTGAAGTTATCCCGGGATACAAAGTGGGCGGGGCCTTTCAGGATAAAAGGCCCATCCAAACGGAAGATACTCACCAAGGTATAAAAGGGATGCCTCGACTTTACTGCTTTCTCTGACTTTCAAATGACATCGTGTTGTTTGGGCCCCGGGCTAGGAGGGAAACACGCGTGGGAGGGTGAGTACCGGAGCTAGGAGGAGGGGATCCTGCGGAGGAAAAAAAAGATGTGTGTGTAATTGGATGAAAACGTCTTCACATAAGAAAAAAAATAGAGCAAGATCATTGGTGAGAGGCCAATGCACTGTTGGACCGGCCGGGGTTCATCTTCTTTTCTTGGGGGATGATACTATAGGGTTCCAGGAGGCTTAAAAGGAGGAGGACTGTAATTCGCTGCACCCTGCTCCATCACTGGACGGTCTCTACACCAGGGGCTCTAGAACTTGGGGTGTATCAGAAGGGAGTGCGCAGCGGGGGCGAGGCGTCGGTTTCCGGCCCTGGCCCGGGAGGTGTGGCGGACTGGAAGGGAAGGCCCGTGGCTATGCCCCTGCCCCGCCCCCACGCACTTCGGGGAGGACAGAGGAGCCAGCCTGCAAGCAGGGGCCTGATGTCTGCCGCGCAGCAGTAAGCCTGGGCGGCCCCAGGCGGCCGGCTCCACCATCCGCCCTTGCGGGGGCCGTCTGCAGGCCCAGTGAGGCTCCTGATCACACTCCAGTGCACCGAGGACCCACGAGGAGAGGGGACTCTCGCCCTTGGAAACCTGAGCGGTTTGGTCCAGGCCAGGAGGAAATTGAAAAACTTCCCAACCAAAACGTTTACTTCCCGAAGAGATAAAAAGCAGCTCAGGGTCATAAATCCGTGCCAACACCCAGGACCCAGAGGTCAGGCCGGAGGCCCAGCAGGGGATCAACGTGCCCTGAGAATGAGGACTGCAAGGGGCGAGATCCCAGCCATCACGGTGCACAGCTTTCCCACAAACGCTCGGGTCACAGGAGCCCAAGGCGTGCCAGCAGGCCGCTCGTGGGAGGCAGGGCTCCTGGCTTCCGGCCGCTCCCACACGGCGGGGCAGCGGGGTCCCGGGGATCTGGGCCACCCGGAACCCCTGTTCCGTCACCGCCTCTGTGTTTCGCAAAGTGGCATTTTTCCCGGAACCCAGCTTAGGCAAGTTCACCGAAAAGGAAGCAAATCATCAGGGAAGACGGTGTAAACAACCGGCAGCCTCTGTTTTCTAAAAAGAACCTGAGCTGAACCAGGAGGCTGGCGGGCCCCCCAGCCCCAGAGAGGGGCTGTCTGCCTGACTGTGCCCCTGAGAAGGCAGCCCTAATTACCCTCAGGAACCTATGAAGTGTTCGGGAAATCATGAATTATGACTGCCATGGCAAGGACTGAATTATGACTCAGGATGCCTTTGACTGGGAACTGCCATCTGCAACGGCTTCTTATTTTAACACCAACATCCCGGCTCTGGGTAGGATTACCCATGCTCCCTCTGCCCTTCAAGGCTCCCCACAGTTATGAAAATCTACAGAAAAGTGTCCTGAGAATCAAGGAAATGCTTTATGCTTTTCTCACCGAACCCTTAAGATTTGGGTATGACAGAGGCTGGTAGGGAGGAGGTCATTTCCAAGGGCAAAAGGTGGGCCTGCGGATTCTAAACCTTCTTTATTTCTATATTTCAATCATTTTCCATCGCTAGTGAATGAGGTAGATAATCAGCCTCTGAAGTGAGGGGGGAAGCTAATGTGAACTTAAAATACAGCTTGCTCCCTTCAAGGATGGCACTGTAATGTGGGAGAAGGCCTTGCACCTTCCTGGGCCTCATAGTTTTCTCTCCATGATACAGCTTTCATGCCACCCAGTAAGCAAATCAGGACTCCTGTCTCCCCAGGGCCTCAAGCTCCACCTCGGAAAGGCACAGAAAGCTGAGCAAAATATTAATGTGTGATTGCCTGCAATAAAATCAGGAACTCAATTTAAGAGCCTATGGAAGGAAGTTCGATGAGCAAGCCTCATAAAGATATAAGTAAACATTTAGACACATCACTGTTCAACAAAGAGTTGATTCTTTTCTACAGCCATCATCACAAAAGGCCATCTCACATCTCTGAAATGGTGTTACAAATAAAATAGAAATCAGAATAAGGAGAGGTGGTCGGGTGTAAGAAGAGGCCAATGATCTGGACATGGCCAGCCCCAATTCTGTCCCAGCACTAACTAGTTAACAATCTTTGGCAAGACATCATCACTCTGGCCCTTGCTTGCATTATGTTTATGTTTTGTTTCTTAATTGTAAAAACCACGTAACATAAACCCGCCCTCTTAACAATTTTCAAGTGTACAGTACAGGATTGTTAAGCCTTATGCTATGCGCAGTGTTGTACTACAGATTCTAGAACTTCTTCATCTTAATTTAATGAAACTGTATCCACTGAACAACAGCTCTGTGTTTGCCCCGCCCCCCGCCGCTGGCAACGACCATTTTACTTTCTGTTCCAATCAGTATGATTGCTTTTAGATACCTCATAAGTGGAGTCATGCAGTCTTTTTGTGATTAGCTTACTTATGTTAACATAACATCCTCAAGTTTTATCCATGTCATTGCACGTGTCAAGATTTCCTTCTTTAAGGCTGAAGAATATCCTACAGCAAGTATATACCACATTTTCTTTATCCGTTCATCCATTGATGGGCAGTTAGGATGCTTCCCCATCTTGGCTATTGTGAATAATGTTGCAATTAACACGAGTGTACAAATCTCTCTCGAGATCTTGTTTTCAATTCTTTTGGATATGTACTCAGAAGCGAGATTGCTGGAGTATAGGTAGTTTTATTTTTAATTTTTTGAGAAACCCTTATGCCACTTTTCATACCAGCTGCATCATTTTGTAATCCTACCAACAGTTTACAAAACTTCCAATTTCTCCACATCCTCGTCAATACTTGTTATTTTCTGTTTTGTTCTTGTTTGGGTTTTTTGTTGTTGGTTTTTTTTTTATAGTGGCCATCCTAACAGGTGTGAAATGATATATTATTGTGGTTTTTATTTGCATTTACCTGATGATTAGTGATATTGAACATTTTTCATATGCTTTTTGGCCATTTGCATATCTTCTTTGGATAAAATCTATTCAAGTCCTTTGCCCATTTAATTAGGTTATTTGGTTTTTTTATTGGGTTGTAGGGTTTTTTTAAAAATATATTCTGAATATTAATCCCTCATCCAATATAAAGTTTGCAAAATATTTTCTCCCATTCAGCAGGTTGCCTTTTTACACCATTGATTATTTCCTTTGCTGTGCAGAAATTTTTAAGTTTAATGTAGTACTGCTTATCTATTTTTGCTTTTGTTACCTATGCTTTTGGTGTCATATCCAAGAAATCATTGCCTATTCCAATGTAATGAAGATATTCTCTATGTTTTCTTCTGGGAATTTTATAGTTTCAGGTATTACATTTAAGTCTTTAATCCCTTTTGAGTCAGTTTTTGTATATGGTATAAGATAAGGGTCCATCTTCATTCTTTTGCATGTGGATATCCATTTTTCTCAACACCATTTGTTGAAGAGAATAGCCTTTCCCCATTGTGTAGCCTCAGTATCCTTGTCAAAATCATTTGATCATTTATGTGAGGATTTACTTCTTATCTCTCTATTCAGTTCCATTGGTCACTGTTTCTTCAGCCAGTACCACACTGTTTTGATTACTATAGCTTTGTAATAGATTTCAAAATCAGAGAGTACGAGGTGTCCAGTTTTGTTCTTTTGTCTCAACATTGTTTTGGTCATTTGGGGGTCCTTTGAGATGCTGTATAACTTTTGCAACTTTTTTTTCTCTTTATGGAAAAAATGTCATTTTGATGGGGATTTTGATAGGGACTGCACGGAATATGTTTATGGCTTTGGGAAGTATGGATATTTTAACAATATTAAGTCTTCCCATTCATGAACATTAAGATCTCTTTCCACTTACTTGTGTCTTTTTAATTTCTGTCATCAGCGTTTTATAGTTTTTAGTGTACAAGTCTTTTACCTCTTTGGTTAAGTTTTTTTCAAAAGTATTTTATTCTTTTTGATTCTATTGTAAATAGGATTTTTTTTCTTAATTTCCTTTTTGAATTGTTCACTGTCAATACACAGACACACAATGGACTTTTTAGTGCTGGTTTTGTATCCTGCAACTCTACTGAATTCATTTGTTCTAACAGTTTTTTGTGTGGCATCTTTAGGGTTTTCTACATATAAGATCATGTCATCTGCAAACAGAAATAATTTTACTTCTTCCTTTCTGATTTGAATGTCTTCTATTTCTTTTGCTTGCCTAATTGCTCTGGCCAGTATTTCCATGTTATCAATAATGTCTCCTCTTCATCTCTGGTTTTAGTTGTCATCATGTTAAAAGGTGATTGTTGAGTTAGATTATTTCTAAGGCCTTTCTATCTCTCAAATTCTTTGGGGCCTCAAAGGAACATTTTAAAATGTATTATAAAATATTTAAGGCTACAAAATTATATAAAAAAGAATACAATGAATACTTACTTAACTTAAAAAATAAAAGTTATCAGTGTAATAGACCACCTTCTGTGTATCCTTCCCCAAGTGTGTTCTTTATCCCAGTAAAATACACCATCCTAAATTTTGTGTTTTTCATTTTCACGCATTTCTTTATACTTTTATCATACACATATATACAGATCCATGAAAATTATGTGGTATTTTTGCCTGCTTTTAACTTTGTATCAGTAGTGTCATACCGTATTTATTAGTCTACAGGTGACTTTTGTTCTCTTAACATTCTGTTTGTGACCTTCATCCATGTTGATGCATGGAACACTTGGTCATTTTCAGCCCTGTCTAGCAATGATTACATGAAGAGGCCACCATTTATTTATGCACTGCTCATGGACATTAGGTTGTTTCATTGTTTTTTTTTTTAAACAATGCACTCATGTGATACTTGCTGTAATAGTGGACTACTTGGGGCATAGGAAATGCACATCTTCACCTTGACTAAATAATGCCAATTTTTTTCTAAAGTACTTGAACTGATGTATACTTCCACCAGCAGGGCACAAGATTTCCCACTGTGCAACATCCACACCATCACCCTGTAATGTCAGGCATTTTGTGCCCAATTTGATGGACATAAAATGGTAGCCTGTCATAGTTTCACTTGCATTTTACTGATAACCATCATGACAGTTCATTTTGTCATATGTTTAGCAGCCATTCATGTTCCTCCTCTGTGAATTCCTCTTCATATTCTTTGCCTACCTTTGATTTTTAACATGGATGGACTGTATTTACTCCCTATCCCAGGAAAGTCATGAACTGTATAACCAGATTTCAACTATTGTGCAATGCATTCTTGAGGAATTTCTAACATAGCTCCCACTTGTGCCACAAGAATCTGTAGATGAGCATCACCTTTCCTTAGGTGCATTCAATGTATCCATATTTTCTTCCCACCAGCCAGTGCAGGTGGAGAATGAGTCTCCTGTTAGAGAACTGGAACTCGGTGTCCTTGCACTTGTTGCTGAGCTGATGCTGATTCTATCCAGATGGCCACCTGCATCACCTGATCTGGAGAGGTCTAAGCACGCACTAGAAGAAGGCTGTACACACTAATTCTCCACAGCAAGAGTCATGGAGTTAGGGCTCATGCTCTAATACTTAGAATTTCCTGGGTTTTATGAAGAAATGTGTATTCCTGTTATTTTTCACAGTTGCAAAATGCTAACATTTATTTAAAGACATGTCACAAGTGAAGGCAAAAGAAACATGCCCAGGGTTGAATTTGAGATTTCTCTCACTGCAACTTTGGAGCAGAGTGTTCACCAAAGAAGGATCAGCAATGAAGAGGCAAAAAAGCCTATTGTGTGAGTTTTTGTTTAACTCTTCTTATGGAAAACTAATTTTGTCCACCAGGGATTTAAACAAGTCAGGACAGAAGAGGCGCTGGGCACACAGGATAAATTGACCTCAGTTTGCGAATCTGTCTAGCCTCTGATTTGTGTCACTTCCAATTGCTGTCCCAACTATAGTTAGGTTGGTTGGTTTGCAATGTGTAATGCTAATGTAGACTGGCATGTCCACCATGGATACATTCCCACTGGAGAAGACTAAATGCTCATTGACAGAGCCCAAAGTAAAAAAAATAGACGTTGTAGCTTTGACATTGAGAAACAATTCATAGGACATTCAAGAGGCAGAGAGGAGAGTGTTTTATTTTTCAAAGCCCCTACCCCCTTCCAAAAATATGGACACACACACACACACACACACACACGCCAATTCAGAAAAGCATAGCTAGCTCATTCAGCCCCCATTCTGCTGAGTTCAGTTTGTCCTATTTCTACTTCTCAGTAGCAAGAAAAGCCAAAAGTCAGGGGAATGAAGAACAATAACAAAAAGCAAGAAAAATTCTATCAGGCCTAAAATTCATAAAAGAATGAACAAACATGTTTACCAGAAAATCACAAAGCAAACCAATATGCCATCATTATGTTAGTCAATTAATGCATAATTATTGAGTGCAAGGTGTTCTGCATCTTCTGGATTGGAAGGCTCCTGTGGTTTCCCTAGGGCTGACGACAATAGGTATTTAGGAATAGCCCACACTTGGATGGCTGTTTCGGTTTTCAATCAGCATCTTACACACAGCCAACAAAAGAAATATAGGAACACAGAGCTAAATAGAGAATAAATGAAGACCATGCAAGCCTTGGGCAAAGAGAATCTTTGAACTATATGAACCTTGACTAATGAATCCATCTGCAAATACTTATCTAGGACGCAGGATATATAGTCAATGTCTATGTCCTATCAATAGTAGAATAGTATCTCTCCCTCAGTGCTTCAGTTTCCTCAGCTGTAAATTGGGGATAATAATAGTACCTACCTTGAAAGATTGTGGCAAGTGTTAAACGAAGTAACACATTTAAAGGATGTAGGACAGTTCCTGGTGTGGTGATCAGGCAGTCAATGTTAAGGAAGGGGACAAATCATAAGCACATAGAAACTGAACAACAATAAAGACATCAATACAAGAGATGTCACACACACTGCATTATTAATTGCCAAACAAGTGCTTCTCACTCCTGAATGTCAAACCTGAGGGCACAGACCTAAGAGACAGCCAAAAGGAGTTCGGTTTCTCTCACTAGCCAAGCACCTGCCTTTTGCACGTGTCTGAGAAGCTGCAAACTGGGTCCCTCTAGAGACACCATGAATTGGGATGGGCTTTTGGGGAAAAAATCCAGAGCTACCCTTTAGCATGGAGGCGGTGCAGCAGAGTGCTAGAGAGTACACCTATGGTGCCAGACCGCCCAAGTTCAAAGCCCAGCACTGGCATTTACTACTCATATGCTCCTGGGAAAGTTATTTAACTTTTGAGTCTCAGTTTCCTTGTATGTAAATGAAGAATGGTAATATCATCTATTTCATAGGTTGGCATGAAGATTAAATGAAAGAGTTCACATTATGCTTGTAATAAAATACTTGGCACGTACAAATAACATTTCTCATCTAAACTGAATGCTAAACCAGCTGCTTCTTCAAGATCTCCAAGGAAAGAAATTCCATAACCTGCCCCAATGTTCAAAACTTCCTCCTGTGAGGAAATCCTCCCTTTATAAAGTTTATATAACTGGAGAGGGCCATTAGAGATTTTTATAAACCAACTCATTCTACAGATGAGGAAATTGAAGCCTTAGAAGTTTAAGCAACTTGCCTAAAGTCATCCAGATGGTTAGTGGCAGCACTGGGGCTGGCTCCCAGTTCTCCTGACACCAGGATCCATACTCTTCCTACAAAGGCTACATGTATTGCTTCCGTCTGTAGGCCCTCTCCTCCTGTGATTCCAAACTCAAGGCAGAGCATTCCAAGCCCTCCATGGTCTGGCTGTCATCTGCCTGGTGGGGCACCCAACACATAACATCCCTCTTCCCCACATGGGCTCTGGAAAAATTGTGAAATAAAACAAGGGTGCAAACATAACTGGAACACCACCTTTATTACTGATAAAGGCTAAATTGGAGAATACAGCTTAGTATGAGAGCCAGCAGGCCTGCCAACTGACCTCCCACCCCCCATTAGGCAGACTCCCACACATAGCCCCAGCTATGTGGACTAGAGCACAGAGGAGCAGATTTCCATATGGGTAGACAATTCTGATCCCAAGAGGAAGAAGGAGAACAGGGCTGAGCAGAACATGCTCAAGCATTCTTCTGCAATGTGCCAATCAGAGAAGTCACTGCCCCTCCCTAAGGGTGGACAGAAGTTTGGGAGCGTGGGTAGGGAAAATCCCCTTTTGTAGAAACCAAGAGTGGGAAAACACTTCCTTTTCTAGTTCCACCTCTCTCCAACTGTCCTTCCCTTGCTCCCTACTCTGGCCCTATAAACGATTTGTAAGCTTTTGGCCCCTATTCACTGTTCCTATTGTATAGAAGGTGATGTATGAACTGAGTCTTGAAAGATGGGACGGTACTGGACACTAGGGGACCCAGAGGACATGGGCAATCTGTTCAAAAGGAGTAATGTGCTTGACAGATTGCCTAAAATAGCCAAGAGTGGGGACATTCTGAGCTTATGGGATCTGAGCCTGCATAGTCCTTTGGGGACCTGACTGCTGGTCAAGGTCAGAATGTGGTTAGAATGAGATCTGAGACGTGATTTTATTGTTGCCTACCACCCTGTAGCCAGGTTGTGTAGGAAGAAGACATGAAGATCCACCTGTCCCTAATTGTTGGAGGTGAGCAATATTTAGCGCTAGATTCCATACATCGCTAATGGCCAAAGTGGCTTCAGGCCCTTTTGCAACAGTCCTTAACAATTCTTTCCATTCTTAAAAATCCCCTTCATTTTTTTCACCTTTTTACTTCCTTCCCTATCCCCAGTTCTGTCAAATGACACCCAATAAAAGGAATGGGCACAAGAATGTTAACAACTGAACCCTTACTCGATGCCATTTATACGCATTACTTCATTTAATCTACATTTATAATAATGTAGGTATCATTATCCCATTTAGTAAAAGTTGAATCTCAGAGGGGTTAAGAAACTTATTACTAAGTAAGTAATAAGGCTGTGATTTCAAAAGCTTGGAATCAAGGACTCATGCTCTTTTCAGCAGACAACTTCACACCCTATTTTGAAAAGAGCTAATAACTGTCAACACTTTATGCTCTTACACCAGATGGCTTCACCTTGGGTGTTTCGAAAAACTGAAAAACAATCAAAGTGACCTGTGATCACCTTTCCCTTCCAAGACCATCCTTCTGCTGAGAACAGGGAGAACTCTTTTTCCCTGTGGCAGAGAAGTTAGCTTCTGCTCTCCAATTGCTCTCCAGCAAACTTTACCTATGGTTAGACCGTGATGGAGTGACAAGGAGAAGGACAGACATGGATCTATATAGTGTCAAGAACCACCTGAGGCCCATATGGATACGCTTCATTTGATTATTTTGAACCATTATCACCCCCAAAGCCAATGTATGGATGGCCCTCCTGTTTGCACAGACTCCTTCCTGCTGGCTTTGGTGACTTCTTTGCTGCATTGTCCCTTCATCTTACCTAGAATTTGGCCTGATTTCCCCTGGATCAGGAGGCATTGCTTACCATAAGCCTGAAGACCTTGTGAATATCCCTGAAACTTACACAGGTTAGGCCTCCACGAAATTTCTCTGGTGCCTTCCTTTTATCCTGTTATAGACACTTCTATAAAGGAACATGTGTTATTAGAATCCTGCTTGCTCAGTGTCCCCTGTCTCTGAATTACAGAGCACTCACTGAAATACTCTGCATTCCATTCTGGGCATCACAGAGTGAGTTCAGAGGACAGTGATCCTGATAAGGAAAATTCAGGAAGTCAAGCATATGAGGCTAGTTCAAGGACTATGGGGCGGCGGGGGGAGTGAAGACAGAGAGTTAAGTTCCCAATTTGAGGCCCTTATTGTTCTGAAAACATAGCTATGACAATTAAAATATAAAAGGAGGACATTAAAAGGAAAGGTTATATTCTAAATTAAGAGACATTTCTGTGCAATAGATATTTAAAATGGAATGGTAAAGGAATCCACAGCTAGAAGCCAAATTCTGGAGTTCAGCTTCTATGGAATAAAAGGGAATTAAAATAGATAAATTAAGTTACAAGGTATTGGGTACACCACTACATTGGTCACAGTGAAAGAGAGAATTTGTAAATTGGAAGGCAGTTCTGAAGAATTCACTCAGAACACAGCTTGGAAAGAGAAAGAGATAAATATGAAAGAGTTGGAAGAGACAGGGAGGTAGACTGATAAGTTCCAATATAGTGTCTATCATTTCAGTGAAAGAAAGAGTGGTTGGGGGAGAAGAAATATTTGAAGTAATGGTTTAGAATTTTGAAGAACTAAAGACGGTCATGAATCCTACAATTGAAAGCACATACTATATACAGGACAGCATTTTAAAAAATTAAACAAAACAAAACCAGATACTTCATGGTGAAGGTGAAGAACACCAAAGATAAGGAGAAAATCTTAAGCTGAGGGGGATAGGGACCTGTCTTCAGATATCTGAAAAGCTGTGTCTGGGAAGAAGAGTTACTTGGAATACCTCCGAGCCCCTCAGAGGGTGACCCAGAACCTAGGAATAAAAATCACAGGGAAGTGATTTTAAGTGACCTTAAGGAGGAACTTTCTAATAGCAAGGACTTTCCAGAATGCATAGCTTGCCTTATAGTAAGGAAGTAAGTTCTCTCACTAGAAATATTCCTTCCTACATAAAATCCCTCATTCTAAAGGGCACTGGAGGAAAGGTAGGCAGACACAGGAGGTACTGGATGGCTAGGGCCCGAGGGGTAGGACCAGGGCTATTTGAGTGGTTTACACACTGGAAAACTGAGCCTGAAGGATGCAGGGAATGAGAGAGAAAAGAGCAGTGTCCAAAAGGGAAAGGTGATTTTTACCTCTGTAATGGTTCATTTGGGTCTATCATCTTGTTTGTCATTTTCTGAGTGAGTTATTTACCTTTCCTCAAATTCTACTCCACAACCTCCCCTAGAGTCAGGCAATTTTCTTTCATTAACCTGTTTCTTCTCCCACCTGGATCTTTCAGCAGAGCTACTTGTCATCTTCAGACTCACCATCCCCATCACCTTTTCAGAGGAGATTAGACAGCCAACATAAAACTGACCAGCAATTTCCATTTATGAAAGATGTCTATTTCTGAGCCCTTTTCCCTTAATTCCCTGATGCAGAAGACAGAGTGGCTGCTCTAAAATCACAACTCACAGTAGACTTTGGTTTTACAAGGCTCTGTTATGTATACTAACCTCATTTAATTTTTACCAAAAAAGGTAAAGCAGTCATTAT
Organism: Phoca vitulina; assembly: GCF_004348235.1. NCBI lineage: Eukaryota > Metazoa > Chordata > Mammalia > Carnivora > Phocidae > Phoca > Phoca vitulina. Next base: position 29,771,654 of record NW_022589720.1, on the reverse strand, counting down.
CATTACCAGGAAATCAAGGATCAAGAAGGTTAGGTAAGGCGTCAAAAACCAACACTCAGCAACAAATCAAGTGCCAGGGTCTCCAAATCAAGAGATGGTTAATCACCCCAGATGGTTGAAGCCATCCAGTGTAAGAACAAATCAAGAAGAGATGGTTCTAATGTTCCAAGCTGCTTTCAGGAGGGAGATTTTGTCTACTGGGCATTGCATCTTACCTGTCTGTCCCCCATTCTCTGAGAGGGCTCTGTATGTCCCTAACCCTCCCCAGCTGACACTCAAAAGAGATATTCCCATAGAGCCATGGTTATGGTAGTTGAGAGAATTAGTAACAAGCACCTAGCACTAATCCCTGCGAGAAAGAAGGCATTCAGTAGATGCGTATTGCACTGAATTAGAATTATAGCTCAGACTTGTTAGAGGGCCAAGTCAACCACCAGTGGGTTGGCCAGGGAAACCCACCAGTATTTTCCTGTCCCCGATACTCACTCTGCTGTAGCTACTCTGGCCTTCTTGTTGTTCCTTGAACATACCAAGTTCACTCTTGAGTCTGGAACTTTCCTCCCCCACTCTCTCACTCTTTCAGGTCGCTCTCAAATAAGGCCTTCCTGAGTTAGGAAGCCCATCCCCATCCTGGCACTCCTCATTCCCCTTCCCTAGTTTATTCCTTTCCATGGCATTTAGGATCACTCAACATATCATATATCTTACTTATCTGTGGTTTATCTGTCTCCCCTGACCCGGGTACACACTCCTTGAGGACAAGGGTGTTTAAATGCTTTGTTCCCTGCAGGTTCCCCAGCGCATAGAATAGTGCCTACTGTATAGGGGTGCTCAAGATGTATTTGTTGATGAACAAATTCATTTACCATACTGTTTCTGTGGACTTCCAGTTTCAAACAACAAATTTTCAAGCTGACTTTTGGAACATAAACCAGTTCATAAATACGGATCTTCTGGAAATTTTTTGTGTACTAATAATGAAATACAGAAATCATTTTTAATAAAGCCCAGTCTCCCCTCAGGTCAAGTTGTGCACCATCCAAACCTTGAGATAGGTATAAGGAAGAAGCCTCATAGAGCCCCCCTGGGTCAGCTTGAAGCTGTGTGGGGACAGAGTGGGTGCTCTGCTGAGTGGGAGCTGTGGTGGGAGGCCTGGAATGGGAAAAGAGAGAAAGACACCCAGAAGGAGACCACCAACCCAAGAGGCTGGAAACCGAGAGCCTACTTTGAGTCTTGGACTGTGCTGGGCAGTGTGGGCCAGACAGTCTCAATTATGATCCCAAGGAATCAACAAAGCGGGGAGGGGACATTTGAAGGGGAGGAGCCCAAGGGGCACACAGGAGAATGGGGAGTGTATGTTATAACAAGAGCACCAAGGAGGAAGATGGCGGGGCCTCTGGGGTTTTCAGAGAAGGCTCATTGGAGGAGGTGGTCCTGCTGCTGACCTTGAAAGGCAGGTGGGTCCACAGCCTCAGGAGAGAAGGGGCAAGGCAGGCTTGTTCCCACCTGGGCCAGGAGAACTGGCGCTGCAGAAACAGGGCCCAGGGTGCTACAAACACAAAGCTCTGTGCTAGCAAATCTAAAAATACCTTCCCTCTTTTTTTTTTTTTCTTTCCCTCTTGGTGCCTTTTCTTCCCACCCTCCTTCCTATTTTCTTCCTTCTCTGATTATCCTTTCTGGCAACCCTTGGACTCATTTGCTCATCCCACCAGGGAATCTCTTACCCGCGGGGTGGGTCAATCTCTTGCTGGACTCCCTGCTGTTCAGGTACAGGTTGGCAGCAGCTCCAAAGGCTCCCCGCCCCCCTCAACTCAGTCCTTTCAAATGCCAATTAACAGGTGTCAGCAATGCTGGCCTGGACTAAGAGACCCATGTCTGCATAACAACCCAACTATTTTGGCTATCCAGCCCGCGAGCATAAATATGGTGGTGTTTGAGCCCGTGGGGCCCGTGGAGTTTACAAGTATGCTGTCAAGATCTCTTCACTGGGCTAGCGCTTGAAGTGCTGCCAAAAAGCCAGGGGACTCCTGTGCTTTTATGTGTTCCCAAGCGCAGGCCGCCCTGGCTCCGGGAGGAGCCCTCTGGGGACCGCGTGTCAGTGTGAATCTCAAACAGCAAACTGACATTCCGGTTGGGAGTGTGACAGTGCATGCTTGGGTGATGATGCCAGGGCGGCAGGTGACACGGGTCCACTGCAGAGGGGGCGAGGAGCCGGAGTGGCTTCCAGTTACATGTCCTCAGAGCTCTGAAGGATGGCACCAGGGTCGGGAGAACAGTTACAAAATGAGGTTACAAAATCCGGATGTCCTGATCAGATTGAGACCACTGAGATGGGGCGCTGGGAGCACAGACTACACCTGTGTTCCCCAAAAGCATCTGACTTGGGCTAATCTAGGATTAAAACATTGCAAACCAGAGAAACAGACCACTGTCAACCAGGGGAAGCACATCCGCAGCCATCTCTCAGAGACGCAGAGGAGGCATCCGTGTGACGTGCCCTAGATGCCTCCCTGAGGAATTCCTCTTTTGGGGCCATCTTCCCTCCCTCCCTGCCCCCCCCACCAGGCCTCATGCCCACCACTGAGGTCCTAACTCAGGGTAAACATCTGAAAACAGAGTGGCTGCCAGGGAGGAGAAAAAAGAGGCGAGGGTGGAATGGGATGGGGTGGGGCATGGCGACAGGAAGAGCTCAAAAGATTCTCAGGTTGGGCGACTACCAAGGTTGGCTTGTGCCCAGGGCAGTTTGGCCCTGGCCCTGCGGGCGGGAGGGAGCAGGCGTAACACGCGTTTCTGCCGCTGGGGGCAGCCTTTCCTCCACCTTTACCACCGGGCCTCAGGCTTTGCTCGGGGGGTTTAGATCTAAGTTTGTGGGACCTTTTATAAACTTGGTTCCACTCCAACAGAACTCTATCACAGGGCTTGAACAAACTTTGCGACGTCTGCTTTGTGGTCTGCACAGAGGGTGGGAAAAAGCCACAGTAGGAGGCCTGATCCAGGGGCTACTGAGATCTCCCCCTCAGGATCAGCCTGGTTATGCTTTTGTGGTCACTGTTCTAGAAACTCCAAGGAGGAAGGCTTTCCTGATTTCCCCACCTCTTTTGCCACTCTTTGCAGAAGCCTAGAATATTATAGATTTTACATTCATGGGGACCAACGCCCAGAGAGAGGCAGATCAAGATCGTACAGATCAAGATTGTACAAGATCACATACTTTCCCTCGGTCCCTAATAATCTTTCTGCTACAGTATTCCTTGCTCTATCTTGTACATATCCCATTAACATATTGAGACAATAAAGTACGGTAAGTATGCATCCTTGGGAATATTTCCTCTTCCCTGAGGTAGACTGTGAACTCTTTGCGAGCAGGGATGGCCGTTATTCCTTCACTCTCTGGTCCTAATTTAACTTATAGCTTCTGTGCAATGCCTAGTCCAGGTGCTCTTGGCCCCTGACAATTTGAGAGGAAAACAGAGTCTGCACAGCCCTGAATTGCCCTGAGAAATGTGCGGATGAGCCTAACAAGAACCCCAAAGACGACATAGAGTCCTGCCCCTCAACTGTCAGGATTTGGAGTACTCATCTGCCTCCAAGCAAAAGCCAGATGCCTGTAGAGGTGAAAGAGGAAGCTTTCAAAAGGATGAGGTCAGTTCTCCTGAAAAGAAAACTTATTGGATGAAGATAGAAAACAAATAATTTCACCCAACATGAGAAAATAATTTATTTCTCTGCTACATGGTGGCCAGAGGCCACTGAGCCATAGAATCTGAAGGCCATGTAGGTTTGAGAGGTTTGTCGATGGGTTCATTTTTATTGTACAGTGAGTGCATGGCCCCAAGATGGCCCAACGGGAGTGTCAGAGCCTCAAATCTTTGCCATTTTGGGGGAAGGCCACTCTGGGCAGACATTTCGCTGATCATAATCACTTTTATATGTAACTGGACCTTAATTCATTTGGTAGTTTGAGCTACGGAAGGGCGGCACAGATTAGAGAGCTATGTCTGTAACTGACGAAATCTGCGCCTGGCATGCATTTGTGGGGAAATTAAAAATAAAATGAGGCTCATCTGAAAAATGCCTGGACTGGAATTAGCCATCTCCTGACCGGTCACGCATGGAACTTGTCGGAGATGACCAGGACAGAAAAGTGAGACCAGGGCACAGATTGGACCGCGCTGCCCGCCAGGCTCCTGGGAGCCTGTCATAATTTATAATGGATTATCTTAGGAAATAGATGAGGATGGCTTGTGTTCAGGAGCCAGGAAGGACTACTTCGGTTTAAAAGAAAAATAAAAAGCCCCAAAAACATGTCTCAGAAAAGCATGACCCATTGTTATTTATTCCACAAGATATTTAATGCCTTCACTTGGTTTGAATTAACTCATCCAATCCTGTGCTATGAACATGACATTTTTTGAAGGGAGTGAATACAACCAGGCCAGCTAAATGGCTCCTCTTTGTAGCACTGGGCTTGGGGCTCCTGCTTGCACTTTTGGCCATAAGGTAGTTCTCCTAATGTACTGGAGTTCTCACAGTTTATACTCTGAGTTTCAAAAACTGGGGCTTACACACACACACACACACACACACACACACACACACACAGAGGGTATATTCCCTCTGTGACTTCTCTTTCCCTCCACGCTGCCCTTGAGGCCCACTTTATGTGATTTCATCAAATGTAATTGCTCTGGACCAACTATATTTGGTTGCCATAGAGAGGAGAAAGGGCAGGAGCATTTGCTGACTTTTCTCTGGGCAGTGTGACAGGGCATGACATAAATCCTGTTTACCCTCCCAAAGACCCTTGAAGGTACTATCATTCTGCTGATTTTATTGATGAGGCCACTGAGACATGGAGAGATTCCATGACTGCCAAGGTCTACCATCCAGTAAGTGGCCCAGCTGGGCTTTTTTGACTCACTATAGTCACAACTTTCCTGCATGACCCATCCAGGTCACACAGCAATGGAGAGAGAGAGAGAGTGTGTGTGTGTATGTGTGTGAGGGGGGGGGGCACTCACTGGGGACCACAGTGTGTCATCTATGGAGTAAAGGAAACAGGAGATCATCTGCTGCTGAGAGATCGCAGAAATGTGTCCCTGCCTAACTTTACTCCTGCCTCACGGATGCATGAATTCTGTAACTGGATGAAAGGAAAAAGGAACAACACTGAACAGGCGCCTACCCTGCGCCACGCACCGTGCAGGCTCATTCTCCAATCTTCTTAATCCTCATTAATATCTCCTCTGAGATATTATTCTCTTTTTAGAGACAAAGAAATTGAAACTAAGACAGGTTGGGTTACTTGCCAAATGTTACATAACCAGTAGGCAGCCCAAGATTCAAGTCCACGGGTGCCGGACTCCCAAACTGAACTTTGTCCCCTGGTAAAATAGGACTATCTCTGGGAAAGGTGGCACATGGGATGCAGTCAGTCATGTACACTGTAGTCTAATGAATTGATCCTACCCTTTCCTGAGAGAAAGTTTGGCTTAAAAAGTCTAAAGGTCCTGGACTCCACAAAGGGGAAGAAAGTACGGAGGAGAGGATGGTGATGACAAAGACGCAGATCAGTCACTTCCCAATTTTGCCCAGCCCTCAATTCCCTGGCAGTCTTAATAAGCAGGTGAAAGGGGGAAGGGAAGATGTGACATATAAGGTCTTCTGCAGGCTCTCATTTCTGGAAAGACAGTGCAGAATGGAAACGCTGCTAAGGTTCCGAGAGCAGTGACATCAGGAAGGGAGACGGGCTTACTGGTAATTGCACATAGCACAACTCCGGGTACACAAGCCGCCCACACCACCCAGGCCGCAGCACAGCCCTGGGGCTGCAGGGCCTCCGGACTCATGGGCTCCGGGAGTGATTCCTCCTGGTCCCTCTCCTCCAACCAGCCTGCTCAGCACCACACTCTTGGCCCCCGGGATGTGGCACTGTGGGTTAGAGAGGAGCGCTGGACCTGGCTCTCTCACCTCCAAGCTGTGTGGCCTCCAGCCTGTTACCTGCCCTCCTGTTTCTTCATCTGTAAAATGAAAATCAGAAGGCCCGCCTCACAGGGTCATTGTGAGAGTGATGGGCAGGGGACAGTACGTGGTAACTAACGCTACACGTAATCTGCAGTCAGCTTACATGGGGAATTGTGACCGGAGAGCCATGGGCCAGGCTGACTTGAGCTTCGAGGTCACTTTAAGTCACTACCCAGTGTGAACTGAGGGGCTGTGGGAAGGGCTGTCAGCTCCAAACACCATTCTATCTTCTTTATCCAAAGCCACAATGTCTGAAATTCCACATTCAGGATCTGTCCCTTTGGCAACTGCCCCAAACATCCTTTTCCTAATTCTGTTGATGGGCAACACATTAAATCTACCAATTAATTAAAACTACCAAGGCCAGCTACCCACTGGGATTAGCTGGGTATAATAGTAAATGCTCATGCCAGGGCCCCACCCCATATCCCCCCAAATTAGAACCTCTGGGAGTGGCCCAGGCATTAAAAAAATACTTGCCAAATGTTTCTAAGTTGCCAAATGGGTAGCCAAGGTTGAGAACCCCTGCATTAAACTATGTCACTCTGAAGAATATAAGCTCCGGGAGTCCAGGGAATACAGCACAGTGTCCTCAAACTTATCACTGCGCTTGGCACAAAAACAGTCAGCCTACAAGTTCATTGTTGCTGTTGTTGTTGAATAAAGATAAAGATGTTGATGGCTCTAAGTGGACTGCAGTGAGAGCCAGAGACAAGGTGAGGGACAAAGGGCTGAAAGGTACAGAAAGGAGAAATAGCCTCTGGGTTATTACAGAAGAGCAAGTCCCACTTCTTCTAAAGAAATCAGCTGCTTATTACTCCAATGATATTTCTAACAGCAAAAGACAGACCTCTTGCAAGGGGCAGATACTACATGAGGGGTAGATTCTACAGTAGAACTGGGGGGGAAAAAGAAAAGAAATGCTTCTTCAAGTTTCTAGAATAGAATACAAAGAGATAAATTTTTCAATTAAGTATTTCCACAAGTCCCGTTGGCAGTTGGGAGAAATAGAAAACCACATGATCTGGAAATCAGAGGGTTCTGGCTTCAAATCTCACATCTCCCACTTATCAACCACATGACCTCATAGACGGAGGTCGGGGGGGGGGGGGGGGGAGTCTGTATTTTTTTTAAAGCCTCCCTGATCCTCAGTTTCTATATCTATAAAAGCATGAGTAATATGACAGATCGCCCAGGGGGGATAAAGGATGCTGGGTGAAACTGCCAGCACGTAGTAGGCGACTGATACAAGTAAATTCCCTCTCTCTGCTCTCTTTCCTCCATTCCATCCTAACAAACCAGGGGATGCAGGACTCCGGAGAGAACACCTTTTCAAAATGAGAAATAAGGGGCGCCTGGGTGGATCAATTGTTAAGCGTCTACCTTCGGCTCAGGTCATGATCCCAGGGTCCTGGGATCGAGTTCTGCGTTGGGCTCCCTGCTCAGCAGGAAGCCTGCCTCTCTCTCTCCCATTCCCCCTTCTTGTGTTCCTTCTCTCGCTTTGTCTCTGTCAAATAAATACATAATATCTTTAAAAAAAATGAGAAATCAGATTAATGACTGCTTTTTTTTTTTTTAAAGTAGGCTCCATGCCCAATGTGGGACTTGAACTCCTGACCCTGAGATCAAGAGGCACATGCTCCAAGACAAGCCTCTAGGGTATAAGTAAAGCAGTTTATCTGGAGGACACAAGGAAGTCTACTCCTCCCAGCAGCCGATGGGTAAATGTACAAACTTGAGTTATTTGTGTATGTGTTTTGCCTCTGAGGTTTGAAGCTCTTTAAAAGTAAGGTTTCTGCTTTTTTCTATTTTTTTGTTACCCGTCGCACTTAGCATAAGCCTACCACACAGTAAGTTTTTGATAAATATTTCTTGATTCCAGCCCACTTAGCTTTTTCTATGTTTCATAGTTATTCCATCTTCCAATTCCTTCCAATTCAACACCACCATGACTCCCAGAGACAAAACAATCCTGTCTTTCAGCCACAAACTTCAGAAAGAAAATGCTTGAGATGGTGACCAGACTGGATTCTCTAAGATCAAACACTAAAATCTGAATACTGACATTTGGAAACCCATTGTGGCAGGCTGAAAAACTGTCCCCCCAAAGACATTCACGTCCTAATTCCCAGAACCTATGAATGAAGACAGTACCTCACATTTGCAGAGGTAATTCAGTTAAGGATGTTGAGATGGGGAGATTATCCTGGATTTTTGGGGTAGGTCCATTGTAATCACAAGGGTCCCTTAATCATGGAAGAGGGAGACAGAATAGTTAGTATCAGAGTGATGCAGTGTGAGAGCAACTCAACCAGCCATTGCTGACTTTAAAGATGGAAGGAGCCATGAGCCAAGAAATACAGGCATCCTCTAGAAGCTGGGAAAGGCAAGGAAACAGATTCTTCCCTGGAGCCTCTAGAAGGAATACAGCCTGCTAACATCTTTGCTTAAACCCACTGAAACCCATTTCAGACTTCTGACCTCCAGAAACATAAGGTAATAAATCTGTGTTGTTTTAAGCCACTTAAGTTTTTGGTAAGCTGTTACAGAAGCAATAGGAAATTGATATACCATCTGTACATAAAATTGTTCAAGTTAGAGGCTTCACAACTTCTTTTTCTCCACTTGTTTTGTTCTTTAAATTTGTAATTCAGCATTTTGTGCAATGGTGATAGTCAAACGATTCATTCACTAGTACAACGTGGACCACCACCAATAACAGAATGGATGCTGGCCAATATGCTTTCCCAGTGCACACCAGATGAAAGTAAGTCCCGATATTGAATGTCCTAAAAATTACAGATACCTCCTTTTACATATGTATATGGGTAAGGTCGGATAAGGTCTAAAGAATCTGTCTTTGCTATTTTGTAACACCTCCCACTTCCCAATCCTCAATTAGAATCCATCATATATAGCATGGTCTTGCACAAATCCCAGTGAGAACTTCTACTCAGAGTTAAAATAGCTGGGGAAGTGAATTCCAGAACTCTGGACCTGCCACCAAGAACCTTTGAAGTACAAAATAAAGACCTAAGTATTTTTTGGTAGAATTGCACATGTCATCTGGATAAAATAATTTCACCCAAAGGAATAAAGTAAGACTTTTCAGAAGACTCATTAGTGAGAAGCGAAGGTAAACAGGTTCATCCATCAATCATACTTTAATAGCCCCATATCTTCACTTATCAACCACCCTTACAAAAAGTCACATCACACCCCTCAAACACATCTCTCCCCAAAATAGTGGCAGGAGAAGCTGGATCCCTGGAACAGAAAGTCTGGTTTCTTGGCCACCATCCACACCTCCCCTCCTTTCCTTTAGTTCAGGTCTTCCCCCTTTTCTTGACTCAGGGAGCAAATCTTGATTAATCTTAACTAATTACTATAATTTTAGTGATTGGTTTAGAAAAAAGCATGGGTTGGTTTAGAAAGAAGCATGGATCCAATCTTGGCCAATGTTACATAAGGACTTGCTTGGGGGATTCTGGGAAGATTTCCTTTCAGATAAAAACAGGTATGTGGGAAAGACGGCCTCTCTTCTGCTGAAGTCCTACAGATATCATATAGAACTGAGAAACGTCTGGATTATCTATTTTATAGATATTGACTACTATAAAATTTTGAATCTCATAGATTTACGCTTTACTAATTTCATATTTTCAATAAGACAGTGACTTAACTGAATTTTACCTTTGCATTAAAAGAATTTTAGAAAACCAATTCAGTGTAAATAACATTTTAGAAAGCATAAAGAGGTACTAAATAAAACGATGAATAAAGGATGCATCCATATTATATTTTGTTCATTCATTCATCTAACCTAGAATTGATAAACCCCCTTCAGTGGTGATTACAAAGCTCCATCTTTGAAGAATCAGAGAATCATATGACCTAACTGTGTCAAAATAGTCTTTTTTTAAACAAAATATGCTTTCTCCTGGAATGATGGATAAAGGCACTAATAATAACATATCTTAATTTTATCAAGGCATTCAAAACATTTTCTAAGTGACATTTCTTTCAATATAAGTTTTTGTATAAATATTCTAGAATTCAGTCATTAACAATAATGATTATTAAGATTGGCATCTCGATAAGTCAAAATTCATGAGATACAAACTTACTTTCCATTGACTTCACAACGTCCTATTCTGTGTGACAAACTTTGAAAGCCCCTCTTTTAAGTATAAAGTGCTATTGATTATTCCTTGCTTTGGAATAATTGGACAATGGAACACTGATTCACATTTCTTAAGGGATTAGAAGGGGGACAAAGGAGATAAAAATTCAGCTGATCAGTTTCAGACAAATCATTAGATTTGGTCCATATGTCACAGCAGTTCCCTTCTTATACCCAGAAATGCTCTCGGGATTATTTGTGAACAGTTGAACTTTGGAAAGTCTGTACATCACTAGTGTCAGTGGATGTGCAATGGAGTAATCATCACATGAGGACAGCCTATTACAGATTGGCACTCCTAAAAAAATCAGACAGAAGGAAAGAGAGTCATGGTGGTGGGTTCATCTCTTGAATAGCCTTCCTGATGGGCAACTAGTTGGTGTTAAAAGTCTGGGCTCCACCAACTGTCATTGGTTGGTCAGCAGCAATTTCTCTCCATGCTGTTCCCATGACGCAAGCAAACAGACACCACTTTTGTTCTGCTTCACCCCCGTGTCTGAAAGGCACAAATGCCTTCTTGATGGATTGGCTCCTGGAATTGTGCAGCCCCCACAGCTGATTTCCTTTCTGGCAAGTTGCCTCCTGGTAAACATCGATGAGATGAGCAAGAGGATGTGTGGGTATGGAGCAGTGATACAGGGCTTTGACTATGATTATGCTTTTGGTCATCATCATTTCCAAATTGCATATTATGAACACATTGTATTTGGGATGTTGAGGATGGAGGGAAAGGCTTGTGCATTTCTATTCAGGGAATAGTTATCAGAGTTCACTATCTCCAAACTTCTATTGCTTTAGAATCGGAAGAAGAAAGGATACATAGTAGAGTCTTCCTGTGCTGGAAAATAATAAGAGATTCACTTCTGGTTCAGCTGCATCATTACCTCCTCCCTCTTGGCTTTCTTTTACAGACTTTTTACCCACATTGGAAGATTGGTATATTTCCTTATTTTAAGGCAATTCTCCCAGATGCCAATTCTGAAGATTTGTTTTATAAGGGGGTAGAGGAAGATGGATGGTGGACAGGAAGGGGAAAACCCAAGTACAGCTGTGATTTTAGGGAAAATTTCACAAAGGGTATTTGAGCCTGATCTTTCAGGAGAACTCTGGAGTGTGGATTAAACTTCCAAGTTTATCCCAAATTGAGGCAATGGGTCTGGGCTTTCATTCTTTTCTGCCAGTCAGTCACTGGCCAAGGGCTGCACAGGGAGATATAAATCCTCGGGTGCTCTGGCTTTCAGGACGCAGGCAAACAAAGGAGCAGTCTTCTGAGAGAGTCACAAGTGTGAACCCAGAAACAAAACACACAGAAGCCTGACACAAGAACACCAAAATGGCAAAATGGATCAGAGGGGATCTGAGCAGAGCGGGGCAGGGTCCCCTACTCTCCTGGTCAGAGATGCTGTATCCTTTAGCTGAAGTTTGTTCCAAAGCTGTCAATGCCTGTCTCAGGAAGCTATCAGAATCTGGTTTTTGTGACAGTCATAACAGGACCCAAACTCAATATAATCAGTACATACAAAGTCTAAGTTACAGTCTGTACTTGGAAACCAATCTGGCCAAAGGAACCTTGAAAACCATTAGACTTACTGGTATTTCGTTTTGCTCCTTTCTCTGCGTCCCTGATCCACCAACATCAATTCTCTCCACTTGCTTTAGCTTCACTAATACCTTAAATTCATAAACACACCCTCCTTCAAAAAGCCTTCCCCAATACAGTGAAGTGGTAACATCACTGCTTGAACTCCTACCATTTAATGAACATTCAGAATCTGCCCCAGGTTATTCATTTTATACACACACACACACACACACACACACACACACAGATATACCCCCCCCCCACACACACACATATTAATTTCACAAATGAACTGCAAGATCCCCGGCAAAGCTCAGTAACCACCTCTGCTCAAGCAGAGCCTTACTTTGTCCCACTTGCCTCAGGCAATTTTTATGAGGACATAAAGGTATTTGGGGTAAAAGAAAAAAAAGTGTAAAGGAACTAAATGGTATAAGGTGACATGTTTATTAACTAGTCAATAGTAATATCATTCATCCATTTGAAGTTGCTTCTTCTCTCTCCAAAGGAAAAATATGGATTGGTTAATTTTTTTTATCATTTGTTTTACAAGTTTTTTCTTCTTTTTTTTTTTTTTTTTTTTTTTTTTTTAAGATTTTATTTATTTATTTGAGAGAGAGAGAATGAGAGAGAGAGAACACATGAGAGGGGATAGGGTCAGAGGACGAAGCAGACTCCCTGCCGAGCAGGGAGCCCGATGCGGGACTCGATCCAGGGACTCCAGGATCATGACCTGAGCCGAAGGCAGTCGCTTAACCAACTGAGCCACCCAGGCGCCCCACAAGTTTTTTCTTCTAATACACAGATTTGTTTGTATGCATTTTGGAAAAAAAAATCCAGTTGTTCATTAAATTGCTATACGGTTTTATATATTATACTTTCTCATTCCTTTGTTCCAACTCAGAAAATATGGAAATATATTTCTGTGGGATGAGGAGGGGCATATGCTCAGTTTATTTAATAAGGACTGGTGAAAATTTATCCCAAACATTTCCCTTCTAGGTCAAAAAAGTATGATCTCTTGCAAATAACGAATGCAGAAAGTAACTGAAAGTGCTTCCTAAGTCAGCCCTTACTCTGGAAATTAGAAAAAGGAAGACTTGAAGCTCAGATCTGAGAACTCTGACACTTGGGAAATCACAAGTGAATCTGCTGTCAAAGAATGTAAACAAGGCTATTTGCAATTTAGTCACGCCTAATTCTTCACCTCTTCATTAACTCACTCTCTCAACATCCATTGGGCAGCTAGTGTATGCAAAATTTGGGGCTGGGGCTGGGGCTGAGCAGAACATTAGGCTTTTTACTGAAAGTCTGAATCACTTGTGGACCTGGGTTATTACGGAAATCATAGAGCAGTAAAAGCACATTATATCAAGAGAACACAAAATTGAACAAAGCCACCTTTTAAAGGCCCCCTTTTAATACCAGGTTGACTGGGTCTTCCTATTCGCCCATCTGCTAACCTTTAGAAAGATTTTTCTTATTGCTGATAAGACCAGCTGGTGATCACCCTGTCTCCCCTCTATAGTGCATAAAGGGTGTCTTTGTTTTCCTCAGCATGAACTGAGAGGCAAGTCCAGGGAACAGTGAAACACCCAGGATGGAAATGAGGTGTCTTTGTGACAGTAAACTCTTTCTTTGGCCCCCATTATTGAGATCAACATGACTTAGTCACCGGTGGATGAAACCAATGATTGTTTTACTCTGCCTACCCAGAGTCACTCACTGAGTCAGTGGGTAAACTGGGATCAGAACCCAGCCTTGTCCTACCAAGGCTGAGCGGTTCTACTATATTTATCCAGGGTCTCATGATTCTTAGTGCTTTTGCTCTGCCCTCTAATTTACACTGTGCCTGCTGTAATATCTAAACGGGAAGTTGCCAGCTAAAATGGTCATTATCCGAAAAATCTATTTAAACATGTTTATAAGGTCAAATGAAGTGGGTGGTGGATAAGCTAGACAAAAAACAACACAAGCTTTGGCTCAGCATAGCCAGTGAGGCTAAAGCAAAAAGAGAGTAACATTTAATGTCAAGCTAACACATGGTAGGAAAAGGCAATCTAGCCAAAATTATATCTAAATGTAGGAATGAGCAATCAAAATACTCACCCAACCAATTGATTTCTATTTAAGAAGCAGAACAATGGTTTGACTTATTTTAATTCTATGGATCAGGACTTTGAGGCAGCATGTCAATAGGGTCCCAAATCCAAACTCTGGAAAGGATGTTTATAGCCATCATGCATTCCAACAAGAGGGAAGAGTTGGGATAATTAAGAAAAATGCCCAGAATCAACCAAAAATGATCTTTGATGGATTTAACAATAGGTACTAGTGAGTACTATAGGACCACAGCAAAATTAGGAAATTGGGGGAAAATCTAATGTCTTTGAGAGCCCAAGCTAGACTTCCTATACATTCAAGACTTTGAAAAAGAGCTTTCAGCCCCAGCAAAACCTACATCTCACAGTTCAGAGCCAACCACCACATTACACGACCCTCTATGTTCTGCTCAACTGTCTTTGAATATCAAAGAGGAAGAAGGAAAAGGGTATGTCTTCTTCCTGTTTGCTAAGAAATATGGAGATGAGCTGGGAGCCTTCAAGTAACAAAGAGAAATGTAGCATCTAAAATGTTTCCTACATGTTCTGCATGGGCATGGATGCTAATTCATAGAGACTGAGCAATTAAATAGACTCTATGCAACTGAAAGATCCCATATGGTTACTATTGGAAAATGTAACAATACATGGGCATCAAGTAATTAAGTCATAGAGGAGAATTAGTATTTCTTTTTCACTATGACTGAAATTAATTTAATAAACTCCTATGCATACACAATTCACCTACAAATATTATTTCTTCCTGGAGCTTGATGTGGCATGGTTTGAGCTAGAACTGCATAACATTTGTCCCAGATTCCTTCTACCATACCATAAAATTAAGTTCTCTTTGTCCCTTTCTTTCTGGTCCTGCCTCTCTTGTCATTTCTCATGATTCCAGAAGTGACTTATAAGGTCATTGCTATACGAAAGAAGAGAGAGAGAAAGAGAGGAGAATATTGGAAGAGAAATTGGGGAAAAGGGGGGCAAGTAGAAAGAAATGAGAGATTTCAGAATGATCTGAGAGAGGGGGGGGACATGGGGAAGACAGATGAAAGTAGCTCTGATATACTGAAGCAATGGATCTTCCTAGAAGTGTGCTGATCAATATCACAGCCATTAGCACGTGTCGCTACGGAGCACCTGAAATGTAGCTGGTCTGAATTGCAATGTGCTGTAAGTACAAAATACACACCAGATTTTGAAGACTTTTGTACAAAGAGGAAAAAAAAAAAGATCGCCAAGTATTAACATTTTTATATTTGATTACATTTTAAAATTATAATATTTGGGATGTACAGGTGACACAGGTTTGAACAACACAGGTTTGAACTCTGTGAGGCACTTACATGCAGATTTGTTTTGCTAAATACAGTACAGGACTGTAAACATATTTTCCCTTCCTCATGATTCTTTTTTCTCTTCCTAATGATATTCTTAATACCATTTTCTTTTCTCTAGCTTCCCTAATTGGAAGAACACAGTATATGATACATGTAACATACAAGACATGTGTGAATCAACTGTTTATGTTACTGGTAAGGCTTCCAGGCAGCAGTAGGCTATTAGCAGTTAAGTTTTGTGGGAAGTCAAAAGTTATACATGGATTTTTGACTGTATGGAGCGGGGGGGGGGTGTGTGTAGGTTAGTGTTCCTAACCTCCATGTTGTTCAAGGGTCAACTGTATGGCATTCAATAAAATATATTATTAAAATGAATTTCACCTGTGTCTTTTTAATTTTTTCATGTGGCCACTAGAAAAAGTAAAATTATATATGTGGATATGTGGCTCAAGTTATGCTTCTATTTCACAAGTGCTGTCCTCCATCCTCAGGAGAAGCAGTTGAATGGCTTTTCCACTCTTTCCACCGTCTCCACCACAACAACCCCCAAACTCTCCACCCAAAATTCGAGTCCTGACACAATTATAAGCCCTTCAACAGCAATGTCAATACCTGAAGTTTCTTTTGGGAGGCAGATGATGTATCTAGCAGCTTCTGGTCCTTGGGAGGCAAGTCCATGGCCGACGCGCAGGGGCCGTCACACAAGGCTGTCCTCAGACCTGCCCTGTGGAATTGCTGACTGCAGCCCTACGGGCTCCTGACTGTCCCCACTCCAGCCCCAGGGGCCCCTAGTTTGTCCTCCTCATGGCCCCCTTGTCACAGTATTTTCTCCCCCAGCTACCTTTCCAAGGATTTACCTCCCCTGCCCAAACATAGGTACTTTCAGCATAATTTTGGGTAAACCAAAAAAGGATAAAAATCTTTTATGACTCATAGAACACAGTACGTCAAAGGAAAGTTGGGCCTGGACTCGAGCATGTTTAGGGTGCTCCAGAAACTTTTGGTGACTTTGGAGCCAAGATCAGAATAACAGACGGCTCTAGGCAGAAAGAAAAAGGAGGGAGCAAGAGGAAGGAAGTAGAATTGGTAGAGCGTGTATAATCCAAAGACTTTTGGAAGAAGGTAGGCAATTGTCAATGGTTTCAATTTATTTGGTGTGTCTTACTTCTGTAAAGTCCCTGCATGCCACAGACAGCAGGGGACTGTCTCCGGTGGAGTGTCTATCACACATTCAGTTTACCTGTTTTCAGAATGCTCAGAGCTATGGCAGAGCCCAAGTCGATGTCAAAAGTGAATATGAATACAAATACTGCAGTGGAAACTCTACACCACTACAGGAGATGTTGCACAAATCCCATGCCTCACCCAGGATGGGCCAGTGGCATCGTGTTGTTCTGGATGAAAGACTCATCAAGCAGGAAGCTTATCCTTTGCACTGAGCACTTTCCACTCATGGCACTTCCCGTGCTGAAGCAGTAGAGGCTTTATGTGAAAAAAACCCACGTCCTTGTCCCAAAGCACGGCCAACTCAACCAAGAGCTCAAAGGATCCAACAGTTTATGCTGTAGCTTAATATAACCATTTACACTGCATAGCAAGTAATTCCACATCTGATCTACACCTCAGCAAATCTGATGGGAAAAAACACATCTTTTCAAGGTCATCCCTGAAAGTTTGGGGGATAACAGTAATCTCGTTTCTTCTGCCCTCTCTTCTGTCACCTTTTATCATATCACTTGGGATTGCATTAAGTCTGGTGATTCTCAGGCAGGCATGAGCATAAAGGCCAGAGAGATCTTTGAGCCAGCTTTTCACTATTCACCTCAAGTTGGAAGGTTCCTGTGACTTTAGATTAATAGCTGCCTACTGGGTTGTCAGTGTCCCTTTTTTAGGCCAATGACCTAAGAACTCATCTTTTTTGTAAGTTCCCAAAGGATGGCATGAGCTTTCCTTCCTTCCTTAAAATTTGGACCCTGATGTACAGAAACAATTCAGGATTTTGGTGTAGTGTGGCTAAGACTGTCCACCATTATCCCTTTCTTTCTTGCCAAACTAACCCTAATTTTATTCCAGGAAACAATGAGACCAGCTGAAAGACTATATTTCTCAGCCACCCTTGTAATTAGGAGTGACTTCTGAGATGTAAGTGGCACTTGTCAGGTGGGACTTTAAGGGAAACTCCTTAAAAGAAGACTAGGCAGCTGGCATATGTCCTTTTGTCCTTTGCTCCCCTCTCCCTTTTTCCTTCTTCCTGTCTAAACCCTAGAAGTGATGGCTGGAGACTTAGCAGCCATCTTAGACCATGAAGCAATCCTGAGGATGGAAGGCAAGCCCTAAGGATGATTAAGAAGAAGAATAAAAGGAACCTGCAACACTGATGATCTTATAAGCATCCATAACAGTCTGGATTGCAGACCTACTTCTTTTACAAAAGAGAAAAATAAACCTGTATCTTAAGCCACTGTCACTTGTGTTTTCTGTTGTAGGCTATCCAACTTGATTCTAACTGATACATGTAGAAAGAATTCTAGGTCAATTCTCCAGAAATCAATTTCTGTAATTAATTTCTGTAAAAGCCATTCATCAATTTAGTAATTTCCTAAATTATCTGTTTGCTTAAAACTTGTTTCTAATAATTACTTATGAAGTTTATGCCAATTTGTATTTTTCTGAAGCCTTTTAAAGTTCACTGTATTGGGGGGTAATTTCTTGTTTCTGCTGGCATTGAACATATAATGAATTTCAAGGATTTTATAAAAAATAAAGGTCTCTTTTTCTGCCCAAATTGTTCAATATTATATCTACAACCTTTCACAGAGAAATAAAAGTTTAGAGTCCTATGTGGGAATTGGGAAACTGTGACTAGGAATACCTTTACATATGTGTCCTCCGTGCACAAACACCCAGCAGCTCTGTGTGTGCTGAAGAAAACACACTCGTGCACACACAGACACCCCTGGCCCACATGCAAACTGCACATTCAGATTCATACGGACTTTCTGTCCCTTTGACAAAAGAAAGTTTCCACTTCATCGATGACAAACAAACTACATTTAAGGGAAAGTCATCCCATCCTTATATGAAATATTCAGCTTTGAAGAAGTGCTCAGAATTGTCTGAAATATGAAACACTCAGAAACTGACTCAGTAGAATGCACTGACAAATGCATACATTAAAGAAAAAAGACAGTGAATTTTGTTCAAAGGATGACTTCATCGTAATTGTGAGTGCCGACCCACAACAGGCACCGTGCCAGGCCGTGGCGCTGCAGCACGGGAGGGAAAACGGATCTCCCCCGCCGTCCTGGAGCCGGCAGCAGCCCAGCACCTTTCCTCAGCTCTCCCTCAGAGATTCAGTTTCAAATGTGTCCTAGGAGTCTAGGAACTTGCCTTTCTAATGCAGGTGGTCACTGAGCCAAACTTTGAGAAACACTGAAAATGAATCCAGTCCAGCATACGTACAGGATTTAAATTCCTGCTTCAGTTCAATCACAAATTGTTGTATATCCTGAACCTCTGAGAAGGATAGAGTCTGGTTCATAGTGGGGGGATGGAATCTCATTTCTTTTTTTTTTTTTAAGATTTTATTTATTTATTTGACAGAGAGAGACACAGCGAGAGAGGGAACACAAGCAGGGGGAGTGGGAGAGGGAGAAGCAAGCTCCCTGCTCCCTGCAGGACTCGATCCCAGGACCCTGAGATCATGACCTGAGCCAAAGGCAGACATTTAACGACTGAGCCACCCATGGTGCCCCTGGAATTTCATTTCTATGAAAGGTTGGAACACAGGTATGTGTGTGGAGGGATGAGGAGCAGAGAAGACAGGGAAGTCTCTCCAGGTATTAATGATCCCATGTTGTTCTTTAAGAAGTGAGCAAGGACCACAAAATGGTTAAGTTTCATAACTGTCTGACCACTGTGTTCCTATTTTCCCCCTGAAAAATACTAACTTGGAAACAACCACCTCTGAGTTTGGCTGTGGCAGTAAGGAGAGTGCCTGAAAACAGAAATAGATTCAAACAAGTTCTAGATACTTTTAGGGCAATACATCCGATATACATCAGTAGCGAGGTATTAATTTCTAGGGATGTTTAGGCTACTACCCCTCACCTTTACTTTGAGGAGATAGTGGGGCAGACTTGTTAGTCACTGCCCCTGTTCTTCACAAATCTTCATTTTGTTGGGAGGTGTGAGCTCTTCCCAGACAGAGTTCTAGGCCATGAGGTGTGAGCAGGAGCCTTGTGGGTGGGGTTTAAAGGACAGACCTCGCAGGCTGGCACCATTTACCCCTTTTTCCTCCCAGATCTTCCCAGATACCTTGGCCTTGGTATCCGTAAGACACTGAGCCAATGCCACTAAACCACTTACTTCTGGACTTTTTGAAAGATGAGGAAAATAAATCCCCTTTGCTTTCCCATAAACATCTTTGCTGCCATGACTGGTGGTAAATATAGACCCAACTATTTCCCTGAACTAAATGAGAATTTGACTCTGCATGTTAGGAAAAAAAAAAAAAATAAACTGTCTTTGTGGTTTTCCTTCACATCTTTAAATTACTCTCTCATTATTTTGATTATTTAAATTTATTTAACAGAAATAATATTCCTAATAAAAATTGCAATTTCTTACATAAATTTAGGCATAAGAAAACCCTGAAATGGCATACAGCCTTAGAAAATATATGGCACCTATCCTTTCAAAATCACAGAAGAATAATTATTTTATTGTCAATTTGGGGCGCTGCAGCACGGGAACTTGCCTTTCTAATGCAGGTGGTCACTGAGCCAAACTTTGAGAAACACTGAAAATGAATCCAGTCCAGCATACGTACAGGATTTAAATTCCTGCTTCAGTTCAATCACAAATTGTTGTATATCCTGAACCTCTGAGAAGGACAGAGTCTGGTTCATAGTGGGGGGATGGAATTTCATTTCTTTTTTTTTTTAAGATTTTATTTATTTATTTGACAGAGAGAGACACAGCGAGAGAGGGAACACAAGCAGGGGGAGTGGGAGAGGGAGAAGCAAGCTCCCTGCTCCCTGCGGGGAAATTGAATATTTCAGGAAATACCTTGCCATATTAATTTTCATAAAGTTTCTAGGCCAAAAGGTTGTGTAGCTAATGAGGTAATAACCAGAGCCACCGTTTATCCCATCAAATGACTGGTTTCTATCAGTCTGAAGGCCAGCTGAGGTTAATGAACCCCACCTCTGTCCCTAAGAACCCCTGTACATCAACCTCAGGTGGGGTCACTCAGTAAGGTAAAGGGATCAAGTAGAGATCAACTTTTTCTCCTCCTGGCAGCTGACATGATGATCACAAACAATTTTAAGGTAATTCTGGAAACAATGTCATGCAATTTAGACAAGCACTAAATTTATCTCTCCAGTCACTGAACAGGATTTGATTCCAGGTCTAACTCTAAAATGAAGGAAAATAATTTTAACCTTACATTCAGGTATCTACAGAGCATCTCAGTATTGGGAGTGAATACATTCTAAACGAAATGTTTCCCATGTAGACAATTCAACTGCTGGTTCTTTCTATAAACCACATCTTCAAAGGCCCAACATCATTTTTCCTCTCCTAATTGCTATTATGGGACAATAAATTTCTTATATGGAAATAATACAAATATAACTGCATGGCATATGTAGGCCATGTGTTCTAGCAAATCCATAAAAATGTTTCATTTATATTTTTGATGAAAGGTACAATCTTCCAAGAGCATTAATCATTAATTTTGGAAACACAGGATTAATACGTGACTTGTCTCGATACTAGAATAGGGCTCAGTAAATACCTGTCAAAGAAAGATTCATTCATTCAACAACAAATACTTAGTGAGCCCCTACTATGCTGGAATTTAAGAATTCTCTCTTCTCTGGCTAAAGGGGCATTTGTATGTAATAATGTGAATGATATTCATATGACATTTTAAAAATGTGTTATAGTTTAAGGCTTTCTAAAACAAAATACCCAAGATAAATTATTTTCAGGATCCAGAAGGATATTTTATAATAACGGAGAAATGTATAGCCTTAGAAGAAATTATACCAGAAACTGTAGAGCTATCAGACCCAAAGTCAGTTCCTCTGCCTCTCTGGGACCACATGGTCTCTTGTTTCCGCCTTGGTCGGCATATGTGCAGCATTCTGTTTTTCCCTTTCTGCAGACTAGCCTTTCACGCTTCTGCCTGACACCCAATTTCACATCAGAGTCTGGCTCAAAAGTTTAGCTGAATCTGGCCAGCATCTTAGAATTCTAATCCTGTGTTCTGGGAAAAGATGATTTGCTTGGTTCAGCCTGGGTCGGGTGTCCCCCACTCATCCAATCAGCTCAGACAATGAGGGAGAGTGTACACAATAAAGATATGCCATAAGGTCCCGTCCCTATGATGGTGGCAGGAGAGGTTCTCAGAGATAGGAAGCATGGGTTGGGCTGTCACCTCCAAATTTTTTCTCCACTTGAACTGCACAGAAAACATCTTCAGTGTGGGCTTCAGTGTAGAGATAACCATCTAAGTCTGAACCTCACTCAACTTTGCAGAAAACCTACCAAGACAAATTTCTCTCTCTTAGCTGGAAGAGAAGTTGCAATTCGTTCTTCTTTGGTTCTCTAAGAAGAACTAGCTTCATTGAGCATGACAAAGCATCTATTTTTTTTTTAAGAATGTATTAAG
Source organism: Phoca vitulina (assembly GCF_004348235.1). NCBI lineage: Eukaryota > Metazoa > Chordata > Mammalia > Carnivora > Phocidae > Phoca > Phoca vitulina. The sequence goes on along the minus strand of NW_022589720.1, from coordinate 29,749,738 downwards.
AGGTATGCATATTCCTGTGAAGTCTTAGCTTCATTTGAATTTTTTCCATGTATTTTCCAGAGGAGTTTCTTACTGTATTTCTATAGTTCCTCAGCTTGATTTCTCTCCTAAAACATATCACCCCACTTAGTTATGGATACGCTTAACACAATTTACATGATTGTACTGGCTTGGAAATCTGTCATTGCTTTCATAACATAACACAGTCCTCAGAAACATACCCTCAATTCAAATTAAAACCACGAACATCTAAATTGCCCCATCTTCCAATATCCAGATCAACAGTTTACATCTATTTTAAATTTTTTCTTTTTTTAAGATTTTATTTATTTATTTGACAGAGAGAGAGAGAGCACAAGCAGGGGCAGCAGTAAAAGGAGAGAGAGAAGCAGACTCCATGCCAAGCAGGGAGCCCGATGCAGGGCTTGATCCCAGGACCCTAGGGTCATGACCTGAGCCGAAGGCAGACACTTAAACGACTGAGCCACTCAGGCGCCTCCTATTTTAAATTTTCCAATATCATTTTCTGGAACCAACTCTTTGCCTTGTCTCAAACCCTTTCCTGTGGTTGCTCCAAGACAACTCTTACCCTAGTGACATGGTGGGAACAGTTTCGCCTCAAGCCTTCTTCTTATATAGGCAATCACGTCAAAGCTTTTCTCATTGCTCCAATTTCTACAAACTAATCTCAGTGAAAAATTATAAAGCTGATGAATATTAAAAGACATGTGGAAACACAGTTTATTAAATACAGTTTCCCTCCCAGATATGAGACACTGATTTAACTTTTCTGTTCTCATCAGAGGATGCTCATCAGACGAGAACAATAAGTTCCCATTCTAGCCTTGTGACCCCACCGAGGGTCTCGAACTTTCTCAGTAGAGATAAAAATCTTCTCAGACTAAAACTGAGTTTGCACGTGTTTATTAAAAATACTATTTACTTAGCTCTTCTAAAGTTTTTTTTCAAAACACACCCATATAGAAGACCTTACTCTATCCTTGTAATTCTATGAATGAAGCAACAGTAATAATGAAGGGAAAATCTTATACATCCCATTTTTTTAAATTTTATTTTATTATGTTAGTCACCATACATCATTAGTTTCTGATGTAGTGTTCCATGATACATTGTGTGCGTATAACACCCAGTGCTCCATTCAATACATGCCCTCCTTAATACCCATCACTGGGCTAACCCATCCCCCCACCCCCCTCCCCTCTGGAACCCTCAGTTTGTGGCTCAGAGTCTATAGTCTCTCATGGTTTGTCTCCCCCTCCGATTTTCCCCCCTTCATTTTTCCCTTCCTACTATCTTCTTTTTTTTTTTTTTTAACATATAATGTATTATTTGTTTCAAAGTTACAGGTCTGTGATTCATCAGTCTTACACAATTCACAGTGCTCACCATAGCACATACCCTCCCCAATGTCTATCACCCAGCTACCCCATCCCACCCCCCCCCCACCCCTCCAACAACCCTCAGTTTGTTTCCTGAGATTAAGAATTCTTCATATCAGTGAGATCATATGATACTTGTCTTTCTCTGATTGATTTATTTCGCTTAGCATAATACTCTCTAGTTCTATCCACGTCATTGTAAATGGCAAGATTTTGTTTTTTATGATGGCTGCATAATATTCCATTGTGTGTATGTATGTATGTATGTGTGTGTGTGTACATATATATATATATATATATATATATATATATACCACATCTTCTTTATCCATTCATCTGTTGATGGACATCTTGGTTCTTTCCACAGTTTGGCTATTGTGGACATTGCTGCTATAAACATTGGGGTGCACGTAGTCCTTTGGATCACCACATTTGTATCTTTGGGGTAAATACCCAGTAGTACAATTGTTGGGTCACAGGGTAGCTCTATTTTCAACTTTTTGAGAAACCTCCATACTGTTTTCCAGAGTGGCTGCACCAGCCTGCATTCCCACCAACAGTGTAGGAGGGTTCCCCTTTCTCCGCATCCTCGCCAACATCCGCTGTTCCTGACTTGTTAATTTTAGCCATTCTGACTGGTGTGAAGGGGGTATCTCACTGAGGTTTTGATTTGGATTTCCCTGATGCCGAGCGATGTTGAGCACTTTTTCATGTGTCTGTTGGCCATTTGGATGTCTTCTTTGCAGAAATGTCTGTTCATGTCTTCTGCCCATTCCTTGATTGGATTATTTGTTCTTTGGGTGTTGAATTTGATAAGTTCTTTATAGATTTTGGATACTAGCCCTTTATCTGATATGTCATTTGCAAATATCTTCTTCCATTCTGTCGGTTGTCTTTTGGTTTTATGACTGTTTCCTTTGCTATGCAAAAGCTTTTTATCTTGATGAATTCCCAATAGTTCATTTTTGCCCTTGCTTCCCTTACCTTTGGCTATGTTTCTAGGAAGAAGTTGCTGCAGCTGATTTCGAAGAGGTTGCTGCCTGTGTTCTCCTCCAGGATTTTGATGGATTCTTGTCTCACATTTAGGTCTTTCATCCATTTTGAGTCTATTTTTGTGTGTGGTGTAAGGAAATGGTCCAGTTTCATTCTTCTGCATGTGGCTGTCCAATTTTCCCAACACCATTTGTTGAAGAGACTGTCTTTTTTCCACTGGACATTCTTTCCTGCTTTGTTGAAGATTAGTTGACTATAGAGTTGAGGGTCCATTTCTGGGCTGTCTATTCTGCTCCATTGATCTATATACATCCCATTTTAAAGATGAACCAACCGAGGCCTGAAATAACTAGCTTTCTGACATGGTCACAACCTTCCAAAGAAGCTCTGCCCTGATCTGTAGAATGAAAGGGTAAACCGAGGGTTACCTAAAGTCCTGTCCAGCACTATTAACTTTTAATCAGTATTTTCTCAACAGAATGCACAGTTTAGTGATAGGGCTGAGGTGTAGAATTCAGACTCATATTCAAGTTCTTTGCTGAGGAGTAGGGAAATTTCTTAAGATCAAACAACAACAACAACAAAAAAGAGGACGTTACAACTCCCGAGTTGGAAGTTGCCAAATTCGAGTTTCCATTTCTAAGGTTAGGACAATACTCAGAGTGAATTACAGAAGACAGTGTAAGTAATTCTAAGGGTAAAGCTCAATTTTCATTGGCAGAATCTTAGCAACAAGTGGAATATTTGAAGCAGAACAACCAAAAAGAAAGTTTATCTTTCAGGCTATAAAATGGTCATGTTGAAAAATTCCATCCATTTTCCAGCCAAATGGACCAAATAAAGTTACAAAAGCAGGTGCACCTGGAGCAATTTTTCAAAATGGAAAGGTTTTTATACAAGTAACATAGTTTTCACAAAGATCGTCTTTGGATCATGGCTTGTTGCCTGGGCCAGATTTAGCTAACAGGTCAGAGGCAAAACACTCTGAGCTCAGCATGGGACTGCTAAAATTCTGCTCTCAAGGGTGTGCTTGAGCTGCAGTGGATGCTTACCCTCTGGGGCGCAAAGGTCCAACCACTTGGGGACATTGAGCCTGTTGCTTCAGGAAGCCTGTCACCTGATGACTTACTCTCCTAGACCAGCTGTGAACATAGCATTGCTTGGCAGAATCTTTAATCAAATAAAAACCCTGGACCAAGTGACACAGCTCTACCTACATCAACAGTTCCAATTTGGATAGTCTGCCCTTGTGATTCTTTATTATGGGCTTATCATTGAAATGACTATATTTTCTGTCCAGAGTGTCTTCTTTAAAAAAAAAACACAAAAAACCAGCTTTTTGAGATCTAATTTGTACATCATAAAACGCACCAATTTAAAGTGCAATGGTGTTTAGTATATTCAGAGTTGTGCAACCATCACCATAATCTAATGCTAGAAGATTTTCATCATTCCCAAAAGAAACCTCATACCCATTAACTAGCACTCTCCAGCCCCAAGCAATCACTAATCTACTCTATGGATCTCTGTCTCAGCAGAGCTGCCATTCAATACATGGTCTTCTGTAACTGGCTTCTGTAAGTAGCACAATGTTCTATGGCTCATCCATATTGGGGCACGTATCAGTCATTCCTTTTTGTTGCTGAATAATATGCCACGGTGTATCACATTTGTCTCTCCCTTCATCACCTAAGGTAAATTTGGTTGTTTCCACTTTGGGGCCATTATAATAATGCTGCTATGAACATTCACATACAAGGCTTTGTGCAAGCATATCTCTTCATTTATCTTGGATAGAAAACTAGAAGTGGAATCGCCACATTATATGGTAACTCTGTGATTAACATTTCAAGGACCTGTCAAACCGTTTTGCCATAGTACCTTCACAATTTTATATTCCCACCAGGGACATAGGAGGGTTCTGACTTCTCCACATCCTTGCCAATACTCATCACGGTGTTGCCACAGTGTCTTAATCCCAATGGCATGTCTCTGCCCATTGGTTCTTCACTGTAGTTTTGGTGACTCTGGAAGATAGAACTGTCCATCGCTTTGATAGCATCTCTTTGGGAACTCCCAAAGTGCCTGTTTTGTATACCCCAGATAGATCACCCCAAACATACCAGAAAAAAAGGATTCTGTATTATTTTTGTATGATAAGAGAACAGCAATTAAATTCATTGTATAGTTAGGTTTTAACTATTTAATACCTTTTTGGTCTCCTGCTCTCTAGGCTCCCATGACTCAAGAGATCTGAGCACAGAGAAGAGAGCAGATCATCCAGCCAAAAGAAAAGTTTCAGATTTCTCAAAAATCTCAGTTAACTCAGAAACTCACAATACAATCACTACTTATTATTTTGATATTTAATTCTACTAACTGGTATTTACTTTTAAAAAATAAGGATGTCATCCAAAGACCGTGAAGCATCATTTCTCAAAAGGATGTCTGTGAGCTGCCTCAGAACCACCAGGGAAGAGAAGTGGCTTGCTAATTATCAGATGCCCTGCCCCAGTCCAAAGCTATCATATTGATATCTCTGGAAATGAACTAAAGTAATATGTAATTATAACAAGAGGTGAGTCTGTCTGAACATTTGATAATCTCCGCTATCAACCCTGGAGTATGTGTCTGAGCCTGGCCATCCTCTGGAGAAGAGTGGGAGAGCTCAGGCCCACAGGCCCCCAAGGTTGCTTGCGTATAGACCCCAGCTAGGGTAGCAGGGAGGCTGAATGGAGAAATGCAGCCTAGCAAGGAAGAAGCAATAATTCTGTAGCAGCTCTCTTATTAAGGATAATCTTAGGGGCAAGGGCCCTTATATTATTCAACGTGGACTGGGTTATACACACTATACCAAATTTAAGGTTTGGGACTATTGTGTCCATCACACTGAGCTGAGCCCTTACAGCAGGACTTGAGTGTTAGCTCTCTCGGTGTGTGGAAATGAAAGATCCGCCAAGTGAGACATGGGAGAGGCCAAGAGTGCAGAGAACTATTAGGGCGGGTTTGCCAACTCAGCTCTTCAGCAGAGCAGCGCAGATGACCTCCGGCGTGGTGGGCCCTGAGGAGTGGTATCTGGGAGTGTCCCAGGGGTTTATCTCCCAGGCCCCAACAGAGAGGGGCTTTCAAGAGCAGCAGCAGCAGCAGAAGTAGCCAGAAGAATCACACCCAGTGGGAGCGGCTACTACTCCAAAGTATACTTCCCTGCTGATGGCAGGTGACGATGAGGTAGCTAGTCCTAAGACAGTGCACTCTGGGCAGGACTACGGTGGGGTTCAGAGTCCAAACGGCTTGTCCACGGCAGGAGGAGCCAGTGAGGTGACTCTGAGCTAAAATTCCATAGTGGGAGCACCTGGGTGGCTCAGTCAGTTAAGCGTCACACTCTTGGTTTCAGCTCAGGTCATGATCTCAGTGTTCTAAGATCAAGCCCCATGTCGGGCTCTGTGCTGGGCATGGAGCCTGCTTAAGATTCTCTCTCTCCCTCTGCCCCTACCATCCCCCTCCACACTCACACACTCTCTCAAATAAATAAATAATCTCATAGCGGACCCTGATGAGGCCTGGAGGTCAAGTCCTCAAAGGGCTGGTGTGGAATCCTTAAATGGACAGACTCAGAAGGCAGATGACATCTGGATTGAAACAAAAAACTGATCCCAGCTGGTAACTGTACATCTTATTAAGGAGTGGGTACCTTTATCCCCTGGCAGGTGAGGGCACAGAGCCAGGGGAAACCTACAGGCAGGTTGGGAGCTTATGTGCTCTGGGCTTCCTGGGGCTGGTCCCTGGTAAGGGCTTGCTCTGAGGAGAGATGTCAGGACTTTTTCCTGGGCCTGGCACATTTCACCCAAAGAGTGAGCCTGAGCCTTTCTGGTTCTCTCTAGAAGGAGCTGGAAAAAGACACTGGAGAGTCAGGAAAGGAGTTCTCAAACCACTGATATCTGGGGCTGTCAGTCAGTAGAAGCCCGGGGTTGTGCTACTGACTGTTCACCTTTTGAATTCCCCACTACGGTCGAAGTGTAAACCCAGTGAGTTTCTTACTTGGAAGATTCCCAAATGGTCTACACTCAGCGCACACACACACATACGCTCAGACACCCACCTAGGTCTACACTCAGCATGCACACACACATACGCTCAGACACCCACCTATGGTCTACACTCAGCACGCACACACACATACGCTCAGACACCCACCTATGGTCTACACTCAGCGCGCACACACACATATGCTCAGACACCCACCTATAAGCATACACACACACACACACACACACAATCGAGTACCACAGACCACACAGACTACGAGTGCTGCTCTATAGAATCTAGACAAGAGTCGATGCCAACTGGTCTGAACCTGCCCTGAGAGAAGATTCTTTCTCAGCCAGGACACAAAGGGAGGATGGCAGCTTTGTTCTCAGCAAGGCTGCTGAGGGCTGGGATACTCAAACTATCTGGGCTGGAAACCTCGAGAGATCAGGTTCCCTTTCCAAAGTTGAAGTACTTCCTAGTCTTGAGCCGGCCCTAAAATGCCAGAAATGCCCTGGAACCCCTGGCATTTTGGTATTTCCAGCAATTAGTGGTGTTGAAAATCCTTCAGGGGAAAAAGAACCCAGGCAGTGATTTCACAAAGGGAAAACAAACAAACAAATCCCCAAGAGAGGGTGAGAAGGTGAACCAGACTTCTACTTTAATTTTAGGGAAAACATAATACTGCATTTTCTCTGCCCTGGCTGGCTCTCCGGCACGGGGGAGCACAACGCGTGGGTACTTGTCCTTCAGCTCAGGCTGTGGATCCAATTTTTATCCTCTCTTAGTTATGCCTTTTGAAGGTTTCAGACAGACTTAAAATCATTATTTAGGAATCTTAATGTGAACAGAGGCTTTCAAAGTGGCCTCCTTCTGGTGCTGCCGTGAAGCCTGAACAGGTCACACTTGAGTGGTGACCCAGTGCTGATAAGTGGGGAGGGGTGAATTTATGAAGTGAGCAGTTCATCAAATACACAAGTCACTGAGAATTAATCGAAGCAGGTGGGAAATGACCAAGTTTCAACAGCTGAGGTGGGATGATACTTTGTAATAAGAGAAGCCCCGTTCCTGGGACAGGGTCGAATGAGACCAAGACTAATCAGGGCATGCGGTGACGGGGGCCAGCACTCCGGAGCTGGTGAGCCCACGCGGAGATGACAAGCCCAAGCTGGGGGCTCAGCCGAGAATGCAGGGCAGCCGGGTGGGAGGTGACCACAGACCCCACCAGCCTCGCCGGCTAAAAGAGAGCCTCTGCCCAGGAGCAGAATGCAGCAAGTGCAATATGGTGCACACTGCAGGCTTGTGTTTTATTCAATATAAATATTTTAAATGCAGTTTTAAATATTTTGCAAACCAAAAATAGCAGCAAGCATGGAGGTGACTTCACTATTAGTTTTCTGCCTCTTCCTTGCAAAACACAGAGTCAATGATGAGCCTGTTGTTTGTCATCCATTTTAAATGTTCAGTTTCCTTAAAAGTAGTTCAAAATGAAATGCAAACTTTATTTTTTTTTCTTTTAAAGAGTGCATCAACCCAACAAAGCAGGTGAAATTTATTGATAGCATTTTTTTGGAATAAAATCATTCTTTAAGCAAAGAGAACAGGAGAGTGGGAGCATTGGCTGAGGGCAAAAATCTGAAGGGCAAGGCCTGAAAAGTGGAGAGCTACCTTTCTCAGTGGCTGACGACACAGGATTGCTCCAAAATCTTTGAGAGAAGGGCCACACACGTGTCAGCACAGTCCCCATTAGGGTGGTGCTGCTTAGCCAGGAACATCCTCCTGCCCAGCCACACTCCAGAGCAACCACAAAACTGAAAGAGGATAAAAAAATTAATCTGTGAGCTGAGTGAAAGCCACCACCAGCCTCCAACATTGTTGAGGTTGTTTGCTTTGTGTTTTTAATAAATGGAAATAGTGTGAATACTATGGAGGAAAGAGGGTGCTCCCCGTAAACACAACCTGGATGGTGTTCTTGCAGAACAGACACATGAGGCAGGATGTTAGGCTGTTCTTTTACTCTTATTGTTTTTCTTTTACAATCTTTGACTCTGCTTCTGAGAGGTCAGAGTTTCAGGAAAGACCAGCTACAGAATCTGCAGGGCCCAGTGAAAAATGAAACTTCAGGGCTCTGCTCAAAAATGAGTAAGACTTTCAACATGGTGATAACAGAACATCAGCCAAGTGCCAGGCCCTTCAGAGCTCAACTCTGTGGCTTCACGGGTCACTTATCCTCTGTGTTTCTAGGTACAAAGACTAATGGCAGTTGGACCTCTGTTTCTCCATTGGACAAGGCTGTGCTGCTGGAAGCAACCCTACAAGTGCCGCCATCTTGCTGCACTTGCCCTGGCCATGCCGTGGAGGGCCTGTGAGGTCTCAGCGGCAAAACCAAGAAGTCAAGGCAGCTTACTGACCTGCAGCCAGAGAAAACATTGGAGTTTCTATTTCATTTCCTAAAACCAACATTTGTTGTGGGATTTGTCTCCCTGAATTTAAAAAGTAATACATGTTTATTGAAGAAAATGCAAAAAATACAGAATACCTGAAGAAAACAAAATCATCAGTACTCCAACCACCCAGATATAACCACTGGCCACACAGTGTAATGTATCCTAATTTTTGCTGTGTATGTTTCCGTGTGTGTGTATGTGTGTGTGTGTGTAATTCTCCGAAGCTAGGATCATACTCTAATATTGTTTATAACCTATTTCAACTTATCTTACTATCTCCCTTTGTCATTCATTGAATATTTCTTAATTACCTCATTTTTAGGGATTGTACATTAGTCATATATACATATATAGAGAGAAGAGAGAATATTATACATTTATAGCACAATGTATTTAACATATTTTTATATATATGTAATTTGTATTTATAGTCTAGCCTAAATATATACATGTATACACATACCAAAATACATTTAAGCTGGATTATATGAGTTTGGTCATTATTCAAAAAAACAGTACAATCTATGCCTGGCCACAGTGGTCAGACTGAAAACAAAACTCCCTCCTCCGTTTGCTCACTTCACAGTGTTTAAAAATGAGGGGCTGAATTCATTTTTGCAACCATAAATTAAAAAGAAAATCAGGGCATCCCCAGCCTCTGAAAAAATTTTCTGTCTGCATAATTAACACAAAAATCAAATAATTAATTCACTGAGTACAGTTCTGCTGGGTCTAATAGGTAAATGGCATTTCTTGATATTCCCAAGCAATGATTCATTTGGAATCGATAAATGTTCCCCAAGGAGATAAGCAGCGATACTCCTGCTCACCAAACTGGAGCATTTCCTCATTCAGTCACGCAGGCGGGGGCGGCAAAGAGCCTCCAGATTAAAAAGAATAATGCTAATAATACACCAAAATGTTTCTGAGCATGAAGAGATGTTTCAGAAGTGGCTTTTTATTTCAACATTCTTTCAACAGTTCAGTCAACTTCTCATAAAATTAATAGTAAATACTTTTTTGAGGGGTGTGTGTGTGCTGGTATTTTTGTGTGATTTGTTTTGTGTTATTGAAATATGCTACCCTGGAAAATGCTCAGCTATAAATGCCATTCTTCATAAACATGAGCTGGGCTGCTGATACATGGCTTTGCAGTTCTCTTTGAACTGCACTTTTGTTGCTTTCTACGGCCTTCTTCCCTCAGAGCACGTGTCTGGGAACAAGAACTGGAGATGCAAAGGTCACGAAGTTGTCGTGGAAACAGAACCTCTCCTCGTAGGCAGAGCTGGCTAATACTGATCAGCAGCTGCCTTGTGCCAGGCACTGTGCTGGGTTTTGCCAGTATCTTCTCTTGTTAACCCTCCAGTGGCCCTCTTCAGTAGCACCAGCCCAATTTTTAGAGTAGAAAACGGATTTAGACCAGTCAAGTGTCTTGCCTAAGGTCATGCCACTTCTAAGCTGGCAAAACTTTGAGATGGGAATCCAGTTTTATTCTCTGAGCAACACTGCTTTTCCAGGTAATCTGCACCCACCTCCAGGGCAGGATGAGAACGGGGACCCACGTGGTCCCATCTCTCTGTAGCATCCCAATGGCGGGTCTAGTGAATGGTCCTGTCCTGTGGTAACTTTCAGAATGATTCTTCCAGTTTCCACACTTGCCAGACTTCACAGTGACCAGTTCCTTGTCACATGCATTGCTTTAAAGACTGTAACCCGGGCTAGACAAACCCAGAGGAACAAGCCAACATTTTCCTGGTGATCTTAACAATAACCTAAACTTTCACAGTTTCCCTAAGAGTTGAAAAAAGAGAAAGTGTATGTATGTGTGTGTATGTGTGCACATGTGTATACAACGGACATGACATGAAGCAAAGAGGACAGGGAGGAGCTAGATGATAGAAGGACCAAGGCCTCAAGAACTCCACTCAGAAACAGGGTAAAACCTGAAGTTTGTGCACACACACCATCACTAGTACCATAGACTTCATCTGACCTATTTCTACAGATTCCTCTGCCACACTTGTATCTATATCCATCCCACACCGTCTGTTTCATATATACACAACTCTGCAAAAATCCCAGCCTCTGCAGGGCTATCATGGCTGTTCTAAGGGGTCTAAAATCTTTTGTGTGTCAGATCATTTCTGGCGATCAAACGCCAGCTTCAGCTGGGCCAGCGGAGGCTGCCAAGTCAGGTGGGGCCAGAGCGTAGATCCTCAGGGGACAGGGACTGCATCAGCCATTGCCTTCCCTATCCCAGTACACACCTCCAAATACATACACACCAGATTTTCCTTCTTGCACCCAGGTACATCCTATACTCAGCAAGAAAACCATTAGAAGCTTATTAAAGACAAGTTGGACCGAAGAACTGTCCATCTTACCTGGTGCCACCGCAGTGCTAAGTGAAGAGAAGACCTGGAAAATGCACCAAACAGTTGTGGTTACAGTTGTGGGCGGTGAGGGGGAGCTGATACTCTCTCAATTATGGTAGGTTTTTACCCCAGGCCCATCTAGCTCTATGTAACCCACAGGTGCTCCTAAATATTTGGTCAACAAAGAAGTTCCATGACCTGTGGGACATCACCTGGAACTTGTGAAAAATGCAGAATCCCAAGCCCCAGACTATAGACTATAGAATCAGCACTTGAACAAATCCCAGGTGATTCACATAATATCTAAGCTTGAGAAGCTCTGTTCTGGACTCCAGAGGAGGAGTCATCAATGCTGGTTGCACATTAAAATCACCTGGAGAGATTTTTAACTGGACCAAAAGATGGGCCCCACCATTAGATTTTGATTTACTTTGTCTGGGTAAGGTTGCCAGATTTAGCAAATAAAAATACAGAATTCTCAGTTAAATTTTGATTTTTAGATAAACAAGAAGAGGGGTTTTTTGTTTGTTTTTTACTGCAAATACATCCTATGCAGTATTTGGGACATACTTACATTAAGAAATTTTTCGTATTTACCTGAAACTTAAATCTTATTGACATCCTGTATTTCATCTGGTAACCCAATCCCCAGGTGATGCTAACGTACATTTGGGGTTGGGAACCTCTGCCATAAAGAAAGCCTAGTTCTATGCAAATGCTTGTCCTGGAATTTTCTGAATGGTCCTGATGTCAAATATTCTCTCCCATGGTGGTCATGGATCACACTTTTGGAAAAGAGGCCTTTCTCATCATGACACTGAGCCACCATTAGGCCTGTTAACGTCCAGTAATGCTAGTGAATGGAGAAAGCGAGTTGCCAGGTGACCTATATATACAGGGTATAGCCTGTATTTAATGGTTTTGTCCTGTGTCATATATTGGTTTTCTCAAGAACCCTTAAATGTCCTGTATTCAGCTATTTTTTTTTACTATATTACAAAAATTTGGCAGTCAAAGTAATTTTTCAAACTTAATTGGGTGTCCTATATTTTTATTTGCAAGGTCTGGCAACTCTATGGAGGAAGTACTCTGCTAAAATCCTGGGGATTGTATCCTGAGAAATTTGTCATCCCAGATTCAGTACTTGTCTCAACCTCTGTTGAAGCTTTTTACTTCAGACCTCTGAACTTCAGCAGGTCAAGTCTGCTGAAAAAAAAATGTGGCTACTCCACTAGCCAAGAATTTCAGTTCATTCTTCACTGTTCCTGTTATTTAAGTTGAATTTAATAGTTTGGCACTTACCTCACTCATATATCACACATGGGATAAATTAATATTGACAGACATTTGTTGCTAATAAAACGATCCCAAACTTCTTGGTATTTTTTTTCTTGCAGTATTTTGAAAAAGCTAAAATTAAGACAAGCAGTGGCTATAAAAACAGGGAGCTGGGGCCCACAGACAAGCTGGGATGGACATGAAGTGACTCTAAATATGCTGCTGGCTCCCATACGGATCCCAGGGTTGTAGATGCTCCAGGAGAGATGGGTAAGTTGATGGAGCTCAAATGTGCTCAGCCAAATAACACAAACATTGTGGGAAACCCTCCGGGAGAGTCTTGACTGGGACCCAGCTGGCTGGGGGTGGTGGGGTATGAGGGGGGAATGGTGACAATGACCTTATGCTAGAGGGAACATGGGGCACAGCTGAAGCACCATCCAGCATCTAGAAGAGAGCTGTTGTATGTGTCATTTTCTCTCCCTCGCATTCCCTGGCATGATTTCTACCCCCGTCCTCACTGCAGGACAGGAAACAGCAGATACAAAGTCTGAATTTGCAAGCTGAAGGTTCATGTTGGAAAATTATCCCCGTAGGCATCAAGAAAGACTGAAGAGATGGCAAGATTAAGAGAACAATTAAAAGCTAAGTAAACATGGTAAATGTGGAAGGCAAACATGGAAGCATCACATCTTTCTAACAGGAATTTCAATGAGAGGAAACAGGGAAGGAAATAGGAGATCAAGCAGACAACAAACAAGCATATGAACAGAAGATTTCAGTAACATGAATAAGAAGTGCTAATACATATTAATAAAAGTTCAACACTACACATAGTCTATAATATAAGCATTAACATACATACATTTATACCTTCATTCCCTATAAACAAAATTCATATCCTTTTATATGAAACTTCACAAAAATTGGACATATTCTTGGCTGCAAAAAAAACCAAACAAACCATATTCAAGACATTTCAAGGCATCAGCATCATGCAGACTAACTTCTTTGACCCAACGCAGTAAAAGTCAAAATCCATAAAATGACAGTTTTTAAAAAATTCCATGTGTCTGGAAACTAAAAAAAGATACTACTGACTTCTGGTAAAGACAGCAGAGCAGGAGGATCCTAAGTTCACCCACATCTACAGACACAACTAAATAACACCCACATCAGTGTAAATAACCCACAAAGAACCTGAAGACTGGCAGAATATAGTCTCCACAGCTAAATGTAGAGAAAAGGCCACATTGAAGAGGGTAGGAAGGGTGAAGATGCGGTTGGGTGCTAAAGGGACCTGCAGGACCACTGGTGGGAGGGAGGAATACCAGCAGCAGTGCGAGAGGAGAGAAATAGACCCTCACACCAGGCACCCACACGGGGAACCCTAGTGGGGAAGCTGAAGTCCCATAACATCTGGCTTTGAAAACCAGAGGGGCATAATTTTGTGAGTTTTTACAATCAGCAGGGATTAACAAATGGAACTTAAAAAATCAGCAGGCTGGGCTCTGGGAGAGCTGGAGGGCAATGGGAAACTGAATCTCCACCCTTAAAGAGACAGCACAACAAACAGCCTGTGGAGATACAGCATAGAAGAAGCAATTTGAAAAACCCCTGGAATAAATGAATGGGAGATTTGTTTACTAATCTCACGGTGCATGCTGGAGGGACAGGGATCCTTGGGAGACTTGTCCAGCAACAAAGGAGCTGGGGGACACCATTCCCCCTTCCACCACCATAGATCCCCTCCAACCCAGCCATCCCAGGTCCCATCAGCTGCAGGTCCCCTCCTGCAGCAGACCTGTGTGAGCCTTGCTGGCACTGCGACCCCTACCCCCACATTCTCCTATGAACCTGCCCCCTCCAATACACCCTTAGCTGGAGCCCATCCAAAGTGGTGTCACAAGCCTGCACTGTATAAGCAGACCTGAGAGGGGCCAGAACCACTCCAAAATGACTCCTACCCTGGGAAGAGGGGAAGAGAACCACACACACTAGTCAGACTGCAGCCCCAGCAGTGGGCTGGGGGTAGACATCCTGTCTGACTGCAGGCCCTGCCCAGCAACAAAAGCTTCTCAGGGCACAACACAGGGAAAGGGTGCTGTAGTTCAGTGCTACTGCATCTCTGGCAAATGCCTCGTCTGTCACAACTCAAGCCCAAGGTGTCCCCAAACTGGCCCAATAACAACACAGGGACCAAACCCTGTCCACAGCAGGCAGAGAGAGCCACTGCTGATGACTGAAGGAAAAAGCAGTTCAGCCACAATAGTAGGGCCAAGCAACACACATAGGAGACACTCCTGAAGTTCCAGGTTCTGGTGAACAAGGCACATTGCACTGCAAGACACTATGGGACTTCTTCCTCATAAGAGCCCTACTTTCAAAAGCAGGAGATATAAATGACTTTCGTAACAGATAGAGAATTAGACAAAATGAGACACAGGAATATGTCCCAAATGAAAGAACAGGACAAAATCATAGCAAGAGACCTAAATGAGACAAAGATAAGTAATATGCCTGATAGAGAATTTAAAGTAATGGTCATAAAGATACTCAGTGTACTTGAAAAAAACTGGAGGAAGTCAGTGAGACCCTTAACAATGAGATAGGAAACATAAAAAAGAACCAATCAGAGATGAATAACTCAATAAATGAAATTAAAAATACACTAGATGGAATAAACAGTAGACTAGAGGAAACAGAAGAAAGGATCAGCAACCAGGAAGACAGAGTCATGGAAAGCAATCAAGCCGAATAGGAGAAAAAATTGTGATTAAAAAATGAAAATACACTTAAGGAACTCAATGACACCATCAAGTGTAATAACGTTCACATTATAGGGATCCCAGAAGGAGATGAGAGAGAAAAGGGGGCAGAAAATTTATTTGAAGAAATAATAGCTGGAAACCTCCTGAATCTGGGGAAGGAAATAGAAATCCAGATCCAGGAGGCACAGAGAGCCCCAAACAAAATCAACCCAAGGAGGTCCACACCAAGATACATAGTAATTAAAATGGCAAAAAGTGATGATAATGAGAGAATTTTAACAGCAGCAAGAGAAAAGAAAACAGTTACATATAAGGGAAACCCCGGAAGACTATTGGCTTATTTTTTTGATAGAAATTTTGCAGGCCAGAAGAGAGTGGCATGATATATTCAAAGTGCTGAAAGGAAAAAAGCCTGCAGCCAAGAATAGAAAGAGAGATAAAGAGTTACCCAGACAAACAAAAGTTAAAGGAATTCCTCACCACTAATCCAGCCCTACAAGAAATGTTAAAGGGGACTCTTTGAGCTGAAAGGAAAGACCTTAATAAGTAGGAGTAAGAAAAGTAGGAATCACAAAAGCAGTAAAATTAGGTATATCTATAAAAATCAGTCAAGGGATTCACAAAATAAAAGGATGTAAAGTATGACACTGTATACCTAAAATGTGGGGGAGAGAGGAATAAAGAATGTGTTCAAACTTAAGAGACCACCAACTTAATATAGACAGCTATATACATAAGATGTTATATACAAACCTAATGGTAACCACAAATCAAAAACCAGTAATAGATATGCAAAAAATAAAAAGCAAGGAATCCAGGTATATCACTAAAGAAAGCCAGCAAATCGTGAGAGAACAAAAGAAGAAACAGAGAACTATAAAAACAACCATAAAACAAGTAACAAAATAGCAATAAGTACATACCTATCAATAATTACTTTGAATGTAAATGGACTAAATGCTCCAATCAAAAGACATAGGGTGACAGAATGGATAAAAAAAGCAAGATCCATCTATATGCTGCCTACAAGAGACTCATTTCAGAACTAAAGACACATGCAGATTGAGAATGCAGTGATGCAAAAGCATTTATCATGCAAATGAAAGTGAAAACAAAGCCAAGGTAGTAATACTTATATTGGACAAAATAGGCTTTAAAACAAAGACTAAAACAAGAGACAAAAAAGGACACTATATAATCATAGAGGGAACAATCTAACAAGAAGATATGATAATTGTAAATATTTATGCGCCCAACATGGAAGCATCCAAATATACAAAGCAGCAAATAACAAACATAAGGAAAGTAATGGATAGTAATACAGTAATAGTAGGGGACTTTAACACCCCACTTACATCAATGCATAGATCATTCAAACAGAAAATCAGTAAGGAAACAGTGGCTTTGAATGACACATTGGACTAGATGGATCTAACAGATATATTCAAATCATTCCATCCTATAACAGCAAAATACACATTCTTTCCAAGTGCACATGGAAAATTCTTTTTTTTTTTTTTTTGGTAAAGATTTATTTATTAGAGAAAGAAAGTGAGTGGGAGGAGGGGCAGAGGGAGAAAGAGAGAATCTCAAGCAGACTCCCCACTGAGCATGGAGTCTGAGGTGGGGCTCAATCCCAGGACCCTGAGACCATGACCTGAGACGAAATCAAGAGTCAGATGCTTAACCAACTGAGCCACCCAGGCACCCCTGAAACATTCTTCAGAACAGATCAAATATTAGGCCACAAAACAAGCTGAAACAAATTCAAAAAGACAGAAGTCATGCCATTCATCTTTTCTGACCACTATGCAATGAAAATAGAAATCAACCGCAAGAAAAAATCTTTCAGACCACAAATACATGCAGGTTAAATAACATGGTACTAAACAATGAATGGGTCAACCAAGAAATCAAACGGGAAATAAAAAAAATACATGGAGGGCGCCTGGGTGGCTCAGTCGTTAAGCGTCTGCCTTCGGCTCAGGTCATGGTCCCAGGGTCCTGGGATCGAGTCCCGCATCGGGCTCCCTGCTCTGCGGAAGCCTGCTTCTCCCTCTCCCACTCCCCCTGCTTGTGTTCCTGCTCTCGCTATGTCTCTCTCTGTCAAAAAAATAAATAAAATCTTTAAAAAAAAAAAAAAAAATACATGGAGACAAATGAAAATGAAAACACAATGGTCCAAAAATCTCTCAGATGCAGCCAAAGCTGTTCTAAGAGGGAAGTTTATAGCAGTACAGGCATACCTCCAGAAGCAAGAAAAATCTCAAATAAACAACTTAACCTTACACTTAAAGGAGCAAGAAAAAGAAGAACAAACAAAACTCAAAACCAGCGGAAGAAAGAAAATAATAAAGATCAGAGCAGAAATAAATGAAATAGAAACTAAAAAAAAAAAACAACAACAATATAACAGATCAATGGAACCAGGAGCTGGTTCTTTGAAAATATCAACAAAACTGATAAACCTTTAGCCATACTCATAAAAAGAGAGAGAGAGAAAGAGAGGACACAAACAAAATCACAAGTGAAAGAAAAGAAATAACAACTGACACCACAGAAATACAAAGGATTATAAGAGAATACTATGAAAAATTATATGCCAACAAATTTCCAACCTAGAAGAAAAGGATAATTTCCTAGAAACATATAACTTCCCAAAACTGAATCAGGAAGAAACAGGAAATTTGAACAGACTGAAATTGAATCAGTAATCAAAATACTCCCAACAAATTTGAACAGACAGCAATGAAATTGAATCAGTAATCAAGAAACTCCCAAAAAACAAAAGTCTAGGACCAGACAACTTCACAGGTGAATTCTACCAAACGTTTAAAGAAGAGTTAATACCTGGGGCACCTAGGTGACTCGGCTCAGTTGGTTAAGTGTCCCACTCTTGGTTTCGGCTCAGGTTATGATTTCAGGGGCCTGGGACTAAGCTCCGCATCAGGCTCCCCACTCAGCTGCTTGAGATTCTCTCTCCCTCTCTCTGGCCCTCTCCCCCTTGCATGCACTCTCTCTCTAAAGTAAATAAATCTTTAAAAAAAAAGAAGAGTTAATACCTATTCTTCTCAAACTATTCCAAAAAATAGAAAAGGAAGGAAAGCTTCCAAATTCATTCTGAGGCCAGCATCACCCTGATACCAAAACCAGAAAAAGTACCAAAAAAAGAGAACTATAGGCCAATATCTCTGATGAACATAAACACAAAAATCCTCAACAAAATATTAGCAAAATGAATCTCACAACACCTTGGAGAGAAGGCAAAGTTACTTCTAGAAGTAGTAGCAAGCTGACCCAGAGGGCAGAATGTTCTTTAAATTCCCCTTTTCCAGGCACCACCCCTTTCCTCTCATGTTGTCCATAGTTTGGTTGGGGGTAACTCACATTTCCATGGCTCTCTGGGGGTCACAGCTAGGTGGGGAACAGCAACAGCAGGGCCGATTCCAGTTCTCACAGAACTGTTAGCCTTGCTTTCCTTTGCTGAGAAGTAGCAAACCTCATGGTTAAGAGCACAGACTTGGGGGAGAGAGATGTGCCCAGATGCCAATTCTGGCTTTGCAGGTTACAAGCTTGGACAAACCAGTTAACTGAGCCTCTTCCTCCCTGTTTTTAAAAGGAGTCAATCATATTGACCTCACTGAAGCTTTCAGAATTGAAAGTAGATAACTTGCAAAGACCTAAGTAGTTTGCTTCACACACTTCTCATACTCAGTAACTGTAACACTGCTGTCATTAATTATTATCTTTAATAGCACACCCCAAGTCAGGTCCCTACACTCTGAGGAGGGGAGAGTCCTGCTTTCCTTGTACACAATTCCTGGGCCTATTTATAGCCTCAGATCCATTCTGCAGCATTCTTCTCTGCTCTGCTCTCCATCATGGGTAGGGGGTGGGGTGGGGAAGGGCAAAGGGAACCAGGAGAACTCCTGCAGAATGCCTTTCCCCAGGCTCTCAGACAGGTGACTTCTGGCTGTGTTCTGTTAGTGGTGGGGTGGCACCCGGGGAAAGTCAGGGTGTCTCCCCTCTTCCTGCTCAGCCTCGGGTGGCATTTCTTGCAGATGCTGCATCTCCTCTGTGGCTCCACCTCCTGCCTGATAATCCCCAGCATCCATGGAGTGATACTGAACCCTAGGCTTTTGTAACATTGTTTCTTTCCTTTGCTCCTATCATTTAGGGAGTGGCCATGGGTTTTCAGCTCTTCCTCATCTTTGGGTTACTTCTATGTTTAGTTTCCCCAATTCTCCACCCCTTTGTAACTGTTCCCTAAATTCATTTCTATTTCTCTCTGTGATGATATCTGAAGTAGTTTCCATATTCCTGGCTAGAATCTGACAGATACTCATGTCCTTTCATTAACATTTGCTCCCTTATTTGGGATGGCTCTGAATTTTCCATTCCTTCTTAACTGTACTTGGAGAAACAAACAACAACAAAACCAACCTAGCTCCTGTGGAAAGACCTCAATGCATTTATTTTAAGCTTTCCCTTAGTTCTGCCCCAGCTAAAAATAATGGGCTTTCCCCTGCCCCCAGCTGTGACCTAAACGAGGGCCAATCTTGGAACAAGTAGAGAGACTAGCAGGAATATCTATACTTAATACTGGAACAGTTTCTAGGTAGAGAAAGTATGACTTCTCAAAATGGAAAAGGCCTTCTTTGCATTTAAAACTCTAGGTTCCTGATTTCAACTTACCACAGAGCTATAATAATCAAAACAGTGGTAATGACATAAGGATAGATATGTAGATCAACAGAATGGGATCAACAGCTAACAGCCTAGAAATAAACCTTCACATTTTGGGTCAGTTAGTTTTCAACTGTGCCAAGTACATCCACTGGGGAAAAGACTGTCTTTTCAAACAATAGGTACTAGGAAAACTGAATACTCACATGCAAAAGAACCCTCAGACCATATGCAAAAGTTAACTCAAAATGAGTCTAAGACCTGAATTTAAGAGCTAAAACTACAAAACTCTCAGAGGAAACATAGGAAAACCTCTGTGACTTTTGGATCGGACAATGTTTTCTTAAATGTGACACCAAGGCACAGGCAACAAGGACAAAATAAATTGGACTTCATTAAAATTAAAAACTTTTGTACATCAAACGACACTGTTATTTTAAAGAGTGAAAATATACCCCACAGAATGGAAGAAAATATTTTCACAGCACCATTTATTGAAGAGACTGTCTTTTTTCCATTGCATATTTTTTCCTGCTTTCTCGAAGATTATTTGACCATAGAGTTGAGGGTCCATATCTGGGCTCTCTATTCTGTTCCATTGGTCTATATGTCTGTTTTTGTGCCAGTACCATGCTGTCTTGGTGATCACTGCTTTGTAATATAGCTTGAAATCGGGCAACGTGATGCCCCCAGCTTTTTCTTTTTCAACATTTCCTTGGCGATCCGGGGTCTTTTCTGATTCCATACAAATTTTAGGATTGTTTGTTTCAGCACTTTGAAAAATGTCATTGGAATTTTGATCGGGATGGCGTTGAAGGTATAGATTGCTCTGGGCAGCATAGACATTTTAACAATGTTTATCCTTCCGATCCATGAGCGTGGAATGTTTTTCCATCTTTTTGTGTCTTCTTCAATTTCTTTCATGAGTGTTCTGTAGTTCCTAGAGTATAGATCCTTCACCTCTTTGGTTAGGTTTATTCCGAGGTATCTTATGGTTTTTGGTGTTATTGTAAATGGAACTGTTTCTCTAATTTCTCTTTCTACAGTTGCATTGTTAGTGTATAAGAAAGCAACTGATTTCTGGGCATTGATTTTGTATCCTGCCACATTACTGAATTGCTGTAAGAGTTCTAATAATTTGGGGGTGGAGTCTTTTGGGTTTTCCACATAAAGTATCATGTCACCTGCGAAGAGCGAGTTTAACTTCTTCTTTGCCAATTTGAATACCTTTTATTTCTTTTTGTTGTCTGATTGCTGTTGCTAGGACTTCTAGTACTATGTTGAACAATAGTGGCAAGAGTGGGCATCCTTGACGTGTTCCTGATCTTAAGGGAAAGGCTCTCAGCTTTTCCCCATTGAGGATGATATTCACTGTGGGATTTTCATAGATGGATTTTATGAACTTGAGGAATGTTCCCTCTATCCCTATACTCTGAAGAGTTTTAATCAGGAAAGGATGCTGTATTTTGTCAAATGCTTTTTCTGCATCAGTTGAGAGGATCATATGGTTCTTCTCTCTCTTCTTATTAATGTGTTCTATTACATTGATTGATTTGCGAATGTTGAACCTTGCATCCCAGGGATAAATCCCACTTGGTCATGGTGGATAATCCTTTTAATGTATTGTTGGATCCTATTAGCTAGGATTTTGTTGAGATTTTTGGAATCCATATTCATCAGGGATATCGGTCTGAAATTCTCCTTTTTGATGGGGTCTTTGCCTGGTTTTGGGGATCAAGGTAATGCGACCTCACAGAATGAGTCTGGAAGCTTTCCTTCTGTTTCTATTTTTTTGAAACAGCTTCAGGAGAATAGGTATTATTTCTTCTTTGAATGTTTGGCAGAATTCCCCAGGGAATCCATCAGGCCCCGGACTCTTGTTTTTTGGGAGGTTTTTGATCACTGCTTCAATCTCGTTACTGGTTATTGGCCTATTCAAGTTGTCAATTTCTTCCTGTTTCAGTCTTGGCAGTTTATAGGTTTCCAGGAAGGCATCCATTTCTTCCAGGTTGCTTACTTTATTGGCATATAGTTGTTGATAATAATTTCTAATAATTGTTTCTATTTCCTTGGTGTTAGTCATGATCTCTCCCCTTTCATTCATAATTTTATTAATTTGGGTCCTTTCTCTTTTCTTTTGGATAAGTCTGGCCAGTGGTTTATCGATCTTAATAATTCTTTCAAAGAACCAGCTTCTAGTTTCGTTGATCTGATCTACTACGTTTCTGGTTTCCAATTCATTCATCTCTGCTCTAATCTTAATTATTTCTCTTCTAATAGGTGGCTTAGGAATCATTTGTTGCTTTTTCTCTAGTTCTTTAAGGTGTAAAGTTAGTTGGTGAATTCAGGATTGAACAGCTATATACAGAAGAATGAAACTTGACCATTCTCTAACACCATACACAAAGATAAACTCAAAATGGATGAAAGACCTCAATGTGCGACAGGAATCCATCAAAATCCTAGAGGAGAATATAGACAGTAACCTCTTTGACATCGGCCACAGCAACTTCTTTCAGGATACATCTCCAAAGGCTAGTGAAGCAAAAGCAAAAAGGAACTTTTGGACTTCATCAAGATAAAAGGCTTCTGCACAGCAAAGGAAACAGTCAACAAAACAAAGAGGCAACCCACGAAATGGGAGAAAATATTTGCAAATGACACTACAGACAAAGCTTTAATTTCCAAGATCTATAAAGAACTTCTCAAACTCAACACTGAAAAACAAATAATCAAGTCAAAAAACGGGCAGAAGACATGAACAGACACTTCTCCAAAGACATACAAATGGCTAATAGACACATGAAAAAATGTTCATCATCATTAGCCATCAGGGAAATTCAAATCAAAACCACACTGAGATACCATCTTACACCAGTTAGAATGGCAAAAATGGACAGGGAAGAAATAACAAATGTTGGAGAAGTTGTGGAGAAAGGGGAACCCTCTTACACTGTTGGTGGGAATGCAAGTTGGTACAGCCACTTTGGAAAACAGTGTGGAGGTGCCTCAAAAATTTAAAAATAGAGCTACCCCATGACCCAGCAATTGCACTGCTGGGTATTTACCCAAAAGACACAGATGTAGTGAAAAGAAGGGCCATATGCACCCCAATGTTCATAGCAGCAATGTCCACAATAGCCAAACTGTGGAAAGAGCTGAGATGCCCTTCAACAGATGAATGGATAAAGAAGATGTGGTCCATATATACAATGGAATACTACTCAGCCTTCAGAAAGGATGAATACCCAACGTTTACATCAACATGGATGGGACTGGAGGAGATTATGCTAAGTGAAATAAGTCAAGGAGAGAAAGTCAATTATCATATGGTTTCACTTATTTATGGAACATAAGGAATAGCATGGAGGACATTAGGAGAAGGAAGGGAAAAATGAAGGGGGGGAAATCAGGGGGGAGATGAACCATGAGAGACTATGGACTCTGAGAAACAAACTGAGGGTTTTAGAGGGGAAGGGGGGTGAGGGGATGGGATAGCCTAGTGATGGGTATTAAGGAGGGCCTGTAAGAGGGAGGAGCAAGATGGCAGAGGAGTAGGAGACCTAAATTTCTTCTGGTCCCAGGAATTCATCTAGATAGCTATCAAACCATTCTGAACACCTATGAACTCAACAGGAGAACAAAGAAAAGAATAGCAGCAACTCTCTGAACAGAAAAGCAACCACTTTCTGGAAGGTAGGACGTGTGGAGAAGTGAATCCGAGGCAATATTTGGGAAGACAGACCGTGGGGGGAGGCAGCCTCCATCAGCTGGCTACCGGCAAGTGACAGAGCAGAGGAGCACAAAATTGGAACTTGTAGAAGTCTGCTCTGCTGAGGGACGTTGCTCCAGTGGCTAAGCCGAGGGTAGAACCCTCACTGGGACAGTGTGGTCTCAGGACCACAGAAAGACCAGGGGTGCCTGAGTGCAGCAGAGCTCCCAGGTATCAGAGCGGGGAAGCCGGCTGTAGAGACGGAGCCGAGGAGTGGGCTCTCAGCTTGGGGTTGCCATAAACCATGATCCACGGCACAGTCAGGCCACTGCTCTTCCAGCAGGGACCCAACAAGCAGCAGATCCAGGGAGACTCCCCTTCCTCCCCTGGGAGGAGTGGCGTGGGAGCGCACCGCAGGGATCTGCTGGGTTTGGAGCCTCCACACAGGGTCGTGTGCCAGAGATAGAAATGCTCGGTCACAAGCCAGGTGAGCACAGAGTATGGCCAGAGACCAGGGAGACAGAAGTGATTGACTGCTTTTCTCTGGGGGCTCACTGAGGAGTGGGGCCCTGAGTCCTCGGCTCCTCCGGGGCAGAGACTGGGAGGCCACCATTTTCACTCCTGTCCTCCAAAGCTGTACGGAAAGCTTGCAGGGAACAAAAGCTCCCTAGAGCAAACCCAAGCAGATTACTTAGCCCGGCCCCCAGCAAGGGCAGGGCAATTCTGCCTCCGGCAAAGACATTTGAGAACCACTGCAACAGGCCCCTCCCCCAGAAGATCAGCAAGAACAGCCAGCCAAGACCAAGTTTACCGATCAATGAGAAAGGCAGAACTCCAGCACTAGGGGAATAATGCACATAGAATTCATGGCTTTTTTCCCGATGATTCTTTAGTCTTTCAAAGTTAATTTTTAAAATTTTTTTTTCTTTTTCTATTTTTTAATTTTTCTTTTTCCCTTTTTCAATCAACATCTTATCAATACCTTTTTAGAAAATCTTTTTTTTTTTTTTAAAGAATTTTTTATTTATTCATTTGAGACAGAGAGATACAGAGAGAGAGAGAGAGAGTAGGAGCAGTGGGGAAAGGTGGAGGGAGAGGGAGAAGCAGACTACCCACTGAGCAGGGAGCCTGATGCGGGGCTCGATCCCAGGACCTGGAGATCATGACCTGAGCCGAAGGCAGACGCTTAACGACTGAGCCACCCAGGCGCCCCTAGAAAATCTTTTTTATTTTTCATTTTTAGAGTCATATTCTATCCCTTCGTTGTAGTTAACCTTATTTCTGGTATATATATAAGTTGTTCTCTCTATAAAATTTTGGGATACAGTTTCTTCTAACAGACCAAAATATACCCTAAATCTCTAGTGTATGGCTTTGTTCTAGTCTCCTGCCTGATCACATTCTCTCCCTTTTTTTTTTTAAATTTCTCTTCTTTCTTTTTTCAACCAACTTATCATCTTATAAATTCCTTTTATAAAATCTTTTATAATGTTCATCTTTACAGTCATATTCCATCCCTTCATCATATTTACCCTTATTTATGTACATATATAAGTTTTTCTTTCTTTAAAATTTTGGGAGGCAGTTTCTTCTAACAGACCAAAATATGCCCAAATGTGCCCTAGTGTGTGGCACTGATCTATTCACCAGCCTGATCATATTTGATCATATTCTTTTTTTGTTTGTTTTTCTTCTTTTTTCTCTTTTTCTTTTCTCTTTTTTTCTTTTTTCTTTCTTTCCCTTTCTTTTCCCCCAATTTCAGATCTCTTCTGATTTGTTTAGTGTATATTTTTCTGGGGTCGTTACCCAGTTACCATTTTGTTTTCTCATTCATCTATTCTGCTCTGGACAAAATGACAAGATGGAAAAACTCACCTCAAAAAAAGAACAAGAGGCAATACTGACTGCCAGGGACCTAATCAATATGGATATTAGTAAGATGTCGGAACTAGAGTTCAGAATGACGTATAGAAAGATACAGCTGGGCTTGAAAAAAGTGTGGAAGATACTAGAGAAACCCTTTCTGGAGAAATAAAAGAACTAAAATCTAACCAGGTCAAAATCAAAAAGGCTATTAATGATGTGCAATCAAAAATGGAGAATCTAACACCTAGGATAAATGAGGCAGAAGAGAGAATCAGTGATATAGAAGATCAAATGATGGAAAATAAAGAAGCTGAGAAAAAGAGAGATAAACAACTACTCAATCACGAGGGCAGAATTCGAGAGATAAGCGATACCATAACATGAAACAATATTAGAATAATTGGGATCCCAGAAGAAGAAGAAAGAAAGAGAGGGACAGAAGGTATATTGGAGCAAATTATAGTAGAGAACATCCCTAATTTGGGGAAGGAAACAGGCATCAAAACCCAGGAGGCACAGAGAACCCCCTCAAAATCAATAAAAATAGGTCAACACCCCGACATCTAATAGTAAAACTTACGAGTCTCAGAGACAAAGAGAAAATCCTGAAAGCAGCTCGGGACAAGAGGTCTGTAAACTACAATGGTAGAAACATTAGATTGGCAACAGACCTAACCACAGAGACCTGGCAGGCCAGAAAGGACTGGCAGGATATATTCAGAGCACTAAATGAGAAAAATATGCAGCCAAGAATACTATATCTAGCTAGGCTGTCATTGAAAATAGAAGGAGAGATAAAAAGCTTCCAGGACAAACGAAAACTGAAAGAATTTGCAAACACGAAACCAGCCCTACAAGAAATATTGAAACGGGTCCTCTAAGCAAAGAAAAAGCCTAAAAGTAACATAGACAAGAAAGGAACACAGACAATATACAGTAACAGTCACCTTACAGGCAATACAATGGCACTAAATTCATATCTTTCAGTAGTTACCCTGAATGTAAATGGGCTAACTGCCCCAATCAAAAGACACAGGGTACCAGATTGGATAAAAAAACAAGACCCATCAATATGCTGTCTGCAAGAGACTCATTTTAGACACCTCCAGATTTAAAGTGAGGGGGTGGAAAACCATTTACCATGCTAATGGACACCAAAAGAAAGCTGGGGTGGCAATCCTTCTATCAGACCAATTAGATTTTAACCAAAGACTATAATAAGAGATGAGGAAGGACACTACATCATACTTAAAGGGTCTATCCAACAAGAAGATCTAACGATTGTAAATATCTATGCCCCTAACACGGGAGCAGCCAATTATATAAGCCAATTAATAACAAAAGCAAAGAAACACATTGACAACAATACAATAATAGTAGGGGACTTTAACACCCCCCTCACTGAAATGGACAGATCATCTAAGCAAAAGATCAACAAGGAAATAAAGACTTTAAATGACACACTGGACCAAATGGACTTCACAGACATATTCAGAACATTCCATCCCAAAGCAACAGAATACACATTCTTCTCTAGTGCCCATGGAACATTCTCCAGAAGAGATCACATCCTAGGTCACAAATCAGGTCTCAACCGGTACCAAAAGACTGGGATCATTCCTGCATATTTTTGGACCACAATGCTTTGAAACTAGAACTCAATCACAGGCGAAAGTTGGAAAGAACTCAAATACATGGAGGCTAAAACCATCCTACTAAAGAATGAATGGGTCAACCAGGAAATTAAAGAAGAATTAAAAAAAATTCATGGAAACAAAGGAAAATGAAAACACAACTGTCCAAAATCTTTGGGATGCAGCAAAGGCGGTCCTAAGAGGAAAGTATATAGCAATACAAGCCTTTCTCAAGAAACAAGAAAGGTCTCAAATACACAACCTAACCCTACACCTAAAGGAGCTGGAGAAAGAACAGCAAATAAAGCCTAAACCCAGCAGGAGAACACAACTAATAAAGATCAGAGCAGAAATCAATGAAATAGAAACCAGAAGAACAGTAGAACAGATCAATGAAACTAGGAGCTGGTTCTTTGAAACAATTAATAAGATTGATAACTCCCTGGCCAGACTTATCAAAAAGAGAAGAGAAAGGACCCAAATAAATAAAATCATGAATGAAAGAGGAGAGATCACAACCAACACCAAAGAAATACAAACAATTAAAAGAAATATCATGAGCAACTATACGCCAGCAAATTAGATAATCTGGAAGAAATGGATGCATTCCTAGAGATGTATCAACTACCAAAACTGAACCAGGAAGAAATAAAAAAACCTGAACAGTCCAAAACCACTAAGGAAATTGAAGCAGTCATCAAAAATCTCCCAACAAACAAGAGCCCAGGGCCAGATGGCTTCCCAGGGGAATTCTACCAAACATTTAAAGAAGAATTAATACCTATTCTTCTGAAACTGTTCCAAAAAATAGAAATGGAAGGAAAACTTCCAAACTCGTTTTATGAGGCCAGCATTGCCTTGATCCCAAAATCAGACAAAGACCCCATCAAAAAGGAGAATTACAGACAAATATCCGTGATGAACATGGATGCAAAATTCTCACCAAAATACTAGCCAATAGGATCCAACAGTACGTTAAAAGGATTATTCACCACGACCAAGTGGGATTTATTCCTGGGCTGTAAGGTTGGTTCAACATCCGCATATCAATCAATGTGATACAATACATTAATAAAAGAAAGAGCAAGAACCATATTATCCTCTCAATAGATGCAGAAAAAGCATTTGACAAAGTACAGCATCCTTTCTTGATTAAAACTCTTCAGAGTGTAGGGATAGAGGGTACATACCTCAAGATCATAAAAGCCATCTATGAAAAACCTACAGCGAATATCATTCTCAATGGGGAAAAACTGAGAGCTTTCCCCCTAAGGTCAGGAACATGGCAGGGATGTCCACTATCACCACTGTTATTCAACATAGTACTAGAAGTCCTAGCAAAAGCAATCAGACAACAAAAAGAAATAAAAGGCATCCAAGTTGGCAAAGAAGAAGTCAAACTCTCATTCTTTGCAGATGATATGATACTTTATGTGGAAACCCAAAAGACTCCACCCCAAAACTGCTAGAACTCATACAGGAATTCAGTTAAGTAGCAGGATATAAAATCAATGCACAGAAATCAATTGCATTTATATACACCAACAACAAGACAGAAGAAAGAGAAACTAAGGAGTCAATCCCATTTGCAATTGCACCCAAAACTGTAAGATACCTAGGAGTAAATCTAACCAAAGAGGCAAAGAATCTGTACTCAGAAAACTCTAGAATACTCATGAAAGAAATCGAGAAAGACACAAAGAAATGGAAAAACGTTCCATGCTCATGGATTGGAAGAACAAATATTGTGAAGATGTCAATGCTACCTAGAGAAATCTACACATTTAATGCAATCCCTATCAAAATACCATCCACTTTTTTCAAAGAAATGGAACAAATATTCCTAAAATTTATATGGAACCAGAAAAGACCCCGAATAGCCAGAGGAATGTTGAAAAAGAAAAGCAAAGCTGGTGGCATCACAATTCCGGACTTCAAGCTCTATTACAAAGCTGTCATCATCAAGGCAGTATAGTACTCGCACAAAAACAGACACATAGATCAGTGAAACAGAATAGAGAGCCCAGAAATGGACCCTCAACTCTATGGTCAACTAATTTTCGACAAAGCAAGGAAGAATGTCCAGTGGAAAAAAGACAGTCTCTTCAACAAATGGTGTTGGGAAAATTGGACAGCCACATGCAGAAGAATGAAACTGGACCATTTCCTTACACCACACACAAAAATAGACTCAAAATGGATGAAAGACCTAAATGTGAGACAAGAATCCATCAAAATCCTAGAGGAGAACACAGGCAGCAACCTCTTTGAAATCAGCCGCAGCAACTTCTTCCTAGAAACATAACCAAAGGTAAGGGAAGCAAGGGCAAAAATGAACTACTGGGGCTTCATCAAGATAAAAAGTTTTGCACAGCAATAGAAACAGTCAACAAAACCAAAAGACAACCAACAGAATGGGAGAAGATTTGCAAATGACATATCAGATCAAGGGCTAGGATCCAAAATCTATAAAGAACTTATCAAACTCAACACCCAAAGAACAAAGAATCCAATCAAGAAATAGGCAGAAGACATGAACAGACATTTCTGCAAAGAAGACATCCAAATGGCCAACAGACACATGAAAAAGTGCTCAACATCGCTTGGCATCAGGGAAATCCAAATCAAAACCTCAATGAGATACCACCTCACACTAGTCAGAATGGCTAAAATTAACAAGTCAGGAAACGACAGATGTTGGCGGGGATGCGGAGAAAGGGGAACCCTCCTACACTGTTGGTGGGAATGCAAACTGGTATAGCTATTCTGGAACACACTATGGAGGTTCCTCAAAAAGTTGAAAATAGAGCTACCCTACGACCCAGCAATTGTACTACTGGGTATTTACCCCAAATACCACTACATTTGTAGTGATCAGAAGGGGTATGTGCACCCCAATGTTTATAGCAGCAATCTCCACAATAGCCAAACTATGGAAAGAGCCAAGATGTCTGTCAACAGATGAATCGATAAAGAAGATGTGGTGTGTGTATATATATATATATATATATATATATATATATATATATAATGGAATATTATGCAGCCCTCAAAAAACCCGAAATCTTGCCATGTGCAACAATGTGGATGGAACTAGAGGGTATTATGCTAAGTGAAATAAGTCAATCAGAGAAAGACAAGTATCATATGATCTCACCGATATGAGGAATTCTTAATCTCTGGAAACAAACTGAGGGTTGCTGGAATGGTGGGAGGTGGGAGGGATGGGGTGGCTGGGTGATAGACATTGGGGAGGGTATGTGCTATGGTGAGCACTGTGAATTGTGTAAGACTGATGAATCACAGACCTGTAACTTTGAAACAAATAATACATTATATGTAAAAAAAAAAAAAAAAGATAGTAGGAAGGGAAAAATGAAGGGGGTGAAATCGGAGGGGGAGATGAACCATGAGAAACTATGGACTCTGAGAAACAAACTGAGGTTTCTAGAGGGGAGGGGGTTGGGGGATGGGTTAACCTGGTGATGGGTATTAAAGAGGGAACGTATTGAATGGAGCACTGGCTGTTACACTCAAACAATGAATCATGGAGCACTACATCAAAAACTAATAATGTAATGTACGGTGAGTAACATAGCATAATAAAATAAAATTTAAAAAAAAATAGAAAAAAAAAGGAGGGCATGTACTGCATGGAGCACTGGGTATTATATGAAAACAATGAATCATGTGGATCACCACATCAAAAACTAATGATGTATTCTATGGTGACTAACATAACATAATAAAATTTAATTTAAAAAAAAAGAATGAGAGAAAATATTTGCAAATCATATATTTGATAAAGGATTAATACCTAGAATATATAAAGAACTCCTACAATCAACAAAAAGACAACTCGATTTAAAAATAGAAAAAGAACTTGAATAGACATTTTTCCAAAGAAGATACATAAATGGCAAACAAGTACATGAAAAAATGTTCAATATCATTAGTCATTAAGAAAATGTAAATCAAAACCATGATGATCTACCACTTCACAACTGCTAAGATGGCTATAATAAAAGACAGAAAATAAGTGTTGGTGAAGATGTGGAGAAATTAGAATACTAGTACATTGCTAGTGGGAATGTAAAATGGTGTAGTCGCTGTAGAAAACAGTCTGGTATTTCCTCAAAAAGTTGAATATAAAATTACCACATGATCCAGCAATTCCTCTCCTAGGTATTTACCAAAGGAACTGAAAAGAGAGACTCAAACAGATACTTGCGTGCCAGTGTTCATAGCAACATTATTTACAACAGCCAAAAGGTGAAAACAACCCATTTCCATCAACAGATAAATGCATAAACAAAATGTGGTATATATATATGCAATGGAATAATATTCAGTGATAAAAAGAAACAAAATTTTGATACATGCCACAATATGGATGAACCTTGAAAACATTATGTTAAGTGAAAGAAGCCAGGCGTAAAAGGCCAAGTAATGTATGATTCTACTTATACGAAATATCTAGAAAAAAAAAATTCAGAGAAACAGAATGTAAACTAGAGGTTACCGAAGGCTGGAGGGAAGGGAGAATGGCAAATTATTGCTTAAGAGGTACAGGGTTTCTGTTTAGGATGATCAAAAAATTTTAGAAATAGATATGGTGAGCATTGCCCGACATTGTGAATGTAATTAAGGCCAATGAATTATACACTTAAAAACAGTCAAATTGGAGCGCCTGGGTGGCTCAGTCAGTTAAGCGTCTGACTCTTGATTTCGGCTCAGGTCATGATCTCAGGGTCATGAGATCAAGCCCCATGTTGGGAAGTCTGCTTAAGATTCTCTCTTTCCCTTTCCTCTGTGTCTCCCCCGCTCTCAAATAAATAAATAAATCTTTTTAAAAAATGGTCAAATGGCACATTTTATGTTACATATATTTTATCACAATTTAAAAATGAGGTCTATTAGGCTGGTGGACTGGATGTGAACTGAGATAAAAGTGATTTATATCAATTTCATGGTCGCCCATCCCTGCAACCCCTGTAGGAGTCTCATAGGGTCAGCTCTCCACTCTCCTTTCCCAGGTAGATTTCTTGAGTCAAGTTTAAAATTGCAGATCTTTGTACACAGAGAGGGGGGTGCAGGCTTTGGGAAAGTTGTGATGTGTATGAAGAAGGAGTGGAGGCAATCAACAGGATGGAAGCATGTTGTTTTGGGGATAGAGAGGAAGAGGGTTTCAGTTGCTGCTGTGAGGGGAAATTTGGGGGATAAGGGCAAGATGTCTAAAGAGGTTATTAGGCACCCTTTAAGAAAACCTGTAACAAAGATGGATGTTATTCTTCAAGGAGGGCCAAAGCAGTATTTCCATTTCTTTGAATGCAATGCTATGTAAGTTCAGAGCAACAAGGAATGTTTGATTTTGTGCAATCTACGTGCACAACAGACAAATGGACATTTGTCCCCAGGAGGCAGCCCAGCCCCACCCCCATCTGTACCATTTTTAACCAATGAACTCAGGGCTTCGTATCTGTAAGCACTAGAGGCAAGACTGTGCTGCCAACAACAAAAATGTTCCTCCAGGAACATTCGTGAAGCAAAACTCATTTGTCGGACACCATTTTGCTCTCAGAGGTACACTTTGGAACATTAACATTCCAAGAATTCTAGCAGTTGCTTTCCAAATTTGCTCCAAACTCAGGTTTCTTCCCTGATGGGTCCTCCCACCCCCAAACACACATTCATTCTTGATTCGGCCTTTGACTGTCCTTTCCCCAGTTCTGCGACGTTCTCCCACCTGGAATGTTCTCACTGTTCAGCTAAATCCCACCCAGCCCCGAAACCCCTCACTCTTGAAGCCATCTCCACGCTCCAAATCACAGTGACGTCTCCTCACCCTGATCTCCTCTAGTCATTATTTTGTCTATATCACACTTTAGCCCTTAGCAATGTTAGGATTCCTACTCTTCTCTCACTGCTACCAGGACAGCTTGTAATTCCTGTGGTGTCTAAAGGGGGTAGCTCTTTATTTTATTTTATTATGTTATGTTAATCACCATACATTACATCCTTAGTTTTTGATGTAGTGTTCCATGATTCATTGTTTGCTTATAACACCGAGTGCTCCATTCAATACGTGCCTTCTTTAATACCCATCTCCAGGTTAACCCGTCCCCCAACCCCCTCCCCTCTAGAACCCTCAGTTTGTTTCTCAGAGTCCATAGTCTCTCATGGTTCGTCTCCCCCTCCGATTTCCCCACCTTCATTTTTCCCTTCCTACTATCTTCTTCTTTTTTTTTTTTTTTAACATATAATGTATTATTTGTTTCAGAGATACAGGTCTGTGATTCATCAGCCTTCACAATTCACAGCGCTCACCATAGCACATACCCTCCCCAATGTCTATCACCCAGCCACCCCATCCCTCCCACCCCCCACCACTCCAGCAACCCTCAGTTTGTTTCCAGAGATTAAGAATTCCTCATATCAGTGAGATCATATGATACATGTCTTTCTCTGATTGACTTATTTCACTTAGCATAATACCCTCTAGTTCCATCCACATCGTTGCACATGGCAAGATTTCAGGGTTTTTGAGGGCTGCATAATATTCCATAATATATATATATATATATATATATATATATATATATATATATATATGGAATATATATATATATAAATACCACATCTTCTTTATCCATTCATCTGTTGATGGACATCTTGGCTCTTTCCATAGTTTGGCTATTGTGGACATTGCTGCTATATATACACTGGGGTGCACATACCCCTTCGGATCACTACATTTGTATCCTTGGGGTAAATACCCAGTAGTGCAATTGCTGGGTTGTACAGTAGCTCTATTTTCAACTTTTTGAGGAACCTCCATACTGTTTTCCAGAGTGGCTGCACCAGCTTGCATTCCCATCAACAGTGTAGGAGGGTTCCTAAAGGGGGTATTTCTTGATCGGATGTTGGCCCCCAAATGTGGGGCAATGATCAGGTGGAAGCCGGTGGTGCGGGAGATGAAGGAATTCACCTGAGGCAAAACAAAGGAGATAGAAGTTTACTGAATGCACTGCAAGAAAGTGGGGGGCAGGACAGCAAAGGCATGAGGCAGTGGGTAGGGGCTGTTTTTAAAGGGGGAAGGTGAGGGGGTGCGGCAACATATAGAATTCTCCCTTTTTTTGGTAACTCTGCCTGGTTGTAAGTAGCCCATCAGTCAGTTAGGGCCTATGGGTTTTTGAAGGTGGGTTGCCTAATGGGGCTGTCTATATTCAGCCAGGTGGTCACTGTGGGTCCTTTCTCATTCCACTGCTCAAGCCTGTTTGCCTAAAAGCAGCCTCCACGAGCCCGTTACAGATAAAGCCCATGACATACATTCACAGCACTTCTGAAACAGACCATAGCCTAGCACCATGCCAGGCATAGAAGAGGTAGTCGGCGAACTGGTTTCTTTGCTTTGAGTTGGTCCACATGGTCTTCCCTTTTCTTCATCTCTACCCCCCCTCACCCTCCGCTGCACCACTACCAGCACATATGTATTTTCTCTCTCCCCGTTCCTCATTTTTAATGGTATACTCCAAAGTCATGTCACATACTGAAGGTTACTTTGTAAAGTGATTTGCCGTGAAAGGTTTTATGAACTATGCCGAGACTATGAACTATGCCTGGAGGTTGCTTTCTGACAGCCAGTCCTTCTCCTTCCTTGTTAGCAGAGCCCCAGTTTCATCTAGGTAGCAATGTGCTCACCCCAGGAGATGAGTGCA
Organism: Phoca vitulina; assembly: GCF_004348235.1. Taxonomy (NCBI): domain Eukaryota; kingdom Metazoa; phylum Chordata; class Mammalia; order Carnivora; family Phocidae; genus Phoca; species Phoca vitulina. The sequence goes on along the minus strand of NW_022589720.1, from coordinate 29,714,832 downwards.
ACTGGTCTAAACCAATTATAAGAGGCCTATTCAGCTTTATCTGTGAAGCCAGTAGCAGTCAGGTGACCAAGTTCTAGGTCAGGTGACTCAATAAGATATAAGAAGTCAGGTGGAGGTTTCTGGGAAAGACTTTTTTCTTGAAAAAGCAGCTACAGGGGCGCCTGGGTGGCTCAGTCATTAAGCGTCTGCCTTCAGCTCAGGTCATGATCCCAGGTCCTGGGATCGAGCCCCGCATCGGGCTCCCTGCTCAGTGGGAAGCCTGCTTCTCCCTCTCCCACTCCCCCTGCTTGTGTTCCCTCTCTCGCTGTATCTCTCTCTGTCAAATAAATAAATAAAATCTTAAAAAAAAAAGAAATTATTAAAAAAAAAAGCAGCTACAGAATGAAATGAAAAGACAGTCACAGAATGAAAACTTTTTGCCTTCTTCTATCCCTCTCTGTTTGGAAAGATGTCATGTGAAGATTTTGGAGGCCCTGCAGCCATCTTGTAGCCAGGAGGTAATTATAGTTCACAAATAGAAGATAGCAGAGAGCCTTCAGGAGCTTGGCAACTTACCTTGGAACCTTTTCTTTTCTAACTTTTTGATGTGAGAAAAATACATATCTAAACTAATTGTAAATGCCGGTAGTATTACCCTCACTCCCCTCTAGGCCTTTAAGAGCAGCCCAGGTGGGCCAGGCTAATGTCACCCAAGTCCTGTGTGCAGCATTGCTCTCTTCTTCTGCTCCCCTTCCCTCCTCCACTCTGTAAGCTGAAAGATAGAACCTTGGGACAGGATTGGACATGAATTCAAACAGAGCCTATCTCTATGAGGTTCCCGACAGGTCAGCTATTTACAAGTTCAACATGATTCTAAGAACTGATGAAATCACCGGGAATATTTTGAGACCTCAGACTCAACAAACTTGAGTCTTTTTTTGGACTTATCAAACCTATCACAACAAGTACATTTGTGATAAGCACTATGAATTGAACCATCTGGCCATGTAAACTTACAGAATGGTAAGGGTGGAGGAGAAAGTGGAATGAGGGTCAAAAAGAAGATTTTGGTGTTTGATATTTAATGTCTTCTTTTGCTTAATTAAGTTATTAATATAGGTTAATTAGGTTCTTTTTCTTTTTCTTACAGATTTCTTCTCCTCATTAAGGTGATTATCTCAAATTTTGAGGAGCCAAGAACTGTTTAGCCTCAAATTATTTTTCTTTAGAAACATAAAACTAAGGACCTCCTGACTTGGCACATCAAGAGTTATTTAACAATAATTAAAAACCCTATAATTTTGATATCTTCCTTGACTTACCCATAAACAGCCCAGGTTGTGCACTCTGATAGCTAATCTTTGATAGGTTTATTCCTCTGTCTACATGAGGGAAGTATTTTTCTTCTCCAAGTACTAATCAACTGGCAGCTAGTGAAAAACAGTGTCCCCAACTCCCACACAAGGCAAAGGGTTTTTTTAGTACTTTACAAATCAAAGGCTTTTAAATCATGTTTAATAAAGGGAAATTTTAAGACTTTTATATGGAGCTTTTGTGTTTTTTTAAACATTCTTTTGGAATAAGATTCCAATCTTTGGCACACTAAAGAGGTACACGAAGTATAAACTGAAACCATTTGCATTATTCGAGGAAACAAATACTTTTGCTTAACTATATGGCTATTTCAGAACCTATTAAGGAGTTTTGATGTGAGGGAGTGGATAGGTGCTTTTGAATAATTCACATAGCCAAGATACCAATTAAGAAGTGAGTGAAAGAAACAAAGATTCAGTTCAAGAAGGACAAATACAAATATCTGAACACTAATATATTCAGAACCCTGCATGTTAAAAAAAAAGTAAATTAAAATGATAAAAATGAGATACAATTTTTCACCTATCAAACCTATTTCACCTACCACCTATTAGATACACATAAATATTTAAATATATATATTATATACATTAATCAATGCCAGATACAGGATAAATTGGTACATTTCTGGCAAGATATTTGGCCATTTCCATTAAGAACTTTTAACATAGCCATACTTTTTTGGCCCAGAAATTCGTTTCTAGGAATCTTCATGTAGTAGACACAGATATAGTTGGGTGCTGTGCTCATAATGCCACTCCTGGTGGCTACATGTGTGCGTGTGTATATGTGTGTGTCCCTTATCTGCTGATTAATTTGGGCCTGACTTCAGCCAGTCAGAATTCCTCCTAGGCTCCTTCCAATAATCCCATTTTTTGCATAACTAGCCACAGTTGTGAATAGACCTTACAAGTATTTATACTCCTTGGTCGAGTGTTTCTACTTTTAGGAATCTGGTCTATGAAATTAATCTGAAATTTGGACACAAAGAATACTAGGATCATTTAAAAAAGCAAAAAAATCTAAGTGCTCAAAGGTTGGCAAATAATTAGTAAATTATAGCTCAGCCATACAAAGTAAAAATTATGAAGCCATTTAAAACTATGTCTCCAAAGACAGTTTAATGACATGAAGAAACGCTTATGATATAATGGCAGGTGAAAAATAAAATTATAGGCCGCCTGGGTTGCTCGGTTGGTTAAGCGACTGCCTTTGGCTCAGGTCATGATCCTGGAGTCCTGGGATCGAGTCCCACATTGGGCTCCCTGCTCAGCGGGGAGTCTGCTTCTCCCTCTGACCCTCCCCCCTCTCATGCTCTCTATCTCATTCTCTCTCTCAAATAAATAAATAAAATCTTAAAAAAAAAAAGAAAAAGAAAATTATATAAAATTATAATTATAGCATGATGTCAGCCACATATTATATATGCATGCACTTTAAAATGAACAGAGGGGTGCCTGGGTGACTAAGTTGGTTAGGTGTCTGCCTTCGGCTCAGGTCATGGTCCTAGCATCCTGGGATCGAGCCCTGCATCAGGCTCCCTGCTCGGCGGGGAGCCTGCTTCTCCCTCTCCCACTCCCCCTGCTTGTGCTCTTTCTCTCTCTCTGTCAAATAAATAAATAAGTCTTAAAGAAATAAAATAAAATGAACAGAGAGAATACACAGTGGGAAAAAGTCTCTTTCACAAATGGTGTTGGGAAAGCTAGACAGCTACATGAAAAAGAATGAAACTGGACCACTTTATTACACCATACACAAAAATAAATTCAAAATGGATTAAGAACATAAATGTAAAACCTGAAAGCATAAAAATCCTAGAAGAGAATACAGGCAGTAACCTCTTTGACATGGGACATAGCAATTGTTTTCTAGATATGTCTCCTGAGGCAAAGGAAACAAAGCAAAAATAAACTATTGGGACTGCAAAATAAAAAGCTTCTGCACGGGCGCCTGGGTGGCTCAGTTGGTTAAGCGACTGCCTTCGGCTCAGGTCATGATCCTGGAGTCCCAGGATCGAGACCCACATCAGGCTCCCTGCTCAGCAGGGAGTCTGCTTCTCCCTCTGACCCTCCTCCCTCTCATGCTCTCTGTCTCTCATTCTCTCTCTCGCAAATAAATAAAATCTTAAAAAAAAAAAAAAAAAAGCTTCTGCACAGTGAAGAAAACAATCAACAAAACTAAAAGACAATCTGCTGAATGGGAGAAGATATTTGCAAATGACATATCCGGTAAGGGTTAGTATCCAAAATATATAAAGAACTTATACAACTCAATACCCCAAAAACCAGATAATCCAATTAAAAATGGGCAGAAGACATGAACAGACATTTCTCCAAAGAAGACATCCAGGTGGCCAACAGACATATGAAAAGATGTTCAACATCACTCATCATCAGGGAAATGCAAATCAAAACCACAATGAGGTATCACCTCACACACCTGTCAGAATGGCTAAAATCAGTAACACAAGACACAACAGGTGTTGGTGAGGCTATGGAGAAAAAGGAACCTCCTACACTATTGGTGGGAATGCAAACTGGTGCAGCCACTGTGAAAAGCAGTATGGAGGTTCCTCAAAAAGTTGAAAATAGATCTACCCTATGATCCAGCAATCACCCTACTGGATATTTACCCAAAGAGTACAAAAACACTAATTCGAAGGGATACATGTATCCCTATGTTTACTGCAGCATTATTTATAACAGCTAAATTATGGAAACAGCCCAAGAGTCCATCAATTGACGAATGGACATACACATACACACACATACAGGAATATTATTCAGCCATAAAAAGAAATCTTGCCATTTGCAATTACATGGATGGAGCTAGAGAGTATAACGGTAACGGAAATAAGTCAGTCAGAGAAACAAATACCATATAACTTCACTCATATGTGGAATTTAAGAAACAAATGAGCAAAGGGAAAAAGAGAAATTAAGACACAGACTCTTAATTATAGAGAACAAACTGATGATTACCAGAGGGGAGATGGGTGGGGGGGTGGGTGAAATAGGTGATGCGGATTAAGGAGGGCACTTGCAATGAGCACCAGGTGACGTATGGAAGTGATGAATCACTATATTGTACACCTGAAACTGATATAACACTGTATGTTAACTAACTGGAATTAAAATAAAAACTTAAAATAAAAAAAAAGCTCCCAAAGGGGGAAAAAAATGAACAGAGAGAAATACAATGAAACAGTTATCCACAGCAGTAAGATTTTGACTGATTCTGATGTTCTCTCATCCTTTTTCAATTTCCAAATTTTCAACAATGAACATCTATTACTTTTATATCCAGAAAAAATATATCTTATTTAAATAATTAGAATTAGGTAAATTATTTGTTTTACTTGCATTCACCCATAGTGAATGAGATCCAGTTTGATCAGAGAGGCTAGGGCAGGAGCATCCACCTAGCTTCACATTAAAGTCACTTGGCACACTTTTATCTATTTATCTATTTACTGTTTTTACTTTGATGATGACTTTATTTTCTAAAGGCAAAGATGAGCTAAGTTCACCATGTGCTCACTAAAAAGCATTAATGTTCCATCAGGTTCCTGACATCTTTATCCCATCTCCCTTCACAGCTGGGCCATGTGCCTGCCACCTGCAGGCTCAGTCCCATTGCTGTCATGGGGGCCAATGCTGGCTTTAGAAGCAAGGGCTGACCTAGGCTCCATATTACATTTAGGGTCTAAGCATTAAGCCTTGCTACTGTCAACTACAGACATTATCCGGGTCCAGTAATTTGCTTTGCCCTGACTAACCAAACATCTGACTCTTTTTCACTCCGGGCAAGGCAAGAGACACAATACCAGAGCTTTCTTAGAACTGGGGCTTGGCATGACTCTTCCATTTCCTTTTCTCTTTCTCTACCACAAAATTTAGGGTCCGCTGGTAACTTTTCCAGGTGTAGCTTACCTGTCAGATTGCCTGTTAGGACATGGGGAGCTTCAAAAATTATACCCCATGCCCAGATGATTCTAAATTAATTCATCAGTGGGGAAGAGAAGCCTGGAGTCAGCATTTTGAAAGCTCCTCAGGTGACTTTGATGTACAGCCAGGCTCTAGAACCACTGGTTTCTTTGGATTAAACCCATATAGTTAAAGCCTGCTAAGTATGATGGATCAAATGAATTATTAAAACTGATGAAAATAAGTTATCTGTCCTTTCCTGGCATATTTTCCCAACCCTCACGCGTCACCCTACACCTCCTCCATGATTTTAACTAGTTTCTCTACCCCTATAACTAGAATCATTTCTAGCTCCCTAGGCTATATTTCCATATAGATACTAGCCATCCACAAGTTGGTTCCATAAATCTCTCAACTCCCCATATCCCAGATTGCCTAGTTAGTCCTCTCTCCCTGGCCTCTCATCATGCTATGTCACATCAATGATGACACCACCCCCACCCCATGCTACTCCCAAGTTCGACATCTCTGATTCATCTGTGACTCACTTATCCCTAACATCAAATTCTATGGAATCAAGGGTCATAAATGTATTAGCTTTCAAAAGTCAGGCTGGAGAGGGAAATATAGCCAAGAGTCTGTGTGTGATACAGGAAAACAGAGAGTATATTCAACATCAAATTGCATTCAAGGTTCAATTTGTGAAACACTGCAGGTCAATGCCCCAGTTTGTAATCCTGGTATGAAGTCTCCCTCCTCTGTATCTCTCTCCTGACTTTATCTTCTCTCCTTCCTTCTTTCTGCTACTGACATAGTCAGACCCTTGTTGTTTCTTACCTAAGCTACTAGGACAACCTGACTGCCACGTGTCCTCCAAAGTAGTGCCTGACTCACTTGGCACAGAACTACTTGGCACAGAACTTGGAGCCTGCCTACCTGGATTTGACTCCCACCTCCACCAGTCCAGTGTGATTCAGTGTGATCTTAGACAAGTGACCTAACCTCTCTGTGTTTCAGTTTCCTCATCTGTAAAATGGGAATAATAATTATGGTATTTACTTCAAGAAGGTGTTGTAAAAATTACATTAATCAATATATATAAACTTTTTAGACCAATTCCTGACACAAAATAAATACTTGTTATTATTATTTGTATGAATACCATCCTACTATTAAATGAAGTCCAGCTCCTTTAAGAAGCATTCTGGGCCCCCCACACTTTGGACCTTCTACCTTCTAGCCTGATCCTTCACTACCTCACTCCCACACACCAGCATTTGCCACACTAGATTATTCATTCATAATTTCCTGCCTCCTGGCCTTTGCTTACCCTTTGTTGCCTGGGATGCCCTTATCCTCACTGCTGGCTATGGAAATTCTGTGAATTCTTCAAGTCCAGCTCATAGGCAAACTTATTCTTGACCCCTTTGCTGATGTCCATCTTGGAATTAGTTTCTCCCTCCTAGGCAATGTATTTGCCCTTCATTTTTTATATTTAACAATTGTGCCTTATATGACAGGAGGCATTTGTGGCCCTCCTTCTTTCTCCTATCTACCCTACAAGCCCCTATTGTCCATGAAACTGTAAGTTCCTAAAGGTCAGGTTCTTGTCTTGTTCATGTTTTAAACACATTTAATATTTTAAATTTATATTTTATGAACTTGGACCTAGCGAAGAGCCTTGTGTAAAGGAAGTTTTGCTAAAGTTTTGTTGAAGAGAATTGTTAAATGTGTGTAGATATTCCCATGTCTATTCCAAGCTGAAACAGACACTCAGTAGTTATCTGGTGACTATAAATAGGGTGTGAAATTGGACACTCAGGACAAAATAGTCTGAGGTCCAATGGTCTGACCTGGGTGTCTACACTGACGAGACTAATGCTACAAATCTAAGGTATCCATTGCTTTGTGTATGTCTGTTCAGACCTTTTTGGTTACAAGTAATACAAAACCTAATTCAAACCAACTTAAACAATAGAGGAAATCTGGTGCCACCTCATAATGACATAGAAAGGTTCAGCAAGACTTGCTCCAGTAGCTCAACAGTGTCACCAAAGGCCCAGTTTCATTTGGTCTCCAAGCAATCTTCCACATGTTGTGCTGAACCCAAAAGTTGGCTTCCCTTATGGTCACAAGATGGCTACCAGCAGCTACTGGGGAATATATGCTTCCTCACTCATGTCCACTGGCAGATCCACCATGTTGCATAACTCTAAAGTACACCATTCATGGAACTGAATTAATCATAATGCCAAAGGTACCTACAGGGTTCTAAGCACCCAATTCTGATGGAAGTGGGGGACAGGCTTCTACACCATCAAGCAATTCTCAGACACCATCTGGGTGCCCTACAATTCAACTAAATTCTGACACTGTCTATCTAGAGACAGCATCAGATTCCACCAGGTAAGAGCCCAATCCCACAGCCTGCTCCTCCCCCACCTCAGATGCCAGTTGCAAGTCTAGGCTATCACCTGTTCTTCTGACCAGCCAGCTACAGATTAGAGGTTTAAAGACCACCTCCTTTCTTGGGTTTTTGGGGTTTAGTCAAATGAAAGAGATGCACAGGGCAACATAGGGGGAAAGGGCAGCAAGCTTCCATGCCCTCTTTGAGAATGAGTGCCACTCTCCCCGCATCTCCATGTGTCCACCAACCCAGAAGCTCTCCAAACCCTGTCCTTCTGGGTTTTTATGGAGGCTTCGTTTAGAGGAGAGGGCAGGGGGTGGGACTGAAAGTTCCAACCCTCTAATCACATGGTTGGTTCTCCTGGCAACCAGCCCCAAACCTCAGGTGCTTTCCAAAAGTCACTCACTTGTATAATAAAAGATCCCTTTCTTGCACTCACCTCTTAGGAAATTCCAAGGGATTTAGAAGCTCTGTGCCAGAAATGGGCATGAAGACCAAATATATAATTCTTATTATGAATCACAATACCACAGTGCCCCTGGATTTGTGTAATGCAATGGCTCTGTCCACCAGAAAGAGGGAAGCTCTCCAGATGGCTTCCATAGAAAAGAGAGGAAACTTCTTCATCAGTAGCCATCAGGAAACATCTTGTTACATTTGTGGATCCCATTTCTCTGCCAATCAGAGCCACAGAATGGGACCATCTGGATTCATCATATCAGGCTTTATGTTTGGGAGACCCTGGGTTACTGTCAAAAGAAAGATGACCAATGATTCAGCTAGTAGAGATCAGAGAAGATAGTGTTTGCTCCATCTAACTGATTATATAATATACATACTATATACATACACACACATATGTACATACACACATATACACATACATACACACATATATGTGCATGTGAAGAGTTAATATATGCATATGTATATAATAAGACTGTAATTTTCATTTGCTCAACAAACTATGTGCCCAATACAATGAACATTATTCAGTCTCTGCCTTCAAAGAGCACATAGTCCTTTCTCCTTTCTTCATCTCCTTTATTACCAAGTCAAAGTAGCTGAATCCTTCCCTGATCCTTGATATAATCTCTTCAGATTCTAAGATTCTAGGACACACCTTTGTTTTGTCTTTAAGGTGGCTCATGGGATCACATTTATGCCATTAACGTGTGTTTAGAAATTGAGGCACTATAAGAAAGTTATGACTGTGACCTGGTGGGCATCTCTCCAAGGGTGACCAAGGCCAAGCCAGCCATAGTGAAGGGACTGCTCTGACTGACCAGGGACCACTACGGACCCTCTGAACAGCTTTGGGAGACAGGCAGATTTCCGTGACTAAAGACTCCCAGGGCTATTCCAGTCATTCAACCCACATTTGCTACTCATCTAGGAAGATATATTTGACTTTTTTTTTAAGTGAATGATGTATTTATACTGGATCCCAGGCATTTTGAGACAGAATTAAAACAATGACTTCTGACCTCCAACAAAGTCCAGATTTCCAGTTTTACTGGAGCTAAATTATTCAGATGAAACTGAGGAGACAAGAAGTCAGGGCTTAGCCGTTTATTAGTTATTTTACTCTGAATATTAGTTATTTTACTCTGAATTAGTTGTTTTACTCTTCACTTCTTTAGGCTTCAACCTCATTAATCAACAACCGGATGCAGAAAATATTTATTGGGTGCCTGTTATGGGCCAGGTTACGGGCCAGGTTCTGTGCTAGATGCTCAGGATAAAACCATAAAGGCAATTTCCTCACCTGCAAAGTGAAAGGGAGGCCTCGCTAATGTCAACCTCCCTCCTCCTATGAAGATTGTGTGCTCTGGAGATGGAGACAGCAGGTATATGTCCCCAAGCTCTGCAGCAGTGACTCATCGGTAATGGGTTGTGATGAACGGGGAGCCCATCCCTACTTGTCATAACCGTCTCTCTCTACCTCTTGGTGCTGGGACAGCATGATCAGGGTGTAAACTGCATTCTGCCAAGGCCTGCAGAACTCTGACTTTTGGTAATTCATCATTTAGTTTATAGATTAGTTGGTTATAAATATCCTATCCAAAATAAGTCATATATTCTCCTTTCCTTAAAGTATATTCCCAGAAGAACAGGTGTGCTTTATCTCCTTTCCTATAAACATCAGAGCCTGACCCTGTAAGTTCGTTAAAAAAAAGAATCCATCGGTGGGTGGTAAAATTCCTTTTGGACTCTCTGGCTGTTCATAGAGTTGTTTTCAGAGTGATCAGTGATCATCTGGACAGCAAGGAGAAATTAATCACATTGGAAGTTTGTCTGCTGCTATAAACCAACTGAAGCTAATGGTGCCTGCGGCTGTGAGGCACAGGGGAAGGAGAAATGGAGCTGGAGCCAAAGAAGCTGGGTTTGTTTAAGTCTCAGTCAACCTACCAAAGAAATGTTGCGTATGTCACTAACTTCTCTGAATCTCAGTTTTCTTATCTTCAAAATGGGTATGCCTACTTCTCAGAGTTGTTATAAAGCTCACAAGAGATAATGTGTGCGAAAAGTACTCTACAGGTGTTAATTATCATTGTCTTTCAGGATATAAAGCACTTTCTCTTAGAATAAAGATGATAAAGATCCTCCAGAGGGCAACTAGTCGTCAGCTGGAATCGCGGGAGTTTTGAATCTGCATAGGGCCATGATAATCATCCAGCTCATCTACACTATTTCACAGAAACTAAAGCCCAGAAAGGCTGAGTAACTCACCCAAGAGAACAGTATTAGACACTATGGGAAAAAAAAACACCTAAAAATGGTTTTTAAAATAGGAGTTCATCATCTCACATAAGAAGAAGTCAAGAGAATGGACTATTCTAGAAAGTCAACATTGTTAAACTCAGATCTTCCTCTCATGTTGGCAAGATGGTTGCCACCATCCTAAGTATCACAGCCTCACATGACAATAACCAAAGAGAGGAAGTAGTGTGTGTGTGTGTGTGTGAGGGGGGCACATGTGCACACATGGTGAGAAAAGCAGAGGGAGAAAACTCCCCTTACTCATTTTTCTTTTCCTATAAGGACATAAATATTTCCCAGAGGCCCCCAGGAGACTTTCCCTCAGGTCCCCTAACCAGAACTGAGTTACATGCCCACATTTAAGCCAATTACTGACCAAAAATTTAAAAATGAGGATTACCATTGTATGGTTAGGTGATTCATGATTTTTGTACTGGAACCATCTTGCCTAAGCATGTTGCTGACCCATGTCTAATAATTCTGAGTTTTTATTACTAAAAAGAAAAAGTGGGCAGTAGTCATTGGGCAGGCAACCAACAGGTTCTGCCATCCTGCCAAAATAGTCCTGTTCCTCTCAGAATTTGGTACTATTGGTGGTACACTGGGTAACTGGTGGTTCTTGTCACATAAAGAAATGACTCCATGATATCCATGGTCCAGGTCCTTCTATACAGACCAGTTTCTTCAAGGTTTGTGCTCTTTTGTAAAATATATATGAGTATTTCAGTCTATTCTTCATTCTGCAAATATAGCAAATGCTTGATTAAACTCCAATAAATTAACTCCTAAATAAGAACATTAACTACATTATCTATTCATTGATTCCAAACATTCTTTTGAGTTCCTACTATGTACTAGGAACTATTCTTGGTGTGATTTATACACGGTACTGAGATAAATGTTCAACCATTTGGAAAAGCAAAGTAAGTAAATGCCTAATTTATTAAAGAGTTAGATATTTTGAAAACAATATTTACAGAAACTTGAGGTTAGTAAGACCTATCATAAAGGAATAAAATCATAAAGGAAAATTTCAAAGTTTTAAAATTCCAACATACCCCAAATCAGTATGTTAAAAGATAAAAAACTATGAAAAATATTTGTAATATCTTAAGAGGATTTTTGTCCTTTAATACATAAAAAGCTTTTATAAATCAATAAGAAAAAGAGGACAACCTTAAAAAATGGTCAAAGAACATGAGCATATATCATAAAGATAAGAAATGGAAGTTGTCAATAAATAGATTTAATATGTTCAACCTCCCTAGTAAAGTGCATAAAGTTGTATGCTTTAAGCAATGTATCACCATTTTAACATATTAAATTGGCAAATAACATTAACAAGTGTTAGTGTGAGTGTGTGGGAAATAATCATTCTCATATATTGCTGATGAGAGTATGAACTGGCTGAGATTTGGGGGAATGCAATTTGCTGATATGCAACAAAACTTTAATAAGGGGCATACCTTTTGATCCAGCAATTCTCCTTCTAATCATTTATCCCCCCAAATCGTCAAGGGCATGTGCAAAGATGTTTTGAATCAATCGCTCACTATGGTTGCTCATAATGACCCTTGAAACTCAGACTGTAGATTCCAAGCACAAACACCAAACTTAACTGTAAATTGAGTTGGACTTAGTTCTGGAGCCTATTAGAATTTTATGAATTGTGCAGCATAAAGACTTCAAAAAAAAATATTTAAATTTTCAGGCCCTGCTTAGTTTTGCTTTAGAGTAAAAGTCTCCTTGATAATCTCCATGATCCTTTTGTGAGAAAGAATAACTGAAACGTATTAGGAAAAAATTACCTTCACCTTCAAATTTTTAAAAAATGTTTTTAAAATGATATTTTAAAATTATATTTTAAATGGGATCATCTAGGGAAAACTAACCTTAAAAAGTGATATGAAAATTTTTTAAAGATGAACCTACAGGTGTTACAAATTTAAAGAGAAAAATAAAAAAGACTTTTAAACTAAAGCCGTGAAAGAGTTTAAATGTGGGGAAAAGCACACCTCGGGCCAGATAGCTGTATGCAGCAGGCCTTTCTACATTGTCTTAGATTTTTAAATTGTTTTATAGTTACTACTATTTAACAGTTATTTAATATTTAGTGTTTAAATTCTGAAATTTTGGATTGCTCGGATTTAGAGTTGTGGTTTGTATGTTACTTAAGAATTCACAAGTTAATGAAGATAATTTTTAAAAGAATTCAAATTTTTGTTAATAGTTTTTAAGAATTCCTCAGGGTTTGTGATAAGTGCTCAAAAATCAGTAAACCTAATAGTAGCTAACATTCAGTGAGGGCTTACTGTGCGCCTGGCATTGTTTTAAGCTCTCTGTTTGTGTTAACTCATTAAATGTTCACAGCAACCCTGTGAGGCGGCACCATTATTCTCCCCATTCTACAGATGAGGAAACAGAGGCACAGGAGGGTGAATAGCCTCCTTGGGGACACACTACCGGCTCAGAGAAAAGCAGGGATTTAACTGCAGACATTCTTACTCTAGAGACCCAGCTCTAACCATGAGGCACAGTTGCCTCGAGCCTAAGTAACATTCGGTAAGATGACTCCACAGGGCGCAAAGAGGAGGTGTCCATAGTGTTGTCCACCTGATTCACCAGGTGAATCATCCAGGGAAAGTTGTGAAAAATACAGAGTCCAGAATCCGAATGTCCTGAGATGGGAGCCAAGGAACTGCCTTTTTACCAAGTCATGGGATAATAGCTAATGCTTTCACAGTGTTTACTATGTACCAAGCACTGAGCTAACTGCTTTACACACCTTACCTCATTTCATCCTCATACAAACTCCGTGTGCTTGATAACTCTTTATACTCTTCCCTGTGTAGGCTTGAGGAAACAGAGGTGTTAGAGAGATTCGGTAACGTGTCCAAGGTCACAACAGCCCACGGGCAGTCGGATCACACTCAGTGAGCCTCCAAACCTTGACCTCTCACCTCTGGGCATGCTGTGAACGGGCAGGGCTCAGGGAGAAAGTGCCACTGGTTGGCTGCACCAAAGCACATTCCCAGGCAACCGGTAAATGAGGCAGGCTCTAGGGAACATAGTGCCCACCTCACAACAAGTAGAGGCTTGCCCAGGTTGAGGGATCAGGGGGTGGGTTCTGGACTAGAGGACAGGGGGCACAAAACAAGTCAGGGCCCCATGAGCCACATGGACATCAGCGCACAGAGGTGGGGGCTAGGGTTGAAGAGCAGAGGAGGGTGTATGTGGCTTGGACGAAGCCCCTGTCAGTGTAGAACCTAAAAATCTGGTACCTTCTCAGCCCTTCAGGACCTGATAAGAATAGTAGAGCAGCTGCCCTGCTCCCCCAAGAACTCATGAAATTTAAAATAACAACAAAACTAAACAATAAATTAAAGGAAACTCAACAAAGTTCTAATTTTTTTCTCACCATGATGACTTTGATGTTATTTTGAAATATCAAATACCAATTTCTTTCTAGTGCCCTAACCATGGACTTTGTCTCCACTGGGACACCAGCTTTTACTCATTGCTAAGGTTCTATTCTGCTACATCTTTGCCAGCAATTAAGGTTTCCTTCATGGTAAATTATGGTCACTGTGTTTACGTGGGAAGGGGGAAACTTCCCGCTTCAATTGAGACTGAGGTGTCAACATGATAAATATCAGGATAACAAGGTGGATATGAGACAGATTCTTCCACCATCACACACACACACACACACACACACACACACACTCACTCACACACACTCAGTGTAACAGCTCTGAGAATCTGGAACATAAAGCAGGAATCAGAGAATGGAGAGAAGAGAATAAAGAGAATATTTGCAGAAATCTTAGAAGAAAACTGTGCTCTGAACTCTCTCTCCCTCCACCTTCCCAAGGGGTTTGAGGAGTACACCATGAGGGGTCTTTCCTGGATCCCCTTCATTGAGCCCAACGTATCCCAGAATTGGGAGGGTCTACACTGCCAGGGACTGTGGGAGCCTATGGGGGTCATGTGGGAAGCAAGTGGCCTCAGATGGAGGAGGCTGGAAGTGGATGGTCAGCTGGCCTGGAATGATAGAGGCAGCACAAGGCTGAGTCAGACAGAGATTGGGCCATATCCCTCCAGGGAGCAGGGGGAGATGCCCTCTCTGCAGGGATCCCTAGGGATCCCATAGAGGCTCCCATGAGAGAAAGCCTTAGCCATCTGCCAGGTCACAACAATCTGATTAGGAACTGCTCTGCCCCTTATCTCATCCCCTCACCCCACTCTATGCAGGGGAAAGAAAGTCATTGGTGAGTGGGGAAGGAAGAGAGCTGAGGCCAGGATAACTTCAGGACCACTGCAAGGTGTTGAGAATGGAGGGGAGATCTGCTGCTAGGTCGAGTGCAAAATATTTACTATTACAGTGGAGGCTTTGTCTTCTGATTCAAGACTATGTGACTTAAAGGAACTCAAGGCTGTCACTTTCCTGTGAACGAGCATAAAAGTCACAGCCTGCCTGATTTTTCATCTGGGTTAAGGGAACATGACCACTACCACCTCCCCAAAGAAAGTTTAAAGGTACCAAGGGAGGCAAAAATAAAGTTATCTTGAATCTATCAAAAGTTGTATTGTTCAATATACTGCTCTCACTAACATTATCTGGCACCTACTTTTTGCCAAGCACTATGCTAGGGAAATCACTCCCTATCTTACTTAAAGCTCAAAACAGTCCTTTTAGGAAGTGTAAACTTCCTCATTTTTACAGACAACTGAGGCTCAGAGAGGGTAAGTGATTGACAGAGCTGAAATTTGAGCCCAGTGGTGTGGTCTCTGCTACAAATACTACAGTGCCCTGGGACAGGAGTGCCTACAGCATCTTGTAGAAAGATTTCCTCCTTGGAGGCTTGGGGTGGTGGGCACATTGATGATTTGTTCTGCACCAGACCTGCAGAGACAAGGACTGCCATCCCTGTATAGAGACAGCAATGTATACATTCCTGGGAGGTCATCTGACTTGAATTGCATCTCAGGAAGCAGCAGGGGTGGACATACATGGAACCACTCACATGCTCCTCCATAACTCATCCTGGCAAGCCGGCATGGAGGCACAGTCCCACCTCTGATGGTGGTGGGTAAGGCATGTTAATAGATACCAATCTTGGCGCCACCGGCACCATGCTGGAATAGACTGGACAAGCCACAAACATCCAGGATGGCAACATATATACCAAGTAGAGTGTCTCAATCAGCAGACAGACAAGGCAGAAAAGGTAGAGTTTAGAATTTTACAAAAGATGCTGTTTGAAACTGCCATGAAAGGTATGCTGTGATAGGAGTAGGGTCTTTCAGTAATCAGGGTCAGTGTTTGAAACAGAAAAACCCCATTTTCATCAATCTTTAACCTAATGTGTCAGGAAACTGGAAAGGTGACTTTTTTTTTAAACTTTTCATAAAGTTCCAATAAATTAAGTTCAAACTAACTTGTAAATTTCCAGGCAATCCACATGTCACTCCCCACCCCCAATCCTCCAAACCCCTACCCCCTCCACCTCCCACCTCCGGAAACCACATAAACATATCAACAGAAGCAGGTTCCTCTCGAGGACAGGCTGCTGCATTCTTCAGATTACTAAATCCTCATGAAAAGCCACCATTGTCCCGGCAAGGCATTCAAGCCACCCAGATTGACGAGGCTCCTACCGAATCACCCATTTCAGGCCAGAGGGGGCTCCCAGCCAGCCTCAGAGAGGTAACTGCCCACTAGTGCATGGGGGCAGGGGTGGGGTAGGGGGAAGGTCACTAATCTATCTTAGTGGGGTGCTAACTTTGAAGCACACTGAAGGCTACTTAAATGTTAACATTCGAAGGGGAAAGCACAAACACCCAGCTTTCAAGCCATCAAATTTTTCTTTTAAGAGATAACCACTTCTGACTCAGAAGACAAATATTAAAAATAAAAATACCCAATCCAAACAAAAACCAGACCAGCTCTCCACCATCCATACGATCTTGGTGGTCTCCAGGTGAAAGAAGAGTAGTGTGTGTGTGTGTGTGTGTGTGTGTGTGTGTGTCGAAGTACAGCCAACACAGGTTTTCTTTTTTTTTTAAGCAGTTTCTTTCCCCCACCTTTCAAAGGTTCGCTGAGTTATACAAATTCATCTGACCAACGTAAATCTCATTTTATAGTGAAGAAACACGACTTATGAAAGATAAATAGAAAAAGTTATTTCATTAGCATGAAGGAAAAAAAAAAAACACCTCAACAATCCTCTCACCTAACCTTGGATTCAGTAAGAGCAAAATTGTCTTAAAGAATTTAAACGATGAAGCTTAAGTCAAGATGCTACTGCATGCTTTAGAAGTTACCTATTTCTCCTTTCAGGTTCTTCTCCCCACCAAAAAAAAAAAAAAAAAAAAAAAATGCAGGAGAAGGTTACAAAGAATGAACAAAATTAATGTTCTTTATTTGCATTCAAAGCTAAAATTTAGTTGTGAAAGCCAGAGTATAAACTGAAAACAGGAGCTTCCAAAGCTCAGATTTTGACTTTTTCCTCCTGCCAAGGTTTCTTCATTAGAAGCCATTCTATCTCTCATTAACTGGCCTTGGCTTTCAGTTGGTGACTCACCCATGGGAATGAGAGCTGCACGCAGCCAGCTCCTCTAGCAAAAATACCTTTTCTGCCCCTGGAGGAACTCCTTTTTGTCTCAGTTGCAAAAAATCAGCTGTACCTTTCTGGCTTTCCCAGGACAAAACGTGGAGAAACGAGAGTAGGACTTGTCATTCTAACTCCTCTTCCATAATAAAATCTTCCCGAGAGATTTAGAATGGGAAAGGGCAGAGATGTTGGAAAAAAAATTGAGGCAAGCTTTCCATTATAAGTGGGTTTGTGAGCCTGATTAAGCATCTTCAGCTTTCTGCCTCCCTCCTACCAATCACTGAAATACTAAAAAGGTGAAGGGAGGATCTGATACCATCTCAGAAAGGATTTGGAGGGTTAAAGGGTCCCTTATTTTGTGTATATAGACCTAGCGCATGCACACACACACAGAGATTATAGAATAGGCTACAGTCCAACTACAGTGAGTGCAGAAGTTCAGTACTAAAGAACCAAAGCAAAACATAAAGTCTGGGTTATTCTTTTTTTCTTTTAATTCCCATCCTTGTCTGGACAAAATTCTGCCTTTACTTCATGTCTTTGCATCCCGAGACCATCTGAGGAGGAAAAAACAAAACAAAACAAAATAAAACCCAAACAAACAAAAACCAAGCAACCCTGGGTTTAATATAATTTTCAAATGTTGAACTCACGAAAAATGGTATCCACTATGCTTTAAAATCTGTGTGCTTGCCTTCTCCCTCCCCATCTCAGCCTCTCTTTCTCGCTTTCCTTGTCCTTTGCTATTGCAGTCAGAAGAGTGAACTTTGTATTGGAAATTTTAGGCCAGGTGTGAGGTATTTAGATTAACCTTGGCAGAGATACCAAAGATTAATTTAAGAAAAATATAAGTTGGCAGAAGACATTGCATAGATGTTTCCCCAGGAACAGGATTAACAAAGAAAAATAAAAGAAAAAGACATTACATCCGGCATATTTCAAAGTCATGAGAAAACACATGGATTGTATAAAATAAGAGTAAGATCCAAGTTGGCTCAATTCATAAAGTTTTAAGGAGGCAGCAATAAAAGTATGAGACAACATGAATACCGTGACAACCTTCCCTTTTTCTGCACTCCCCCCACCCCCAAAACACACACTCACACACAAACTCCATAAACGCCTTCCACAAACTTTCTTTCAATATTTTTATTGGGATTTTCTCTTCATCACCACTGACAGCCTCGCAGTTCTTTTGACACCCACAATCCAGTGTTTGTACCGGCCAACATGGCCCAATTCCACACTAGTTCTTTACATCACTCCAAACATCTTCACCACCAAGAGCTCCAACTCTGGAGCTGTCCTCACAGACCACCATCTCTGTCTTCTCTCTCTCTCATTCCTTTATTCCTTCTGAGGCTAACCTTCCACACTGAGGCCTCCCTACTAGTCTTTTCCTTTAGCCCCTCTGGTTTCATTTCTGTCCCTATTCAGCCTGAACTTCAAGGCACTTATTTCAACAGTGCTCTGTCTAGGCGATCTTATTCAAATTCCTGACTCTGGGAATTCCCCAGGCTCTCCATTCTCCATTCCTCTCCAAGAACAACTGACACTCACTGGAAACACCAACTCAAGACAAATGCCTACTCTTGAACTCCTATGGCCGCTCCCTCGTGCTCAAGACCCTCTTCCTGCAGCATTTTCTAAGGGCATTCAACTCATCATCATATTCCTTCCACATATCACAGTTCCCTTGCAACTATCATTGGTGTCCAAACCCACCTCTTTCTCTATCTATCATCAAACTAAGTGCCACGTCCTGCTGATTTCACCTCCCAATAATTTTTAAATAACTCTCTTCCTTTCAGTTTCAGTTGGTATTACCAAGGCCCCAGTTCATTCCCACATTTCAGCAGTTTCAACAGACTCCATCCTGCCAATCCAATCCTGCCTCCCCTTTCCAATCATTCAATCCTGCCAATCATTTCAATCTGTGAAGAAGCCTTCACTGGTCCCTTGTTGACTACTAAGTGAATTACACACCCCACAGCCTGGCACAAATCCATTTACATACAACAAAGCCCCAACCTGCTTTTCTAGTCTCATCCCTTGCTACTCTGGCATTCTTTGGCCAAAATGGAAACACACTTCATTTTCACACCTCTACACTTTTGATCAATTCCCACCCACCCTTATTTGTCTTTCAGACTTCTGTCATTTTTCTCAGCTCTTCAATACCTTCTCTTCCATAGAGCCTCGCTGACCAGTGACCCTTCTTTCCTTCAGGCTCTTATTGTAGATTGTTGGGTCACCAAGAGTGAATTTATCTCACTCTGCCTTGGAGTTTACTTCTGTACTTGTCTATACTGGAAGCTTCCTTGGAGCCTTATTTTTTGGATTTGCATTTCCATAGGGTTTGTAAAGAGCCTTCCATAATATAGGAACAGAATAAATATTTGTGCAAATGGGGAAAAAAAAACGAGTAAAACAACCAGCTGGATCTTGCATTTCAATTTTCCACTCTGCTCTTAATTGAGGGGGTGGGTGGCTGCAGGAGGGGTCCAGTAGGTCCTTTCACCTCTCTGGATCTTGTTCTCTTACTTGAAAAAGGAGAGCTTTTAACTTGAAGGTCTCTAAATAGTCAAGCTCAAATGCAATATAATTCTTCTGCTAACTGAATAAATTTGGAAAAATACTGACAAGCTTGGTTTGCCACCTCCATAAGAAAAATCTCCTCAAACAGGTAGTTCCAGGGACTTCCAATCACAGCATTGTCACCATCAGGGCTGACTATACATAATCGTATTTAATGGGGAAAGGTCTGGAGAGTGAGGTTGTGATCCTTCTGACATCTCCTAACCCACCCACCCCCAACATTTTTATGTTATATTTAAATTGCATCTTGTTTCCCCAAGACTTAAAGTGAATTCCACAGAGTCCTCCTTTCAAAGTCTTATTGGGTCTGGTGAGAAATGATGACAGGATCAGGGTCTGCCATTATTTATTCTTTAATTTAATTTCCTGAGTCAGTCTCACCTCTCCCGATTCACACAGCCTGAGGGTAAATGGTGACCCCTATTCTCAAAGTGGCATTTGTTTTATTTATTTTTTATTTATTTATTACTTAGGGAGCTCCTACTGCAAAAGGCCATACTAAAGCTCTGCCATTTTGCTTACTAAAGGAAACATGTTTTTGTTCTATCCTTTTTGTAAACCACACATCAAATAACAGAGTAAAGGATGTATCTGACTCTTGCTGATGATAATGAACATAACGAGTATGCTGAATTTGTAGGATAATATATATTAAATACTGTTATTACATATATTATATGCATATTAAAATGTATACTAACACACTACATTCATCTGAAAGAACAGGAAGGAAATGGAAGAAGTAAGATGCTGGGAAAGTCACTTGAGTCCCACAGCCCTTGGTAACAAAACTTCCAGGCAGGACAGCACTATATTACTAACTGATATTTACAAAACACTTTACTCTCTGACATGGTCTCATTTAATCTGAGTGTAGCCTGACGAGACAAGCAGAGAAGGTGTTATACCCACTGAACAGAAGACAGGACCGATTCCCAACCTACTTTGTCAAATGTCACACTGGGGAGAGTTAAAACAACTAGCCAGGAGTCCTAGGTCCTCGTCCTGCCATCTTGCCACCATATTTGTGCTGCCCATGAAGGGCACCCGGAAAACATTAATTCCAAAGCTGCCTCTTTAAAATGAGAAAAAGAAGGCACAGACTATGCCAAGGCCCCCCACCTAGCTGGGGAGAGAATGGGTGAGAACCAGGCCTTGTGACTCCCCAGCCAAAAGACTCCCCCTGCTTACCAAAAAGGAATAAATTACATAAAAACTAAACGGTCCTGAGGAGGTATTTATCATGTAAGACCAAAGGCATTATACACTTGCAATAGTCCATGTAAATATTTAAACTGTGAGAAAATCATCATGATGGATGAGCAGGCAACAATACTACTTGAACAATTAAGAAAACAATATTAGCCTAGGAGTATGGTGCCTACTGCTGCATTCCAATCAAATTTACAATACAGGTAAGTTGACAAATTTAGTGATTTTATATGTTATATGTAATATACATAATGATACGTATTATATATTATCAAATTTAGTGGCCATATGTATAATTATATAACATATAATACAATTATATACAATCAATGTAGTGTTTCTATGTAAATTTGTTGATATATAATTTATATCATCATATAAGTATATATTATATATATATATATATATATATATATATACACACACACACATCCTACTAGGCAGACAAAAATTAGGCAAAAATAGAAAGTATGTCAGTCGAATGACTTCAAATGGCATTATACAATCCAATTTTTAGATTTTCTCCTCTGTTAGTCTTCCAGCATCTGTTTTCAACACTGGCAACATCAGTTTACCCTCTTGATCCCTCACACCCTGATTTCCTCTCATTTAGCACTATGCCCCTCCCCCATAATACTGCCTTCTCCTCTCCACCTCCAACACACACACACACCATATAACCCCATGCTTCGCCACCTTTGCTCTTCCTTTTTCTTCTGGGTAGAAGTCCCTTCCCACCTTTATTTGCCTGCCTTACTTATCCTGTGAAATTCAAGCATTCTCTCTGAGAACTTTACCTCAACTCAGTTAGAATAAAGCCTTTCCTGTGTGCTTTGGTAAGTATTCTGGGCATACCTCTATCTTAACCCTCACCATGTTTCATTCATATTACCTGTTCACATCCTCTGTCCAATTAACCAGAATGCAGTTGGTTAAGAATCTTCACTAGTCCTCAGTGACAAAGAGTTGGTGATTAATACAGGAACATCCAAATACAGATGTCATTAGTGGTGGTAACTCACATAAGCAGCACCTCTTGTAGAAGACTACTTAGTTTAGCTGGTTGACATATTTAAAAAGTCCATGCAGTAACCCTCATCTTCGTCATTTTTCCATCTTTGTAAAATCCACCTCATCTTTATTTTCCCGTACATACTCATCAAAGTTATGCCACCCTTCTTCAGTCCCAGTAGGACACTCTCAGTTTCATAATCTGATCATCTATGACAACAGTGAGACATTTTTCTTTAAAATTTGTAATCACTTAAGATGTCTTTATTGGTGATTTTGTGAATAAATCTGTTTTTGCTTATGAAATCAAAAGTCAAGTATTTGATTTGTCAGGCTCAATATTCTCCTTGAAAACACTTAATAATCTGGGATGCATTTAATAAAAATTACATAAATAGATTCAGATTGTGCCTTATTTGAGAGTTAATGCTTCCAACAAGTATTTTTTAAAAGAATACATGAAGTGGAAATTGTTAAATATTTGATAAACTTCAAAGATTAGTAATTGTCTTCCCTCCTCCCTCTGTTCTGAATAAACTTTCCCAAACATATTAAACACTGTGGGCATTTTTCAAATAATTATTATCACATGTTTTTTTTTCTCTTTTCTCTTCTACCGCTCTGACCCCACTGCTGCCATCCCTGCTAAGCTGTGTGCAGGAAGCCTGCCCGTTTCCAATGCCTAAAGGTGCGTCACCACCATCACATACACTCGTGTCTGCTGAGCTTGGCTGCCTCTGCCACTTCCCTATGCCTGCTCTATGAACCTTCTAGATCTGGCTCCCACCATAGGCACTGCCGCCATTCCCACTGAGTACAACCCCTTCTACCAAGGCCAGTATGTGGAGGTTTTGGAGGTGGCAGTTTCTGCTGTGGTGAGGTGGGGAACACTGTCCTTTCCACAAAATGTGGCTTTGCCCTAAGTGTCTCTCAGGATGTTCACTTCCAGTCTTCTCTGTCCCCAGAACTTAGATATGATTTCATGGAGGGACTGGCTAAGAGTTGCCACCCCTTAAAGGGCCAGGCTTCTTACTAGGGCATACTTGTCCTGCCTCATTCTCCCCTTAGGATAAATTCTTCCTAAGAAAGGGTCTCTATCCTCCGCACACATAGGCCTCTGCAAATGTGCCCTCAGAGGCACTGTTTGAGCCATTTGAATCAGGAATCCAGCTTAGGCTCAGTCTAGGACAAGAGATGCTATACACATTTTTGCCCAAAATTTTGTCCGGGTGCAAAATGAATGTGAACATTCAGTTAGGCATTGCACACATGGTCTTAAATTTACCACACCACAAGCAGATTCTCAGAATACATTTTTTGGCTTTTTTTAATATCCTTTCCAAAAGGACAGTTTTCTATGAAATATGATTTTTTGAAAAACTTATAAAATTAGAATATTTTTAAAAAACCAGTTGAGCATGTGGTTCTGGAGGAAAAGCAGGAGAAGCTGACATGGAAAACCTGAACATTCACAGGATTCAATCCAGATGATCTCAATCATTAAGGGAATTACTTAATGGCCATTCTCATGACTTGTTTTGTCACTCTCTACCCAGCTTTGATGTGGATACACCAGCTTTGCTGTCTTTGATTATAAATGGAGGACTACTGGAAAATTGGGAATTTGGAAAAGAGAAACAATGGTGATTGAATGAATGTCAACAAAGACTATATAAAGAAACATTTAAGGAGATAAATGTCTATATTTACATGAAATATATTTAGCGTAAACTCACATCTGAAATGTATATATGTGCATGTATATAAAGTAGCTACTGATAAACAAATATTTCACTTTACATATGACATCTATTATGTGTTATTCTGTGAAAGACTAGACATCAAGGGCTAGAAAGGACTGGAACAAACCATTTAATCCATTTGCCTCCATTTAGGCAGGTCCTCTGCACCGTGCATGAAATCTGAGATGACGCACTTAAGCAGTTCTCCAGCTTGGCAAATTGCTGGCATAACCACACAAACTATCAACTTCCTCTACGCTTATCCTTATCCATTAGCATCTCCTTGGTGTTCTGCAGGCAGGCATAATTGCAGCTAGATATATTTCATGCTTTTCAATCAATAACATTTATTGCTATCCTACATATAAACTATCAGGCTTGATGCTGCAGGGAATTTGAAGAAACCTGTAATACTTTAATTTGTATTTCATTTACCTATGTACACACGTGTGTGTGTGTGTGTGTGTATAAAGCACTTTCACACATGCTGTTTCATTTAACAGTCACAACAATCTCTTTCAAGGATGACAAAAGTAAAGCTCAAACAAGGTAAGGGACCCACCCAACCACACACAGTAGCAAAACTGAGCTTGAACTGAGGTTTCATGATACTTAAGTCCAAGTTTACTTTATCACAACTTTCCCTAAATGTTACAACTTCTCATAACCTTGGTCCCCACCCCACAAGGAACTGACAATTTTAGGACAAGCTAAGATACATTCACAATGATCAAAGGATGATGTGATGAGTGATAAAGAATGATAGGAGTTCAGAATAGGGAGGGCTTAATCACTTCCAAACCAGTCAATTTGGAGGAGTTCATGGAGGAAGTAAAATTTGATTTGGATTTTGAAAAACTGGTAAAATGTTCAGAGATGAAGGGAATAAGGACATGTCATGAAGAGTTTTTGAAACTGGAAAGACTAGGACATGCTTAGTGATTGACCTTGATTGGAATTTAAGACCTGTGAAGGGGTACAGTGGAAAATAAGCTTCACATTAGACACTGGGGTGGGATTATGCAGGTCCTTGAATACTGGGGAAAGTGTTAGGTACTCATGGAAGGTTTTAGAGAAAGACATCTCTGGAGCTGTATAAAACATTTATTAGAGGAAGAGGAAATTAGAGGAGGGAGACCAGTTAAAGGTTATAAAAAAGTTCAAGTGAAAAAAGTGCAAACATACTCTAAGGGAATGGCAGTGGAAATAAAGAGGAGGAAGAGCCCAATTGAAAGGATTCATTAACTAATTGGATAGAGGAGCCCAAGAAAGAAAACAAAGATGCCAGGCTTTTGTGCCTAGAAGAGTAAGAGCAAACAAGATAGCTGGAAGCACTGGTTTGGAACAAAACACAAGAGCTTGCTTTGGAGAATTTAAGGTTGTAGTAGGACTGGCATACAGTAAGACATTCAGCAGAGAGGAGAAATGTAGCCATGTCATAGAAGACAGGTCATTGCATGAAATGTAAATCTGAGTGACATCTGCCTAGACATTACTAATGAGGCATGAGAATGAATTAGGAGGTTACAAAAGAGCATATTAAGAGATTACATGGGAGGAGAATAGAAATGAAGAGACTGAAAAGAGAAGAAGAGTACAAAATGACCTTTGAAAATGTTTTAATTTAATTGGTATAGGTAAAGAAACCAGAAAGAAGACTAGGGCTGTAAGGAGGGGAACTGGGGAGGAGGAAAATAACTCTTAAAGGAAACCAAGAGAGGAAAGAGAAGGCAAGACCACCAAGGTTGCAGAAGCAGAATGAAGCCACAGGGTAAGAATCTCCCTCCCCCAGTATGTCTTGAAATCAACAAAATGATACATTAAAAAATAGGCCTCCAAAATGTTGCAGGAACAACCAAACCAGAGAAGGGGATAACCCTAGGCCATAAACTTTAAAAAGTACTGGCCAATGAATGAGACTGAAAGTTCTGTGGTGAAGTGACGCAGTTCATCATGGCAAGGCTCCTAACCCTATTTCTATCCCGTGGAGCCATATAGGCATACCAACTAAATCCATGAACATCCCATTAATATCCCAAAATGGGAGAGAAGCTTACTGAGAAGCTAACTCTCCAAACAGGAAGTCACAGAAAATGTTGGAACATATTGGAAATGAGCAATGAGTTATGGCATTGAAGGCTCCAAGACTAAAATGAAACTGGAGCATAGGTTCCAAGTTTGAGGGTACACTCCCGTATGACTAGAACACTCCCTCAACTCAGTAAAGAAACCCCTTGCACATTTAATAAACATTTAACAACTTTAGAAATGACTTCTGATCCCTGATACTCTAACAAAGTCCACACAGTATCTTAGCTAGGCTCTGTCCTGTCCTGCCATGCCTATAGAAAAAGTGGAAACAACATAAAAGACCCAGCCCTAAAACTGTGGTTTGTCAGGAAAACAAATGAGTGTCAAAAGGAAAGGGAGACAAGAAGACACCTATACTACATTAGGGCAAATAATAGGTCTGGACCAAAAGGACAGTTGAGTAAGATGAAAATTATCAATCTGGCAACCAGGCACATACACATAAACGCACACACACACACTTAAATTGCAAAAGATAAAGGAACCAATTTGGATGCAAAACAACTAAAAATCAGAAGGAAATTGTTCAGAAGTGCTCTGAGGTACAGAAAACTTAATAAGAAGATAAATCCAATAAAACAAGGGCTCCTAATCAAGATGATTAAACAATAAAATAAAATAAAGGGCTAAGTTACAGAATCAAGAAAACAAATTGAAGGAGAAAACAGCATCATCTATGATTAAATTTGAGAATACAAGAAATAGACTAAATCCACCTAAAAATAAACTTCCCAGTATATAGGAAAGTAAGTACAAATTCAAAAAATAAAATAAAAAGGTATAGACAAATGCAATAAAAAAGTTAACATATAGAGAATAAAATTATTATAAGAATAGTGTTCCTGAAAGAACATTAAATATGTATACAAAGATGATATAATACTATCACATTTTACTGGAATGAAAAAAATTCAGCCTGCAGATCACCCTGCATTAAAAAAAATTAATGGAGACCACTTATACTGCTAACATAATTAATTTCTAGATAATTCTCAGATATCTAGACCAAAAAAAAAACTAATCACCATGAGGGGACAATGACAAATTGACCTCAATCTTCTCCACAGCAACATTTGATGCCAGAAGATAATGTAAAAATGTCTACAAAGTCCTGATACAACTGTGTGTCTCAAAAATATCAGAACTAGGCAAAATATTGGGTAATAATAAACAGACACTTTCAAATGTGAAAGAATTATTACAACAGGATTTTTATGAGTTTTTTTCTTATTTTG
The DNA here is from genome assembly GCF_004348235.1 of Phoca vitulina. Classification (NCBI taxonomy): domain Eukaryota; kingdom Metazoa; phylum Chordata; class Mammalia; order Carnivora; family Phocidae; genus Phoca; species Phoca vitulina. The sequence goes on along the minus strand of NW_022589720.1, from coordinate 29,687,877 downwards.
ATTTTTCAGTGCTAAGAGTATATGATTGAGATTTAATTTATATAGAGTAAAACTCATACATTTTAATGTACAGCTTAATGAATCTTGACCTGTGTAACCATCACCCTGATCAAAATTTAGAATATTTCAATCACCTCAGAAAGTTTCCTGGTATTTCTTCCCGGTAATTTCTGATTTCTATCACCATAGATTAATTTTGCCTGTTTTAATAAAATTCATCTAAATGAAATAATACAGAAGTACTATTTTATCTAACTCTAGCTCCAAATAGTGTTTTTGTATTTCATTAATGTTGTGGTGTATGTCAGTAGTGCTTTTTTTATTTCTGAGTGCACACTCCAGCTTTCCAGTTCTAATGGACACTGGGTTGTTTCCAATTTGTGACTCTTAAAATTAAATTGATACAAACATTCTTGAAAAGGTCTTTCCGTAGGAATAGATGCATACATTCCTTTCCTTTGGTAATATTTTTAGGAATGAAAATACTGCATCATAGGATGGATGGATGTCTAACTTTGAGAGTGAGAAACAGTTTTCCAAAGCGGTTTATTTTACACACCCACAAGAAATACATGAAAATTTCAACTGTTCCACATCCACAATAAGAGTCTTCTTATTTTTAATCATTTTGGCATCTCATCATGGTCTTAATTTGCATTTCTCTCATGACAAATGATGCTCAACACCTTTCACATGCCACTGGTCATTCATAAATCTTCTTTTGTGAGGTGCCTGTTCAAGTCATCTGCCACGATTTATTTAGATCGTTGCCGTTTTAAAATTTGATTTGTAGGAGTTGTTTTACATTTGGGCTATCAGTTCTTGATCAGATATATGTTTATGAATACTTTTTCCCAGACTGTGGTTTGGCTTTTTACCTTCCTAATCAATGTCTTTTGATAGCTTTTAATGTTGATAAAGTCTGATTTATAATTTTTTATTTTATAATTAGTGCTTTATAGGTCTTGAGAAATCTTTCTCTACCTCAAGACTATAAAAATATTCTCCTATCTATCCTTTAGGAAGCTTTATAATTTAAGTTTTCACTGAATTAGTTTTCATGCATTGTATAAGGTAAGAATCAAAGGTTTTTTTTCCATATAAATGTCCATTTGTTCCAGCATTATTTATTGAAAAGACTTTTCTTTCTCCATTGAATTGACTTGGCATCATTTAAAAATTTAATGGACTGTATATGTGTAGTACTATTCCAGACTCTCTTTTCTGTTTCATTAATTTATTAATTTCTCTGTCTATCCTTACACCAACTACACTGTCTTAATTACTGAAGCTTTTATAAGTCTTGACATCTGGTAGCATGACTCCTTCAACTTTGTTCTCTTTTTTTCAAGGTACAATGGCCATTATAAGTCCTAGCATTTCTATATAAATTTTAGAATCAGCTTGTCAATTACTCCAAAACACCTGCTGGGATTTTGACTGAATGCAATTCAGTCAATGTGGAAAGAACTAACATCTTCACAATATTGAGTTTTCAAATCTGTAAGCAACAAATATTTTTCCACTTTTCTTCAGTCTTTTAAAATTTCTATCAGCAGTGTTAATATACAGTTAGGTCTTGCACATATTTCACTAAATATTTATAAATAGTTTTTCCTTTAATTTTCCAATTGTTTGTTGCTAATAAATTGATGCAAATGATTTTGGTATATTGACTATGTATTCTATGAACCTGATAAATTTGGTTTTTAGTTGCAGTGGTTTTTAATTTTTTTTGTAGATTCCACTGGATTTTCTATGTACACCAGTCTGTTATCTTTGAATAGTTTTACTTCTTCCTGTGTTTATACCTTTACTTCTTGCCTTATTGTACTGCTATGATCTCAAGTACAATGTTGAATTAAAGTGATGAGAGGGAATGTTTTTGCCTTTTTAAAGGGAACACAATATTTCCCCATCAAGTTTTATGTTAGCTCCAGGCTTTCATAAATGATTTTATAAAACTGGGGAAGTTCTCTTCTATTCCCACTTTTCTGAGAGTTATTTTCATGAACAGATGTTTAGTTTTATCAAATGCTTTTTCCGCATCTATTAATATGATCACATAGTTTTCTCTTTATTTTTCAATGTGGTGAGTTCTTGATTGAGTTTTTTAATTTAATTTTTTAATTTAATTTTTTTATCAACATATAATGTATTATTTGTTTCAGGGGTACAGATCTGTGATTCATCACTCTTACACAATTCACAGCGCTCATCATAGTACATACCCTCCCCAATGTCCATAACCCAGCCACCCCATCCCTCCCACCCCCCACCACTCCAGCAACCCTCAGTTTGTTTCGTGAGATTAAGAATTCCTCATATCAGTGAGATCGTATGATAATTGTCTTTCTCTGATTGACTTATTTCGCATAGCATGATACCCTCTAGTTCCATCCACGTCATTGCAAATGGCAAGATTTCATTTTTTTTATGGCTCCATAATATTCCATTGTATATATATACCACATCTTCTTTATCCATTCATCTGTCGATGGACATCTTGGCTCTTTCCATAGTTTGGCTATGGTAGACATTACTGCTATAAACATTGGGGTGCAGGTGCCCCTTCGGATCACTACATTTCTATCTTTGGGGTAAATACCCAGTAATGCAATTGCTGGGTCATAGGGTAGCTCTATTTTCAACTTTTTGAGGAACCTCCATGCTGTTTTCCAGAGTGGCTGCACCAACTTGCATTCCCACCAACAGTGTAGGAGGGTTCCCCTTTCTCCGCATCCTCACCAACATCTGTTCTTTCCTGACTTGTTAATTTTAGCCATTCTGACTGGTGTGAGGTGGTATCTCATTGAGGTTTTGATTTGGATTTCATTGATGCCAAGTGATGTTGAGCACTTTTTCATGTGTCTGTTGGCCATTTGGATGTCTTCTTTGGAAAAATGTCTGTTCATGTCTTCTGCCCATTTCTTGATTGGATTATTTGTTCTTTGGGTGTTGAGTTTGATAAGTTCTTTATAGATTTTGGATCCTAGCCCTTTATCTGATATGTCATTTGCAAATATCTTCTCCCATTCTGTCAGTTGTCTCTTGGTTTTGTTGACTGTTTCCTTTGCTGTACAAAAGCATTTTGTCTTGATAAAGTCCCAATAGTTCATTTTTGCCCTTACTTCCTTTGCCTTCGGTGATGTGTCTAGGAAGAAGTTGCTGTGGCTGAGGTCAAAGAGATTGCTGCCTGTGTTCTCCTCAAGGATTTTGATGGATTCCTCTCTCACATTTAGGTCTTTTTGAGTCTATTTTTGTGTGTGGTGTAAGGAAATGGTCCAGTTTCATTCTTCTGCATGTGGCTGTCCAATTTTCCCAAAACCAATTGTTGAAGAGACTGTCTTTTTTCCATTGGACATTCTTTCCTGCTTTGTCAAAAATTAGTTGACCATAGAGTTGAGGGTCCATTTCTGGGCTCTCTATTCTGTTCCATTGATCTATGTGTCTGTTTTTGTGCCAGTACCATACTGTCTTGATGATGACAGCTTTGCAATACAGCTTGAAGTCCGGAATTGTGATGCCACCAGCTTTGCTTTTCTTTTTCAACATTCCTCTGGCTATTCGGGGCTTTTCTGGTTCCATACAAATTTTAGGATTATTTGTTCCATTTCTTTGAAAAAAGTTGATGGTATTTTGATAGGGATCACATTAAATGTGTAGATTGCTCTAGGTAGCATAGACATTTTCACAATATTTGTTCTTCCAATCCATGAGCATGGAACTTTTTTCCATTTCTTGGTGTCTTCCTCAATTTCTTTCATGAGTATTCTAGAGTTTTCTGAGTACAGATTCTTTGCCTCTTTGGTTAGATTTATTCCTAGGTGTCTTATGGTTTTGGGTGCAATTGTAAATGGGATCGACTCCTTAATTTCTCTTTCTTCCGTCTTGTTGTTGGTGTATAGGAATGCCACTGATTTCTGGGCATTGATTTTATATCCTGCCACTTTACTGAATTCCTGTATGAGTTCTAGCAGTTTTGGTGGGGAGTCTTTTGGGGTTTCCACATAAAGTATCCTATCATCTGCAAAGAGTGAGAGCTTGACTTCTTCTTTGCCGACTTGGATGCCTTTTATTTCTTTTTGTTGTCTGATTGCTGTGGCTAGGACTTCTAATACTATGTTGAATAGCAGTGGTGATACCACTATCACCTTAGGGGGAAAGCTCTCAGTTTTTCCCCATTGAGAATGATATTCGCTGTAGGTTTTTCATAGATGGCTTTTATGATCTTGAGGTATGTACCCTCTATCCCTACACTCTGAAGAGTTTTGATCAAGAAAGGATGCTGTACTTTGTCAAATGCTTTTTCTGCATCTATTGAGAGGATCATATGATTCTTGTTCTTTCTTTTGTTAATGTATTGTATCACATTGATTGATTTGCGGATGTTGAACCAACCTTGCAGCCCAGGGATAAATCCCACTTGGCCATGGTGAATAATCCTTTTAATGTACTGTTGGATCCTATTGGCTAGTATATTGGTGAGAATTTTTGCATCCATGTTCATAAGGAATATTGGTCTGTAGTTCTCCTTTTTGATGGGGTCTTTGTCTGGTTTTGGGATCAAGGCAATGCTGGCCTCATAAAACGAGTTTGGAAGTTTTCCTTCCATTTCTATTTTTTGGAACAGTTTCAGAAGAATAGGTATTAATTCTTCTTTAAATGTTTGGTAGAATTCCCCTGGGAAGCCATCTGGCCCTGGGCTCTTGTTTGTTGGGAGATTTTTGATGACTGCTTCAATTTCCTTAGTGGTTATGGGTCTGTTCAGGTTTTCTATTTCTTCCTGGTTCAGTTTTGGTAGTTTATGCATCTCTAGGAATGCATCCATTTCTTCCAGATTATCTAATTTGTTGGCGTATGGTTGCCCATGATATGTTCTTTCTTTCTTTTTTTTTTTTTTAAAGATTTTATTCACCTGACAGACACAGTGAGAGAGCACAAGCAGGGGGAACAGCAAAGGGAGAGGAAGTAGCAGGCTCCATTCTTATAATTGTTTGTATTTCCTTGGTGTTGGTTATGATCTCTCCTCTTTCATTCATGATTTTATTTATTTGGGTCCTTTCTCTTCTCTTTTTGATAAGTCTGGCCAGGGAGTTATCAATCTTATTAATTGTTTCAAAGAACCAGCTCCTAGTTTCGTTGATCTGTTCTACTGTTCTTCTGGTTTCTATTTCATTGATTTCTGCTCTGATCTTTATTATTTGTCTTCTCCTGCTGGGTTTAGGCTTTATTTGCTGTTCTTTCTCCAGCTCCTTTAGGTGTAGGGTTAGGTTGTATATTTGAGACCTTTCTTATTTCTTGAGAAAGGCTTGTATTGCTATATACTTTCCTCTTAGGACCGCCTTTGCTGCATCCCAAAGATTTTGAACAGTTGTGTTTTCATTTTCCTTTGTTTCCATGAATTTTTTTTAATTCTTCTTTAATTTCCTGGTTGACCCATTCATTCTTTAGTAGGATGGTTTTAGCCTCCATGTATTTGAGTTCTTTCCAACTTTCCTCTTGTGATTGAGTTCTAGTTTCAAAGCATTGTGGTCTGAAAATATGCAGGGAATGATCCCAGTCTTTTGGTACCGGTTGAGACCTGATTTGTGACCTAGGATGTGATCTATTCTGGAGAATGTTCTATGGGCACTAGAGAAGAATGTGTATTCCGTTGGTTTGGGATGGAATGTTCTGAATATGTCTGTGAAGTCCATTTGGTCCAGTGTGTCATTTAAAGTCTTTATTTCCTTGTTGATCTTTTGCTTAGACGATCTGTCCATTTCAGTGAGGGGGGTGTTAAAGTCCCCCACTATTATTGTATTGTTGTCAATGTGTTTCCTTGATTTTGTTATTAATTGGCTTATATAAAGGCTGCTCCCATGTTAGGGGCATAGATATTTAAAATTGTTAGATCTTCTTGTTGGATAGACCCTTTAAGTATGATGTAGTGTCCTTCCTCATCTCTTATTATAGCCTTTGGTTTAAAATCTAATTTGTCTGATATAAGGATTGCCACCCCAGCTTTCTTTTGGTGTCCATTAGCATGGTAAATGGTTTTCCACCCTCTCACTTTAAATCTGGGGGTGTCTTTGGGTCTAAGATGAGTCTCTTGCAGACAGCATATTGATGGGTCTTGTTTTTTTTTATCCAATTTGATACGCTGTGTCTTTTGGTTGGGGCATTTAGCCCATTTACATTCAGGGTAGCTATTGAAAGATATGAATTTAGTGCCATTGTCTTGCCTGTAAGGTGACTGTTACTGTATATTGTCTCTGTTCCTTTCTGGTCTATATTACTTTAAGGCTCTCTCTTTGCTTAGAGGACCCCTTTAAGTATTTCTTGTAGGGCTGGTTTGGTGTTCGCAAATTCTTTTAGTTTTTAGTTGTCCTGGAAGCTTTTTATCTCTCCTTCTATTTTCAATGACAGCCTAGCTGGATATAGTATTCTTGGCTGCATATTTTTCTCATTTAGTGCTCTGAATATATCATGCCAGTCCTTTCTGGCCTGCCAGGTCTCTGTGGATAGGTCTGCTGCCAATCTAATATTTCTACCATTGTAGGTTATAGATCTCTTCTCTCGAGCTGCTTTCAGGATTTTCTGTTTGTTGCTGAGACTTGTTTTACTATTAGATGTTGGGGTGTTGACCTATTTTTACTGATTTTGAGGGGGGTTCTCTGTGTCTCCTGGATTTTGATGCCTGTTTCCTTCCCCAAATTAGGGAAGTTCTCTGCTATAATTTGCTCCAATATACCTTCTGCCCCTCTCTCTCTCTTTCACCTTCTTCTGGGATCCCAATTCTAATGTTGTTTCACTTTATGGTATCACTTATCTCTCAAAGTCTCTCCTCGTGATCCAGTAGTTTTCTATCTCTCTTTTTCTCAGCTTCTTTATTCTCCATCATTTTGTCTTCTATATCACTAATTCTCTCTTCTGCCTCATTTATCCTAGCAGTTAGAGCCTCCATTTTTTATTGCACCTCATTAATAGCCTTTTTTTTTTTCAACTTGGTTAGATTTTAGTTCTTTCATTTCTCCAGAAAGGGATTCTCTAGTATCTTCCACACTTTTTTCATGCCCAGCTAGTAACTTTATAATCGTCATTCTGAACTCTAGTTCCAGCATCTTACTAATGTCTGTACTGAGTAGGTCCCTGGCAGTTGGTACTGCCTCTTGTTCTTTTTTTTGAGGTGAGTTCTTCCATGTTGTCATTTTGTCCAGAGAATGGATGAATGAGAGAACAAAATGCTAAAAAAATGCTAAAATGGTAACAACGACCCCAGAAAAATATACACTAAACAAATCAGAAGAGACCTGAAACCAGGGGGAAAAGACAAGGGGAAAAAAAAAAAAGAATATGATCAGGCTGGTGAATATAACAGAGCTGCACACTAGATTTTGGCTGTATTTTGGTCTGTTAGAGAAATTGCCTCCCAAAATTTTAAAGAAAAACTTATATACACAAAAATAAGGGTAAATACGATGAAGGGATGGAATATGACTGTAAAGATATAAATTAAAAAAGATTTTAAAAAAGGAATTGATAAGAAGATGGTTGAAGAAAGAATAAAAAAATTAAAAATAAAGAAAGAGAGACTGTGATCAAGTGGTAGACTAGGACATCATACACTAGATTTAGGGTATGTTCTGGTCTGTTAGAATGAAGAGTATCCCAAAATTTTAAAGAAAAGGAAAACATACATATACAAAAAATAAGGTTAAATACAATGAAGAGATAGAATATGACTGTAAAAATGAAAAATTTAAAAAGATTTTAAAAAAGGATAAGATGTTGGTTGCAAATGGAAAGAACAAAAATTCAACTAAAAAAATAGAAAAAGAAAAAAATAAAGAAAATTTTAAAAATTACCTTTGAAAGACTAAAGCATCATGGGAAAAAAGCCAAGCATCATGGGAAAGCCATAAATTCTATATGCTGTATTCCCCTAGTGCTGGAGTTCTGCTGTTCTCATTGATGGGTAAACTTGGTCTTGGTTGGCTTTTCCTGCTCATCTTCTGGGGGAGGCGTCTGTTGCAGTGGTTCTCAAATGTCTTTGCTGGAGGTGGAATTGACCCACCCTTGCCAGGCGCCAGGCTAAGTAATCTGCTAGGGTTTGCTCTCAGGAGCTTTTGTTCCCTGCAAGCTTTCCGCACAGCTTTGGAGGACGAGAGTGAAATGGCGGCCTCCCAATCTCCGCCCTGGAGGAGCTGAGAGCTTGGGGCTCCACTCCTTAGTGAGCCCCCAGAGAAAAGCAGTCAATCACTCCCGTCTCCCCGGTCTCTGGCCACATTCTGTGCTCACCCAGCTTGTGACCGAGCATTTCTATCTCTGGCACACGACCCCATGTGGACTCTCCAAACCCAGCAGATTCCTGTGGTATGCTCCCGTGCCGCTCCTCCCAGGGGAGGAAGGGGAGTCTCCCTAGATCTGCTGCTTGTTGGGTCCCTGCTGGAAGAGTAGTGGCTCGACTGTGCCACAGATCATGGTTTATGGCAACCTCGAGCTGACAGCCCACTCCTCCGCTCTGTCTTTGCAGCTGGCTTCCCCGCTCTGATACCTGGGAGCTCTGCCACACTCAGGCACCCCCGGTCTTTCTGTGACCCTGAGGGTCCCGAGACCACACTGTCCCAGCGAGGGTTCCACCCCCGCTTAGCCACTGGAGCGACATCCCTCAGTGGAGCAGACTTCTACAAGTTCCAATTTTGTGCCCCGCTTCTCTATCAGTGGCTGGTAGCCAGCTGATGGAGGCTCCCTCCCCCTGCAATCTATCTTTCCATATATCGCCTCAGATTCACTTCTCTGCACCTCCTACCTTCCAGAAAGTGGTTGCTTTTCTGTTCAGAGCATTGCTGCTATTCTTTTCTTCGATCTCCTGTTGAGTTTGTAAGTGTTCAGAATGGTTTGATCCCTATCTAGCCGAATTCCTGGGACCAGACGAAATTTAGGTCTCCTACTCCTCTGCCATCTTGCTCCTCCCATCTTGATTGATTTCTTAATGCTGTGCCAAACTTGCATGATCCTACTTGGTCATAATGTTTTATCTTTTTCATATATTGCCATTTCCTATTTGTTTAGAATTTTTTCATTGATGTTTATGAGGCTCATAGGATCTATAGTTTTCATTTTTGTGTTTTCCTTAAGTTTTGGTATCAAGGTTTTTCTGGCCTCATAAAGTGAATGGGGAATTATTCCCTCTTATTATCTGAAAGGGTTTTAATGTTTGTATTTTTTCTTATTTAAATGCTTGGTAGTGGGGTGCCTGGGTGTTGCTGTTGGTTGAGCATCCGACTCTTGGTTTCAGCTCAGGTCGTGATCTCAGGGTGTGAGATCAAGCCCCACCTTGGGCTCCGTGCTCAGGGTAGAGTCTGCTTGAGATTCTCTCTCCCTCTCCCTCTGTCCCTCCCACATGTGTTCTCTCTCCAAAATAAATAAATAAATCTTAAAAAAAAATAAATGGTGGTATTCACAAATGAAGCCACTTGAGTCTGGGATTTCCTTTGTGGGAAGATTTCTAATTATAGATTTTAATTCTTTAACAAATATGGGAACATTCATATTTTCTATTTTTACTTTTGATAATTTCAGAAAGTTATCTTCTCAAAAAAAATCTATTGTTCTAAGTTGTCAGATGTATCACCATAAAATTGTTTATAATATCCCCCCTTATCATTCTCCTAATGTCTATAGGGTCTGTGCAGGTATCACCTAATTTGTCTTTCTTTCTTTTTTCTTGATCAGTCTTCCTGTGGGTTTATTAATTTTGTTAATATGTTAAAAAAAAAAAACCAACTTTGGCTTTTATTGATTTTCTCTATTTTTGCCTATTTTTTATTCCACGAATTTTGCTCTTTTATTATTTCCTTCCTTTCTTTTTAGAAAGGAATAAACAAAGGAAGGAAAGAAATGTATTCAATAGTGTTGACTCTTTATAGCTGTCAATAAAAAAGATGAGAGATACAGTCATTAAAATTGGCAAATAGGAGATCCTTTGTGACTTTCAAGATGTTTCACTGTATAAAAGACGCAGAATCAGACACATCTGAGCTCTGGTAATGGAATCTCTAATTGTCTTTTTGACCATCCAATATATGAATCCAACTTCCTTTATTTGAGAGTCCCCTCCATCCCCCAACACACACACACACACACACACACACACACACACACACACACAATCATACAATATTGAAGTGAGGTAAAACCTATCTTCCACTATACATGGAAAATTCCAGAAACTTACTTTCCCAAGAAACCTTATAGCTAGGGGCATAGGCCCATGACCTAGGTTCTGGTAGTCAGAAATACCTCTCATATCAGGAGACCACAAAACATCTTCCCTGGTGGTAGCAGGAGTTGCAGGAATATTAAGTTCCTGGGGCAGTGATGAAAGTGGTGCTGATGAGGGCATGCAGTGTCCATTTGGCAGTGTTGGCAGTGTCAGCAGTAAAAGCTACAATGATGCCAGAAGTGTACTGACCCAACCATCCTCTTCTGGTTGGATGAGAGTCACTCTTAGCTATACTGCCCTAAAATCTATGTCTGTAGACTTGCTTGGCATTCTGTGAACAACCTAACAACACGACCAATTCATTCTCTACTGAAATCAGCCAGACTGAGTTTCTGTTGCTCACAACTAGGAGTCCTGGCTGAAGCTAAGCTCCACATGTACCAAATGGGTGACTTTGAACTGGTTGTGCAAGATTCTTGAACACCTCTTTCCCAACCATTAAATGAAAGAAATGATACCCACCCTAGTGCAGTTATGATTTTTAATCAAGATAATATATACAAAGCACTTGATACATAGTACTGAATGAAGTTAATTCTATGAAAATAAAAAATTATAAGCCCTTATAAAAGACTGGTTTAGTCTCATTTAAAATCATAATTGAATCATGTATCATAGATCACAGTGGTTAATAAGAAATTTGGGGGTGGAGATAAGCAGTGTAGCCTTTACCAATATTTTAAGAATAAAGAAAGGCAAGCATAAGATCCTAACTCAAGAGGCAGGGTTGAGATAAGCTTTTTTTGTCTTTTAAGGAGTCTGAAGATCTGACCTTGTTTGTAAGATAACAAGCAGGAATTAATAAAGAAAGCAATTTGGAAAGAAAAAGACTGTTGACAAAAGTTCTTTAAAGATATCAAGGTTCTGGATTAGAATCATCTTTGGTTGTACAGATAAAGAAGATAGAGAATTTTACATACCAGTTACTATAAGAAACAAAAATAAGAAGTATTATCCAGGTGGGGGGAAGTTCCTGTTTAAGTTAAATCCATACATACTCTGTATCTTGTCATCATAAAATTGAATTGTTTATTGAAAAAGGCAAGAAGCTCTCCTGTGATTTTCTGCTTTTAACTACAAAAGTTTTATAGTTATCTCCCATGGAATGTAAACCTTGACTACAAAGCTATGATAACTCAAATCTTCCTTTACATAATTGTGCTAAAAATTATATTTGGACACTTAATGTTTAAAGTGATTTTTGCTAGAATATGTTTGTTGTAGTAAACAGAGTTTTACTCTCCTAAATTATAACATACACATCAATTTTGTGTTGATGGTGACCAACTCTATCAAGTCATTAACTGCATTCTCTAACTCATTACTATCTACATGGCAGACCCTCTTGTCTTGCTTTTCTCCTCAAAAACTTGTCTTTAAAATAAAATTTGTGATTCTAATAGATTTGCTTCTAAACACAACATGAAGCTTCTTTCCCTGTTTTCTTTCCTTCCTCCATTCCAGAGAGCAGTTTTGGTAGATCAATGGGGATGACAGCCAGACTGAAAAGGATTAGGAGAAAGCAGTGAGGAAATGGAGTCAGGCAATTAGACTCACTTTAAACTGCTGGAGGTAACTGATAGGGCAGGGAGATAAGATGCTAACTCAAGAGAGGAGAGGGTTAAGATAAAAACATTTCCTTACATGCGAAAGCCTGCATTTGTCTGCAAGGCAAGGAAGGAGCAGGAGCCCATGAAGGAGTAACTGAAAACTCAAGAAAGGAAATAAGATTAATGAAACAAAATCTTGGAAAAATGAGGAAAATACAGGATCAAGGACACATAGTGTGAGACTAGTGTTTGAAAGAGGGAAGGATAGATATTTCTTTGAGGAAAAAAAAGAGAAGGAGCAGATGACAGAAATTTTAGGACAGACACGAAAGCTCATGTTAAGATACGTTTAATATATTGAGATAGAAAGGGCAGTGAAGTTAGTTTGAAGGCTGGAGGAAAATGAGAGTTTGTGGAAATTTTTCAGAGGAGGATTCTATGGAGAAGGAATGAGTTGAATAAAATAATTATTGAGCAGCAGCAAAGACACAAATGAAATGTCAGTGGTAGCAATTAGCAGAGTTCCTTAAAGTTTTGTAGCCACATGAGGGTGTAGAGAATCTCTAACAGCAGTTGAAATATTAGGGACGCTGATCTTCTTTTTTTTTTTTTTTTTTAATTTTATTTATTTATTTGACAGAGAGAGACACATCGAGAGAGGGAACACAAGCAGGGGGAGTGGGAGAGGGAGAAGCAGGCTTCCCGCAGAGCAGGGAGCCCGATGCGGGGCTCGATCCCAGGACCCTGGGATCATGACCTGAGCCGAAGGCAGACACTTAACGACTGAGCCACCCAGGTGTCCCTGGGATGCTGATCTTCTTGTGAAGCTACATGGCTTTTGAAAAGACCCAAGAATAAAACAGAGCCACAAAAATAAAAATAACAGAGCTGGGAGGGACACCTAGGAGATAGTGGGGCCCACATGACCTCCATGCAGAGGGATGGTTGGACGACCCACTGATAGTACTTGACGATAAGACAATGTCCCTTAAAAACTTGAAAATGAAGTGTCCCTAACATTTTAAATTTTGAAATCACAACACACAATAGATCAGAACAGAAATATGCACTGCCATCTTAATGATCAGAGTGGATCCCAGGCCCGCTAGTGTGATCTGATTAAATACATATTTAAGGAAAGTTATCAACCAGCCTGAGAAACAAAAAGAGAGTACTCTCCCAGGGAAAAGGGTAACTAACATAACACACCTCTGAAAGCTCGATCACTGGGTAAGCTGATCATGGGTTTCTAAATCTTCAAGTCTGAAGCTAGATGGAATTCACCAATGTAAGGCCTTTGAGTCTTCATGGGTGACAATGGGCTCATCTTCCCCTGGGGAAAACTCATGTCTACATAGCTTTTTCCATTTTGAAACACAAATTGGTATATAACAGATTGGACAGGGCCTGGTGTGTTTTAGCCTTACTTGCCATGTGAATATTCTTTGCAGGTCCTCCAGATGGCCCTGGATGGTAGAGTCCCTTACTGCAAAGGAAAAATACCCTGTGGTTGGCAGGGCAATTATGCTGCCAAAATTAGGTCAATAGCATTGTGTGCGGCCTTTGAAGAGCTTATAGTCAGCAGTTTTGTGTTCCTCGCTCTCTCTCTTTTTTTCTTTTTTGGTAAAACTCCAGGCTAATGACTCTAGATTGGGCATCTCTATCTCCACAAGAGTCCAGTTAGCATTTTGCAGGTAATATAGAAAAGAGGAGCCATTCCTTCAAAAAGCCCAAATGAGCTGTGCTCCTTGAAAGATCTCCCAACCACAAGATATAAATTTCTCTCCAGGATCTGGGAGGTCTTGTTTACTTAAAAAAAAAAAAAAGTTTGCCAGGTAGATGGAATGCCTTGAGGAAGGGGTTCAGTTTTTAATCTTGAGTGCTGCTATCTTTGAAATCTTTAATATCAGGAAAGCATGACAGCTTTCTCCAAGTCCTTTGCCCTGCTAAAAGATAAACAGTGTGGTTTGCATTTTTCAAAAATGTGCATCCATCTGGATGTCCTCTCATTTTTCTCCACCTCCAACTTTCACACCGGAGTTTTTATGTGTATTGTTGGGTCAGGTATGGGAAGGAAGGAGATGGAGGGATAATATTTTTTAAGATGAAAACTATAATTGATCTATCTGAGGTTTTCCTCTAGCTATGTAACAAGAAAAGGGATAAATGAGTACACTAATGGAAATATTTGGGTTGTAGGTAGCCAAAGACAAGGTTGGCTGGGATGACCCAGGCAAGGAGTAGGAATTAGACAGGAGTGTGTGAGGCACATCTGGAGCTATAATGCATGAAAATGTGGAGACTGAGAGACCCACTGTTCTCAAGAGAGAGTCAATAGAAATTAGACTTCAGAGAAATAAGAAGAATGCCTGGACCAAAGGACATCACCACTTGAGGAGATATGGAGTAGTGAGAGAGCCAGACAGAATGCCAGGCCAGAAATGTCCCTGGGCTGAGCTCTGAAGAAATGGTAAAACCAATAATAAACATGGGATCCAGTGCGAAGTCTGCAGGGGCTCTTCTGTGTAAAGAAAGCCTGATTTTCTTAAGATCTACGTGATCAAAGATATTGTATTAGTAACAAAATAACTCTTTGATAAAATAAAACATAATGAAATATGGCAATTTCATTAATCAAAACAATAAGGATGAATTTTAAATTTTAAAACAAATTTAGAAAGGTTTTTGTTATCACTGGAGATTGGACTCAAGGACGAGAGCAGGGCAGGGGTATTGGGTAGGGTTTGTGGTAGATGACAGAGTTTACGGTACCTCCCTCTACCCTGCTATTTCTGAATCTTTAGAAAATCTTTGGAATCTTTCTGACTCCCCCATGAAAGCTCATATCCTAACCCAAGTAGTGCTGTTATCCAGGAGAGTGAGGATACTTGCAGGGAGCACTCCAGCCCATGCCAGGTTAGGAGCCAGACTCTACTCCAGCATTTACCAACAAAATGTCTTGTCGATGACCACATTAGATACTCACTTGGGCCTCTCAAGTTCAGAGATCTATTAATCTCAATAACACTCAGTGTTCCATGAGTGCAGCATAATGGTTACAAACTAGACTGCCTATAATTGGACTCTGGTTCCTACACTGAGTCACTTAAAATAACTGGCACACAATAGCTTAAATGGTACAGAAGTCAGAAGGTGCAGGAGTTCCAGGAAAGTTTCTGCAACTGAATGATATGGTTGGGAACCTAAACTCTGTTCAGCTCTCCATTCTTTCCAATGTGTTAGATTGCTGTTCCCAGGTTGGCTAGGGGCTGGATGGTCTAGAATGGCCTCAGTAGGGTGACTCAGCTCAGTCCCATTACCCTTCATCCTCCAGTAGACTAGCCCAGGCTTGTTCCCAAGGTGGAAGCAGGGGCTCAAAAGAGAAAGCAGAAGCATGCAAGTCCTCTTGAGAAGGAGGTACCACATGTAGTCACTTCTACCATATCTATTGGCCAAAGAGAGTCATAAGGCCAGTCCCAATTCAAGGGGAAGAGAAACAGCCCCTCTACAGGTAAAGCAACAGACACATTATAAGGGATGTAGATAAAAGTGAGGAAGAACTGGGGCCATTTCTGTAGTCAATCTATCACTTGCAATCAGTAAAGCTTGCTTGTAGGCACTTGGTAGATATATGACAATGGACAAGTTATTTAACCTCTGAGCCTTGATTTCCCCATTTGCAAAATGGGGATAATAATAAAATCTAACTGAGAAGTGTGTTATGAGGATTATATACGTATCGTCTGTGTCAAGGAGATTACAAGAATGTCTTCATTTGGTAAGTTACCAGGTACCAACCAATCCTAGTCCTCATGATTATTACCTAACTGTTCATAGCAGCCCTAGTCTTAACTATTTTATGGATAGAATCATAACTCACTAGGAATTCTGATGCTCAGGACAAAGAATGTGAACGTCACCCTCATGTTTCCTCAAATTCACTTAGCAATTTGTGCTACTGTTCACAGATTTGTCTTAGTGACACTTGTGCTCTGCTCTAATTTAACTAACTCTTCTTGCTAACTAGGATCTAACTCAGTGGTTACTATTCACTGAAAAAAGACTCCTATACTGTCAACATATGAATATCACTAATATTTAAATCATAAACTCTATTTTGAAGTAATTATTTCACATTTTTTGTACCCTGTAAATTTGGAGTTACCCAGGGGTCAGGCCTAGTTAAGTCTGGCCCAAGTTGCTACACTGCCTTCAGGGTGTGCTAAACGGAGGGGGTAGGGAGAAAAGTGGGGAGAACATGTACTGGGGTACAGCTCTGCCTGCAGGGCTTCTTCCCCAAGGCAGGGGCCCTAAGCAGAGGGCTGGGTTGAGCTTAGGCCAGTGTGGCTATCCACTAAGCTCTCTGTTCTTCTAGGGCCAGATAAATGAAGAAGTAGATTAATCCAGCATCCAAGTGTGAAACAAACTCATTTGACCTTGACCCATGGTAAGAATACATTGCCTTTGCAGTTTACAGAACTCCGTACTCACATACAAATACACACTCACATACATATGTACATATACATATAATTAGCCATACAACACACGAGTATATATACATATATGAAATGGAAACAAAACACTTCTGAAACAATACTTTTTGTATATGTAATGTCCTCTGGTATTTCTCCTTCTATTGTATTCTTTTTTATTTGTATTTTCAATTTTTGAAATATTGCTCATGACCAATTAAATTGGTTGGGAAATATTATTTGAACAACTATTTCGAAAACCACCGATTTATGTGGCATAGTGTAAGAAGCACTGAGCAAAACCTCTCTCTTCCAGAAGTTTTCTCTATTTAAAGACTTACCAAGGGGGCAGTGTCAGAAGCTTCTGTGGCTGAAGCAGTATTACACAGTGGTTAAGAGCAAGGAATCTGTAGGGGAAATGCTTGGTTTCAAAATCTGGCTGGGCCACTCATTAACAATGTGACCCCAGCAGAGTTACTTAATCCCTGTAGCTTTGGTTTTCCTCCTGAAAACAAGAGGGATGACATTACCCCTTCATCACTCTTGTGAAGATGAAATGAAGTCACTTGGCATAGCAGCTAACACAAAGTAAATTAGATAAATGATATCTATTACTATTCCCTCAGAAGGTGGTGGTGTCAATCTTTAACCCTCTGGTGAAGCTACGTGGTCCAATTTTTTTCTAGTGAAGAACCCTCTGGCAGGGTTGTGCATGATGAGATACAATACAAGTCTTGGTACAGAAAGGTTAGCACATCAGGGCAGCCCTAGGTGCCTGACACTGAGGCAGGGATGGAGGTGGTGGGAGAGGAAAATTTCTACCAGCCAGGAGAGGGAGTGAGGAAAGAAGTGGGTAGACACTGGCAGCTCTTAGACGGATGTGCCTAGGTCTTTGATCTTGTGGGTGACTGAAAACGTTTCCTGTAGGTCTGCATGAAGTAGATGTGCAAGTGTGGCTCTATAGTATATGTGATTGAACTTTGAACAAACACATTAGAACCCAGGCTGATGTTTGTGCAAATGAGAAAGAGTGACCTTTCTGGGAAATGCCACCCTGCCCAAGGCACGCAGCCTAATAAGCAAACTGGGGGTGAGGTCTCAGCCTCCTCTACCAGCAGCCCTTGTACAGTGCACAGACTGCTCAGCATCCTCAGTGGCCCTGGTGGAACTCTACTAATTCCAAGTTATCCTTGTTCAGGATGCCTCTTCCAGGACTGCCTTCAAACTCTGGAGAACTTTCCTTTACTATTCCCAACAGTACCAGGTCTTCAACTATTAAAGCTATATTTAATTTGGGAAACAGATTTTGATCCCAGAGATGGCAGCAATGAAAATGTGCCATTCAGATCTGCTGCTGCTGGGAGCATAACTGACTGATGGCCCCAGCTGCTGCCCCTTGAGATCTACCATGCTTCCACCTTGCAACTTCCAGACTAAGCATGGTGGGAAATAAAGGCAGGCCCATTTCAGAAAGACATGGGACTCAAGACTTCCCCTTCAGTCTGGCTGAACATTTCTTGTAACTTGGCTGCAGTCTGATATTCTTCCCACTCAGGCCTTCTTCCTTCCCTCTCTCCTTCCACAGGTGTCACACCTGCAACACAGTCTAAAGGCTCTTCCTGCCTTTCCTGCATCCTCCTTTTCCTTGCACATCTAATACATTCTTGGTATCTGATTCTCAGCAGATCCAGACTATACTCCCAGATGCCATGAAAGGGGGGGGGCGTCAATCTGTTTAATACATATTTAGGGCAAATGCTAGAAGTGGCTATAAAATAAGATGAATTTTCTTGTGTAACCAATAAAAAGGGCTCACTGAATCTGGTTAACTATTGAATGAAATAAAATAATGCCATCCTCTATAGTTTGGCCTAAATGTGTACTTGTTCAGGGGCCTAGGGTAGATCTCCAAGTTATTCTTGGGAATGACCAATGAGATTACTCACATGTGCCTGTCTTGTTCTCATTCTGCTCTGGCTCCCACTTCTTCACACCTGCTGCAAAGCCACTGGGAAAAGTCCCATGACTGTCAGCACCCATCCCGAGAACACCAAGACCCAACTGTGCCCTACATGCTCCAAATCTTCCATTCCTCTTGAACTTGAACAGGGCTGAGCCATATAAAGAGACATGGGAGAAGATGGGGAAGGGTGGTTTCCTCTCCAACTCCATGCCAAAGTTTTTACTTGACTTACCTGTACACATCTCTTGTGGCTAAAGAAGGGAAGTTTCAACAGATTCTCCTACTCATTCCTTTTATTCACAAGGAGCTCAAAATCAGCCCAGCTAAAATTCTCTGTTTCCATCCCTATCCAGATTCTTTTGGCCCTCTCTAGGTAACAAACAACAAAACTGAAGATGTGATGAAAATGAAATGATGTATTAACTCTATTTTCTTATTTTCTATATTACTGATGTTTGGGCATCTGGCATCATAGGAGTCTTGCCTATCCTGGAGAAACTGCCCCTCCCAAAACTTGAGAATTCCCAAAGATAGCAAATAACTCCCCTGAGAACATGTCTTTCACCTAGTATCTCCAAATTCTGGTCTCTAAAATGAAGACAGTTGGTACAGAATTAAATCAATTGGGAAGGTGTACATGAGATATTCTGTAAACAAAAGAGGGCTATTCAAATATAACCAACCAACCAATCCAGAGCCCATACCTACCAACTAACTCCTTTACTGAGCTCTTGCAGGTTAAGCCACTATCCCCCTGCCCTAATCACTATAGGGCCTGCTACCTGGCAACTAGGGACAATCCCTACATGCCAGAGCCTGCTGAAATTCTTCAAACTAGTCAATCATAAACCTGCCTAGCCTGCTTACCCAGCCTTACCCATTCCTTTCCACAAAAAGACACACAATAAAGGCTCTTGCCCATGCTTTACCTTCGTTCCTTCTGTCTTCTGAATGACCCTGGCTGGTACTTCCCCATGTGGTCCCACAAGGCATGGCATGCCCCTTCCTCTTGGAATTGTGAGTGACAAACGATCTTTCCAGCAGCCATCATCTCCTGATCTGTTGGCCTCACCATATCTAATAATAAAACCTACATTTTTTTTTACAAAGGAGGGATATTGGGGAAGTTTTAATATGAGGGCATCTATATTAGTAACAGCCAACCTCCAATTTTTTGTTATCTTTGAATAGCCTTCTTATGTTTACAAAATACCTCTTGTACACCTTCCCAATTGTCTTAATTCTATCAGCAACTGTCTTCATTTTAGAGATAAAATTTGGAGATATTTGACCAACAGCAACATTACTGAAAGAAATGTATACTTTCTATCAGACTGTGTGTGAGGCACTAGGACAGAATGCAGAGCACAGGCTGTGGTGTTGGTTTTTAAAAAGTCTCAAAACACATACCAATAAAAACAGTCACAGCCTGCAATACTTGCTGAACACATCCTATGTGCCAGGCACTAATATAGGTTATTTTCATATATTAACTCATTTAATCCTCATGTCAATGCCAAGGTTGATACCCAAGGTGAATACTATTATTTTCCCTCTTTTACAGACAATCTGCAATTAACAGGTTGAAAATTTATTTCTGTCATACAGTATAAGAGCGGCAAATAACTTTAGAGATCAACCCTCCCCATTTTACAGATGAGCTAAATATGTTTATGTGTTCTACTCCACTTGGAAGTTTTGTTATTTTGGAGCACACTCCCCATATAAGGTGTATGTACCCTGATTTTGCTAATAATGAGTTCCGATTCCTGTGACCTCTAGCCCAGCTATGACATATGGGGGAAGTGACACCTACTACAATAATCTCAAATCCTATAATCCATCACACATATTCTGAAAGCACTAAAGGGAAACATGTTAAAATAACCAAACATACCTAGTATATGTCACAAGGCTTGCCTAAATATTTCCCATTTATGCTATTTTGAGAATTGGCTTCTAGCCCAGTTCTGACAACAGTGTTCAAGATTAAGTGGAAGGCCATCTGAGCATGGTAATTGAAAATACAATTTTCCCCCCAAAGGGCTATTAGTTATGAATTTACTTTCTTGTGTGTGTGAGATCCCATTTGAGTATTTATGAAATATGGATTCTGCAATTGTCTCACTTACTGGAAAATAATATGTGTCCTATGAGGTTTCTAGAGGACAATGGCATGTCAACTTTAATCAGCCTTCGTTCAGAAGACTCTGCAGAAGTTAGGCACAGGAGCCCTCCTTAAACTACCTCCCATAGCAACCGCCTCACTCTTGGCAAAGGCACACTTTGCTCTACTCAATCCTGGTGACGTCAGTCACATTAATAAGCTAAAGGTCCTAGACAACGGCAGTCACCACAGAGCCAACTCAAAGCCAGCTTGAGGGGCAGCAGGAGCTCAGTTCCTGGACACAGTCCACCGTGTTTTTAGATTAAAGCCCTTGGCAGCATAACTCCATCTTTAGGCATAGCCCATCTTGGGATCAAATCCATTGGCCAATGACAACCTGATGCATTCATAGGGCTGGTCTGTCCTGAGTAAGACAGTAATGAAATTTCAATGACTTGGATGAGCCCTGTCTTCCCTCCCACCCCTCCATGGTTCTGTACCATGTCTAAAACTTAAAGGAAAGGAGAATACTTAGGATATGATATTTTCCAAGACTGAACAGCTGGCTTAGATCTATCAAATTGCAGCTTTAAATTAATACACTCTATACTTCCCCTATAAATCAAGGAAAACAACAATGTACCAAATAACTGGAAAGAAGGTTTTTGAGTACTTTTAAATTGTGCCCAAAGATTTCTAATTCTAATTTTGAAAAAGGAAAGGATCAGGGTGCCTGGGTGGCTCAGTCGTTAAGCGTCTGCCTTCGGCTCGGGTCATGATCCCAGGGTCCTGGGATCAAGCCCTGCATCGGGCTCCCTGCTCGGCGGGAAGCCTGCTTTCTCCCTCTCCCACTCACCCTGCTTATGTTCCCTCTCTCGCTGTGTCTCTCTCTGTCAAATAAGTGAATAAAGTCTTTAAAAAAAAAAAAGAAGAAAAAGAAAAAGGAAAGGATCTTGGTCGAAAGTCACTGAGTGTGTACGCCAAGCAAATTCATTAGATTCCTTGGCATAATATTTGTGCTTTGGATTCTCCCAATTAAAATTATTAACTCTACTGCATCAAATAAAGTTATAACTTTGATTTCAATCTTTAGCCATTCCATCACCCCTTCAGAAGCATTATATCATTTATTGTCATAATTCAGTGTGCTTTCGTGACCATGGGCTAAGTAACTAATCCAACTAGCTGTTCCTCTAGGTGTTCACTTCATTACTTTATCCATTTGTTGGTTAGGCCAGAAACATTATAATATGTCTGTGGTCAGCCCTCTACCTCCAGCCCAAACTTTGATCTGAATCCATAAGTTTAGGGGCTTGAAAATGAGGAAAATTCCAAGTAGGCCCAGAAAATATCATTTATTAAGTTCTTCAAAAGCTGTGTGTATCTAAAGGAGATCATCACAAGAACTGCTTTGCAGAAAACTGCTTGGCAGAATGGATCATCAGCATGTCAACAATTCTTTACTGAAGCCCAACTGCATTCTCAGCACTAAGGTCCACACTAACCGAGAACAACATTGGAAAACAGGGAGTCAGTTACTCTTCATTGTGAACTTTTTTCCATTTTGCTTTGCTTTGTTTTTTAAATTATACAGACATGGCCAGAATTTGAACCTGCTTTGCCTGGCTCAAACCATGAATACTAACTGACTTAATTGGGAAGATATGCCAGATCCCAGATCTTTGTTGTCTATCTGCTTCTACTCCAAGAAAAGGCTGTGCTTCCTTACAGTGAGTGGCCCAACACAATGTGGCAAAGACTTTCCTGCATTTTCTGGCATGGAATATGGAAAACAGTATATATGGAAAATGTGTGTGTGTGTGTGTGTGTGTGTGTGTGTATGGGGTGTGTATATGTCTATATAATGGGTTTTTTGTCAAGTGACTTTTCTATCTTTGAGGTTTCAGGATAAAGGAGAATTAACCATTCCAGCTCTATTGATTTGCTAGGTTCTAGGATTCCTCCACCAATTGGGGCTTCAAGGTCTATCTCCAAAAAATTTTTGTTGTTGTTGTTATTATTCTGCCAATGGGTTCAAAGCAATAAAACCGAATGGGAACATGTCCTTGAAAGAGGAATTTGCTCTTTTACTCTTAATTCTACAATTGTTGAGGATAAGGGTGTGGTGAATGGACACTAAAGAAAGTTTGGCCTAAAAATGAGAAGACAGAGAGAAGGAAATATAATACTGATCTGGAAGTGGATTTAGATGAGGATTAGCAGCTGCCCTCTCTCCTTTGATAAAAGGGCTTAACTAACAGCAAGAGGAATTGAGGATATATCTTAGGAAAAACTTCCTGACTCTTATAAGTCTTGGCAATGTCTTACCAAAAAGGATTACCCAGTGTACCTCTGAATCTTTTTTTTTAATGTGATGTTGTTTCTGTAAATTTGATGTTTTGCTGTTATTCAAAGTTTTAGACTTTTATATTTTTTCTTCATTACTGAAGTAATGCACATTTATTATAGAAAAAAAGTGGAAACTACTGATAAGCCATGAGAAAAAATTATCTGGAATTCCACCACTCAGAGATAAACACTGTTATCATTCTACAACATGTCTTTTTGGACATTTTTCTCAGGAAATTGGTTAAGTAAATACTGGTACAGTTATAACATGCAGATACTAAGAATGATACACACATGACCCACCCATCTTGGGCCTTGGCCTCCATGTTTATCCAAAATATGTTCTTTGGTTTCATCTCTGGCCTTGGCCTTGGCAAGTGAAAGAGGTGAATGCCAACTTCATCACCATCTGGCAACCTTGAACTCATGCATGTTCAGTAATGTAATGGTGGAACAGATTATCATCACATCTAGTTGACAATAATGTCATTAACTTGAAGAAGACATTTACCAGATTTCAATTTGATAACTGAATAATCACCTAAAAATATACATAAGCATTTTAGGGGGGAGGAGCAAGATGGTGGAGAAGAGACCTAAATTTCGTCTGGTCCCAGGAATTCAGCTAGATAGGGATCAAACCATTCTGAAGACCTACGAACTCAACAGGAGATTGAAGAAAAGAATAGCACCAACTCTCTGAACAGAAAAGCGACCACTTTCTGGAAGGTCTCTTCTGATTTATTTAGTGTATATTTTTCTGAGGTCGTTGTTACCCTCTTAGCATTTTGTTCTCTCATTCATCCATTCTCTTCTGGACAAAATGACAAGATGGAAAAAATGACCTCAAAAAAAAGAACAAGAAGCAGTACCGACTGCCAGGGACATAATCGATATGGAGATTAGTAAGATGTCAGAACTATAGTTCAGAATGATGATTTTAAAGATACTAGCTGGGCTTGAAAAAAGCATGGAAGATATTAGAGAAACCCTTTCCGGAGAAATAAAAGAATTAACATCTAACCAAGTCGAAATCAAAAAGGCTATTAATGAGGTGCAATCAAAAATGGAGGCCCTAACTGCTAGGATAAATGAGTCAGAAGAGAGAATTAGTGATATAGAAGACCAAATGATAGAAAATAAAAAAGCTAAGAAAAAGAGAGATAAACAGCTACTGGATCATGAGGGCAGAATTTGAGACATAAGTGATACCATAATATGAAACAATATTAGAATAATTGGGATCCCAGAAGAAGAAAGAAAGAGAGGGGCAGAAGGCATATTGGAGCAAATTATAGCAAAGAACTTCCCTAGTTTGGGGAAGGAAACAGGCATCAAGATCCAGGAGGCACAGAGAACCCCCCTCAAAATCAATAAAAATAGGTCAACACCCCGACATCTAATAGTAAAACTTACGAGTCTCAGAGACAAAGAGAAAATCCTGAAAGCAGCTCGGGACAAGAGGTCTGTAAACTACAATGGTAGAAACATTAGATTGGCAACAGACCTATCCACAGAGACCTGGCAGGCCAGAAAGGACTGGCATGATATATTCAGAGCACTAAATGAGAAAAATATGCAGCCAAGAATACTATATCTAGCTAGGCTGTCATTGAAAATAGAAGGAGAGATAAAAAGCTTCCAGGACAAACAAAAACTAAGGGAATTTGCAAACACCAAACCAGCCCTACAAGAAATACTGAAAGGGGTCCTCTAATCAAAGAGAGAGCCTAAAAATAACATAGACCAGAAAGGAACACAGACAATATACAGTTACAATAAACTTACAGGCAATACAATGGCACTAAATTCATATCTTTCAAAAGTTACTCTGAATATAAATGGGCTAAATGCCCCAATCAAAAGACACAGCATATCAGATTGGATAAAAAAACAAGACCCATCGATATGCTATCTGCCAGAAACTCATTTTAGACCCAAAAACACCCCCAGATTTAAAGTGAGGGGCTGGAAAACCATTTACCATGCTAATGGACACCAAAAGAAAGCTGGGGTGGCAAATCCTTCTATCAGACAAATTAGATTTTAAACCAAAGACTATAATAAGAGATGAGGAAGGACACTACATCATACTTAAAGGATCTATCCAACAAGAATATCTAACAATTGTAAATATCTATGCCCCTAACATGGGAGCAGCCAATTATATAAGCCAATTGATAACAAAAGCAAAGAAACACACTGACAACAATACAATAATAGTAGGGGACTTTAACACCCCCCTCCCTGAAATGGACAGATGATCTAAGCAAAAGATCAACAGGGAAATAAAGACTTTAAATGACACACTGGACCAAATGGACTTCACAGATATATTCAGAACATTCCATCCCAAACCAATGGAATACACATTCTTCTCTAGTGCCCATGGAACATTCTCCAGAAGAGATCACATCCTAGGTCACAAATCAGGTCTCAACCGGTACCAAAAGACTGGGATCATTCCCTGCATATTTTCAGACCACAATGCTTTGAAACTAGAACTCAATCACAAGAGGAAAGTTGGAAAGAACTCAAATACATGGAGGCTAAAGAACATCCTACTAAAGAATGAATGGGTCAACCAGGAAATTAAAGAAGAATTTAAAAAATTCATGGAAACAAATAAAAATGAAAACACAACTGTTCAAAATCTTTGGGATGCAGCAAAGGTGGTCCTAAGAGGAAAGTATATAGCAATACAAGCCTTTCTCAAGAAACAAGAAAGGTCTCAAATATACAACCTAACCCTACACCTAAAGGAGCTGGAGAAAGAACAGCAAATAAAGCCTAAACCCAGCAGGAGAAGAGAAATAATACAGATCAGAGCAGAAATCAATGAAATAGAAACCCAAAGAACAGTAGAACAGATCAGTGAAACCAGGAGCTGGTTCTTTGAAAGAATTAACGAGAGTGATAACCCCCTGGCCAGACTTATCAAAAAGAGAAGAGAAAGGACCCAAATAAATAAAATCATGAATGAAAGAGGAGAGATCACAACCAACACCAAGGAAATACAAACAATTATAAGAACATATTATGAGGAACTATATGCCAGCAAATTAGATAATCTGGAAGAAATGGATGCATTCCTAGAGATGTATCAACTACCAAAACTGAACCAGGAAGAAATAGAAAACCTGAACAGACCTATAACCACTAAGGAAATTGAAGCAGTCATCAAAAATCTCCCAACAAACAAGAGCCCAGGGCCAGATGGCTTCCCAGGGGAATTCTACCAAACATTTAAAAAAGATTAATACCTATTCTTCTGAAACTGTTCCAAAAAATAGAAATGGAAGGAAAACTTCCAAACTCGTTTTATGAGGCCAGCATTACCTTGATCCCAAAACCAGACAAAGACCCCATCAAAAAGGAGAATTACAGACCAATATCCTTGATGAACATGGATGCAAAAATTCTCACCAATATACTAGCCAATAGGATCCAACAGTACATTAAAAGGATTATTCACCATGACCAAGTGGGATTTATCCCTGGGCTGCAAGGTTGGTTCAACATCCGCAAATCAATCAATGTGGTACAATACATTAATAAAAGAAAGAACAAGAACCATATTATCCTCTCAATAGATGCAGGAAAAGCATTTGACAAAGTACAGCATCCTTTATTGATCAAAACTCTTCAGAGTATAGGGATAGAGGGTACATACTTCAAGATCATAAAAGCCATCTATGAAAAACCCACAGTGACTATCATTCTCAATGGGGAAAAACCAAGAGCTTTCCCCCTAAGGTCAGGAACATGGCAGGGATGTCCACTATCACCACTGCTATTCAACATAGTATTAGAAGTCCTAGCCACAGCAATCAGACAACAAAAAGAAATAAAAGGCATCTGAATTGGCAAAGAAGAAGTCAAACTCTCACTCTTTGCAGATGATATGATACTTTATGTGGAAACCCCAAAAGACTCCCCCCCAAAACTGCTAGAACTCAGACAGGAATTCAGTAAAGTGGCAGGATATAAAATCAATGCCCAGAAATCAGTGGCATTCCTATACACCAACAAGACAGAAGAAAGAGAAATTAAGGAGTTGATCCCATTTACAATTGTACCCAAAACCATAAGACACCTAGGAATAAATCTAACCAAAGAGGCAAAGAATCTGTACTCAGAAAACTCTAGAATACTCATGAAAGAAATTGAGGAAGACACAAAGAAATGGAAAAACGTTCCATGCTCATGGATTGGAAGAACAAATATTGTGAAGATGTTAATGCTACCTAGAGCAATCTACACATTCAATGCAATCCCTATCATTTTGAATGAAAGAGGAGAGATCACAACCAACACCAAGGAAATACAATTATAAGAACATATTATGAGCAACTTTTTTCAAAGAAATGGAATAAATAATCCTAAAATTTGTATGGAACCAGGAAAGCCCCGAATAGCCAGAGGAATATTGAAAAAGAAAAGCAAAGCTGGTGGCATCACAATTCCGGACTTCAAGCTGTATTACAAAGCTGTCATCATCAAGACAGTATGGTACTGGCACAAAAACAGACACATAGATCAATGGAACAGAATAGAGAGCCCAGAAATGGACCCTCAACTCTATGGTCAATTAATCTTCGACAAAGCAAGAAAGAATGTCCAATGGAAAGAAGACAGTCTCTTCAACAAATGGTGTTGGGAAAATTGGACAGCCACATGCAGAAGAATGAAACTGGACCATTTCCTTACACCACACACAAAAATAGAATCAAAATGGTTGAAAGACCTCAATGTGAGACAGGAGTCCATCAAAATCCTAAAGGAGAACACAGGCAGCAACCTCTTCGACCTCAGCCGCAGCAACTTCTTCCTAGAAACATCGCCAAAGGCAAGGGAAGCAAGGGCAAAAATGAACTATTGGGACTTCATCAAGATAAAAAGCTTTTGCACAGCAAAAGAAACAGTCAACAAAACCAAAGGCAACCGACAGTATGGTAGAAGATATTTGCAAATGACATATCAGATAAAGGGCTAGGATCCAAAATCTATAAAGAACTTATCAAACTCAACACCCAAAGAACAAATGATCCAATCAAGGAATGGGCAGAAGACATGAACAGACATTTCTGCAAAGAAGACATCCAAATGGCCAACAGACACATGAAAAAGTGCTCAACATCGCTCGGCATCAGGGAAATCCAAATCAAAACCTCAATGAGATACCACCTCACACTAGTCAGAATGGCTAAAATTAACAAGTCAGGAAATGACAGATGTTGGCGGGGATGTGGAGAAAGGGGAACCCTCCTACACTGTTGGTGGGAATGCAGGCTGGTGCAGCCACTCTGGAAAACAGTATGGTGGTTCCTCAAAAAGTTGAAAATAGAGCTACCCTACGACCCAGCAACTGCATTACTGGGTATTTAGCCCAAAGATACAAATGTAGGGATCCGAAGGGGTAGGTGCACCCCGATGTTTATAGCAGCAATGTCCACAATAGCCAAACAATGGACAGAGCCAAGATGTCCATCAACAGATGAATGGATAAAGAAGATTTGGTATATATATATATATATATATATATATATATATATATATATATATACAATGGAATAGTATGCAGCCATCAAAAGGAATGAAATCTTGACATTTGCAATGACGTGGATGGAACTGGAGGGTATTATGCTGAGTGAAATAAGTCAATCAGAGAAAGACATGTATCAAATGACCTCACTAATATGAGGAATTCTTAGTCTCAGGAAACAAACTGAGAGTTGTTGGAATGGTGGGGGATGGGAGGGATGGGGTGGCTGGGTGATAGACACTGGGGAGGGTATGTGCTATGGTAGCACTATGAATTATGTAAGAGTGTTGAATCACAGACCTGTACCTCTGAAACAAATAATACATTATCTGTAAAAACAAAAAAAGAAGAAGAAGATAGCAGGGAGGGAAAAATGTAGGGGGGGAAATCGGAGGGGGAGACGAACCATGAGAGACTATAGACCCCGAGAAACAAACTGAGGGTTCCAGAGGGGAGGGGGGTGGGGGAATGGGTTAGCCTGGTGATGGGTATTAAAGAGGTCACGTACTGCATGGAGCACTGGGTGTTATACGCAAACAATGAATCATGGAACACTACATCAAAAACGAATGATGTAATCTATGGTGATTAATATAACATAATAAAAAAAATTAAAAAAAATAAAAGTCATATATCCATTAGGAAAATAAATAAATAAATAAAAATATACATAAGCATTTTAGATGTAACCTGGAGGGAAAATCTCTATATGTGCTTAATATTGAAATTCTAACAGCTGGAGTACAAATATTGCAATATTGTATACACACACACAGGAGTAAAATGTTATATTTAAAAGTGATTAATGCTATTAGTTTTATGTACTAAAATGATTATTGAGGGGTTCCTGGGTGGCTCAGTCAGTTAAGCATCCAACTCTTGATCTCAGCTCAGGTCTTGATCTCAGGGTCATGAGTTCAAGATCTGCTTGTGCTCCACCCTGGACATGGAGCCTACTTAAAAATAAAAATAAAATAAAATGATTATTGAAACTTTCAAAAAGTTAAATAAGGGAATAGTTTGCAAATATAAAACTATTAATATAACACTAATATAGAATAAACTAATGCAAATATTAATAAAGAATGAATGAGAATTTTGGAAGATCATGATATCCTTTCTGAACCAAAGCATGTTTATAAAAATTCAAATAATAATATAAAGCAGATAGTATTCAGGTATTTAATTTTATTCGACCATGAATGTTTTAAGAAAAAGTGCTGTTTTGGAATTCTTTATCTTTTTATAAGGTGAATTAAAATGATTATGCAAACTCCACCACCTTAAAATTTCACAATGAGAAGTTCCTAAATCATGGACCACACATCCATAATAAACCAACAAACCATCTTTTCCAGACATAATAAGAATATAAATCATAGAACAAGTTGTTAGAGAAAAATGGGCCCATATGATGCATTTTGTTTTCACTAATCCAATTTCAAAATTATAAACTTTTTAAGAATTCTCTAAGAAGGCAACTCTTTATAGTCTTTTAGCTTAGAGAAGCTATCATTTTAAATAAAAAGCCTATTGAAATTATTGCTATAGCTACCAGTCCTTTAAGGCAGTCAAAGATTTTTGAGATTTGCCAAAGTTATGAATCTTGGATAAAAAGTTCTTCTAGAAAACACACTGTTGAAACCTTTACCTGAATGACACTCTGCTGTGCACAATGGCTGGTGACATTATTAAATGTGCCAGCTGAAAGTGTCCCTCTCTTTAGTATTAAAATATGCAGAACAGCAGCTGGAAGAACTGTCTAGCAGTTGCCAGCTCTGAGAAACTAGTATTATGTTCCTAGAGTATAACAAATTTTGAGTTTTTGACTATTAAATATTAAAAAGAAAACTATGATAATAATTTAAATATCTGCATCCAATTTTAGGTTTCTTACAGTCCAGAAATTCTTTCAGTGACTGTGATACAGAGACTACAGCCTTGGCCTCATCAGAATATTTTCATCCTCGGCCATTTGCTATTTAGAATCGTAATCAGTGCGTCCCGAACATGTAAGTATTACATGTTTGAGACAGAGAGATGTGTGTCTGTTAGGATGTTTTCAGCTGCATGAAACAGACATCCCTACACAAATTAGCTTTTAAGAAGTGAACATGGGGGGGCACGTGGGTGGCTCAGTCGGTTGGGCATCCAACTCTTGATTTCGGCTCAGGTCATGATCTCAGGGTTTTCAGACTGAGCCCTGTGTTGGGCTCTGTGCTGGGTGTGGAGCCTGCTTAAGATTCTCTCTCTCCCTCTCCCCCTCCCTCCTTCCCACTCCCCTCCCATCCCTCTCTGTTTCTCTCTCTTAAAAAAAAAAAAAAAAGTGAGCATGGGAAGGGAAATTTACTGGGTCACAAATCTGAAGAGTCTGAGGTGGTACATAATATTGCTTCAGACAAAGCTTTATCCAGGGCTCAAGGATGTGAAGAGAACCTGGTTTTTCTCTCACCATTTCCTATCTCTACTTCTTAGCTCCCTTAGCTCCATCTTGTTTCCTTCCTTATAATGCAAAGATGGCTTCCAACAGTCCCTGAAGCCACTTGCTCTACATTAGCAAACAGATAAGAAGCCAGTTAGTCTGTCCCAACAGTTCCCAGCAAAAGTCATGAAGTATACCCTGCTAGATGTATGCTTACATGACATGTTCATCTCTGCAACATCACTGTGGTCAGGAGGATACCACATGATTATTTGCTTAAATCAACCAGCTTCTATCCCTGGAGGTGGGAAAAGGTCAAACCAAAGGGGTAGTTTCCAAAGGAGCTGTGGGATGTCATTACCAATAATTAGGAGAGATTGATATTGGCCAGCAAACAAGAGGTGCTAACAACAACATGGAACGATGCTTTCCACTGTTACAATATGATTATAAGTGATTATATATAAAGCATGATCCCAATTTTGATGTATACATTTCTATGCAAATGTCTTTTAACTTCATTTATTTAACAAATTCTTTCTTTTTGGTTTTATAGCTATACCATTTCACTATTAGAATCAATACCTCAGCTAGCACAATTCAGCTAGCACACAAATTCTTGCATGTGTATAAGATGATCTTCAAATAAATTCCTAAAAATTCATTTGTTGAGTCAAAAGATATACACCAGTTAGGGTTTTTACACATCTTGCCAGATTGCCTTCCCCAAAAGTGATACTTCCGGCAGCAGGGTACAGCAATGCCAGCTTCCCATAACCTACCTCACCAACAAATAATTCAAGGACAAAAATACCATCTCATTGTTGAAATATCAAACTGTTTGAGCACTACTAAAGATGGAATTATTCTGATATCAGTTATCCAATGATATTTAATTTTTTGTCTATTAATATTTAATTAGCTATCTGCTGATATCCTGGCTTATTTCTCAATTGGCTGATTATCTTTACATACTAAAAATAGTAAACTCTGTCTGTCATAAGTTGTAATTTTTTTCTCATTTGTCATTTTCTTTTTGGTTTTGTTTTTGGTAGGGTTTAGTTGTTGCTTTTCTATATAGAAGTTCTACATTTTGACATAATCAAAATAACAATATATTTCTTTTAAGATTGCTATCTTAAATGTCCTTTTGAGAAATAACCTTTCTCATCCCAATTACTTCTATTTTTAATTATATTTTCTTCTAGCATATTCATTGTTTCATATTTTACTTTTAAATCTTTAAAATTTACTTTGTTGTAATATATGAGGTCAGGCCATAACCTTACTTTTTCTAAGTGGCTAAACAGGATTCCTAGTGTAGATGTTATGTAGGCTGGTGATTAAGAACACTGGCTTTAAAGCTAGACCACTGGGTTCATGACCTTCAAAAGTTAGGTATCTTTTCTATATCCCATCTATAAAACAAAGATGAAAATAATGCTACCTTCTCTGTAGGGTGGTTTCAACAATGAAATGTGTTAAAGCACATAAAGAATTAGAAACACTCCCCAGAGCACAGCAAACATTAGACATTGCTGTTACTACTTTTTACTGAAAGATCTATCATTTCTCCTTTTGAGATACACTACCTTTGTGAAGTACTAAATATTTATCTATATGTGGGTCTGTTTCCAGAATTTTTGTCTTCTTCTATTGCCTAGTCTGTTTACTTTTCCCTCTCTGCTGATTTGAAAAGGATTCACATCAATATTTCTGAAATCAGCAGAATGAACTTGTGACTTCTTCAGATGGCTTGGTATCTTGTCCTTATAAGCACCAGGAGTCATTTCTTTCTATGTGTCATGTCAATTCTGCACAAGTCAGCTCTCATCCACAAGCTCTGTGGATATCATTTTGTGCTTAATTAGCTTATTCAGTCTCAACTCTTCCACTTACTAGCTCTGTAACTTGGGCAAGTTACCTGAACTCTCTGTCTCAGTTGCTTCATTTGTAAAGTGGGAATAGTAACAGTTACAATCTCATAGGGTTTCTGTGAGGATTAAATGAGATGATGCATGTAAAGCATATATTACAGTGAATATAACAATCCCTAAATAATTGTTAGTTATTAATTTATTTTATTATTACTTTTATATAAGACACATAAGTGTCTTCTTCATTAAAGGGCCTGGCAAGTACTGACATGAGTAATCCAGATATAAGGAATATAGAGAAAAGACGGCCAATGGCATTTTTCAAGTAAAGTTATAATTTTTCCAAGTTAATATATAATTAATAGCACCCCAAATAATACCTTGTACCTAGCAGGTGCTCAAAAAAATTGTTGAACTGGTAAATATAAAGAAATCATATTGTCTTTCTGTCTGTGCAGCACTGAGGATTTCATGTGAAGTGAATATTGAGAAAGAAAAATTTCACTAAAAATGTTCCTCAAGAAATGTAAAATAATAAAACAGTATTAAGATTGTTCAAGGCTTCTGGTACAACTTCATCCCCATGACCATCACATGTTTACACACATGCAGAAGGAGGGATAGTAAAAAAAGGGGAAAATGCTTAGGGATTAGTAGTCAGAGCAATCATTCCATTTTCTTGAGATCTGTGTTCTTTGGAAACATGTCCTACACCACAGAGTAATTATCCTCTCTTATAATCTATGTAACATGCATTCGTATGTGTGTGTGCACAGATTTAAACACACAATCTACAAATAGGCATTTCTTGACATTTTAAACCATTCCAGATTGGCTCAATTCCAGTTAATCACATTAAAATGTCAAGAAATTAAGTATTAAAGATACAATCTGGTCCCTCTTGAACTTATTTACTTGTTCTTAAAAAAAAAAAAAAGATATGGCAGGAAGCAGCTGACTGCTCCCTTCCTTTCAGCAGACATAATCTTCTCGTTTTACTTGGGCAGGGTCTTTTCCCATGCGTGAAAAGATGGAGAGGCAGAGGATCACAAACTCATATGAGAGATGTGGCCATGTGTATTATTTTTCCCTGAGGTTTAAAGTGCTTGGGCAAGGCCATGGAGAAAGATACTTGTGAGTCTCTAACTCCGAGTCATCTTGGGGTTGCCAGTAGCATCTGAGATGTTATGCCAAAGAATTATTAGGAACCAAAACATGAAAATCACTCCCATGTGAGTGTGAAACTCAATCTTCTTGACTTTTGAAGGAGAGATGTTTCCTTTACAATTCCACCATTTTCAATGCCAGTAATTGCACACTGGATCAAACGACTGATGAGTGGAATTGGAAACCTAGAGATAATTTAAGAATAGCTTAGGTAACTAGACCCAGTCTTTGAAGAAGAACTCTATGGGAGAGGTCTTAAATGATCTTAAGTCTTGACCACAATTCCTTAGGTACCACCACAGAACAAGACAATACCACTTATGTTTACCTGGCATCTAAAAATTCAGCTATCAGTTTGTGTTGATTTTTACAGCGATTTTCACAAGTCACTAATTAATTGGCAAATGTTCAATTCCCATCCACTCCAGTTATCTAGGTCAAGAGAAATAAACCTGTCAATGCAGTCAGCAAAAAAAAATAATAATAATAATTAAAAAATAAATTAGAGAATTTCTTTACTGCTCTGTGAGACATGTTCCTCTGCTATAGTGAATCAAATAACACACTTATCATAGTCAACTCAATATTTAAAGGTAGATGTACTTCCTACTTAATATGTAGTCTTGTGTCTTAAATTTGATTTAAGACAAATTCCTGAAGTCCAAGGGCCTTGTACTAAATATTTTTAAGAACAATCAAACAAAAATAGATAGATGATTATGATGAAGATTAGATAGATAGATAGATAGATAGAACATAGGAACCATCTAAAGAACATGCCCCAGGTTAAAAAAGTAAAATATAATTTTATCCATATTCATTAATTTGTTATTCATTCATTCTACACATTTTATTAAATGCCAGTCACTGTTCTATGCATTGAGGATGAAACAGTGATCCAGAAAACAAATATTTTTCTCTGTCCTCACTGGAACTTCTAGTCTAATGGAGGATATTGCCAATGAGATAACCTCACAAGCAAATACAGAATTCACTAGGCCAAGTAACTGCAAATGGGAGAAAAACAGGAGGATCTGAAAAAGCTAGGGAGATCAGGGAAGGCTTCACTGAGAAGTGATAGCTGAGGTGATCTCTGAAAGGAGAAAAGGATAGGCAACGACTAGGTTAAAAAAGGAAGGAAGGGTAGCTCAGGTAGAGGGATCACCATGTGCAAATGCTATACAGCAGGAGAAAGCAAAGAGAGTAGAGATTAAAAAGAAAGTCACTGGAACATTGGGAAACAGGGAGTAGGGTGCAAGATAGAGCTGGAGAGTCCATGCTCAGTTATTTTGTCTGGACTTAAGAGCAATGGGAATCCATTGAAAGAATCTAAGCAGGAGGGTGACGTGGTCAGAATTATATTTTAATAACAATTAGTCTGGATGTGTAGAGACTGGCTTAGAGGGAGCCCAGAGGGGCTATGGGGAAACCAGCTAGACTATCAGGAATAAGCTATTGCTGTTATCTGTCAATGATGGTAGCTTAGATCAAGATGGTACCAGTGGAGATAGATCAAAGAAAACACCACCAGGACTTGAATTAGATTTGGAGGAAAGGGGCAATGGAATAAGCTTATGCAGAAAAAATAAGTGCTTTTGGTGGCAGGAGGGAAGGTTAAAACAACAGCAATACTTTATAAGGCCAAATACTGCTCATGACTCAGGCAACTGGCATTCTAAATCTAAATAAGTCTAAATCCAGAATTGTGACTACTTTATGTTGCTCTGAGGTCTTACACTTGTCTCCCAGAATTAATCTAAGAAAAAACTCCAAGAAAGTAGGGAAGTTCTACTTCTGGTTAAGATACAGAGATGCATACAGGGTGCCTGGGTGGCTCAGTTGGTTAAGTGTCTGCCTTCGGCTCAGGTCATGATCTCAGGGTCCTGGGATTGAGCCCTGCGTTGGAGGGGGGGCTCCCCACTTAGCGGGGAGTCTGCTTGTCTCTCTCCCTCTGCCCCTCCCCCTGCTTGTGTGCACGTGCACTCTCTCTCTCACTCACTCTCTCACAATAAAATCTTTTAAAAAAAAGATATAGAGAGGCATAAGGACTATCACTTCCATCATAACAAAAGAAAATAACAGATAAACTAAAAATTATATTTTTCTTTAAAACCATCAAAGACTTTAGACTACTAGACATACATACATACAGGTCTAAATAAACTAATTCCAGAGAGAGACATGCCATTCAAAGAAGAGCACAAAGTGGTGATTATTTTCATACCAGGGACAAATTGCCTAGCCTGAGTAGAGGCAGGTGGAAAAAGTAGGCCTGACACAGACAAAACAAGTTTTCTGGAATGAAAAGAAACCAATGGAACTTTTAACAACAGTGTGGGCTAGCATGAAATACTGGAATCTGAAACACAAGAATATATATTCCAAAACGGCAATTCTACCTCATGGGAATTCTGCTGAGTCAGGAGCAGTTGGAGCAGAGCTGGGAGGTAGAGAGAAATCTCTTAGTCCCTTGTGCTACTTAGGTTCTACACCCCTTCTGGAGTTAAATCTGGAGGTAAAAATCAAACTAACTAGAACTGCAACCAAATCCCCTTCTAGTTCAAATCTTGAAAATCCCAAACAGATCAGTCCCCCATACATGAAGCAAGAAGTTGGGAGTTAGGCTAAAAGGCTAGGAGAAATCTCCATAATCTCATTGGCAAGAGGTAAACTAAAACTAATTAAACTTGTATCTCAGTCCCAGTTCAGCTAAACTCATGATAGGAACTGGATAAAAATTCCCTTCCCAAGCTTCTGGACAGAGGAAAGGGAAAGGCATCTCTGGTTAAAACAAAATAAAAATATGCAATCTTGCTTAGTCCCTATTGTTCATTCATGCAAAATGTATGACATATAGCAAAAAATTATGAGACACACAAATAAGAAAGAAAATGTGTCCAAAATCAAAAAAAGAAAACAGTCAATAGAGGAAGACCCACTGATGTCCACATACTACAATAAGTTGATGAGGTCTCTAAAATAACTATTTTAAATATGTTAAAGAATTATGTTAAATAAAGATAGACAAGGATGGATGAACAAAAAGGAATTTCATCAGAGAAACTAAAGCTCTAAAGTGAAATTCTAGAATAGAAAAATATGATATCTGAAACAAAGAATGTAATAAATAAGCTTAAAAGCAGATTGAAACAACAGAAAAATCAGTTAACTCAAAGATAAGTCAACAGAAAATAGCCAAAGTACAAAAAAAAAAAAAAAAAAAAAAAGAATTAAAATACTAAACAGTGTCAGAGATACATGGGTTCGTATCAAAGGGTAACTAGAATTCTCAGAGTATGTTCTCTTTCAAAATGGAATTCAATTAGAAGTTGATAATAAATTGATAACTAGAAAAAGCTCTCAAATATTTAAAATTTAACCTATGCATTTTTAAAAGAAATGAAATAGAATTTATAAAACATTTTGTACCGAATGATAATGAAAACACAAACATCAAAATTTGTGAGATGTAGCTGAAGCAGTGCTTAGAGGAAAAGTGATAGCTTTAAATGCATATATCAGAAAAAAAGAAAGGATTTAAAGAATAAAAGGCATAAAGATTGATGAGGAAGAAATAAACTATCTTTGTTTCTGACAATATAATTACATATGTAGAAAATCCAAAGGAATCAACAAACAAACTACTTAGGGCTACTGAGTGAATTTGCAAGTTCATAGGATCCAACAGCAATATATAAAAATCAACTGTATGGGGAAAAGACAGTCTCTTCAACAAATGGTGCTGGGAAAACTGGACAGCTACATGCCAAAGAATGAAACTGGATGATTTTCTTAAACTGTACACAAGAATAAACCTAAAATGAATTAAAGACCCAAATATGAGACCTGAAACCATAAAACTCCTAGAAGAAAACACAGACAGTCAGTCTCTCTGACATCAGCCTTAGCAACATTTTCTACATGTGTCTCCTCAGGCAAGGGAAACAAAAGCAAAAATAAATTACTGGGGCTACACCAAAAATAAAAAGTTTTTGCACAGCAAAGGAAACCATCAACAAAACAAAAAGGCAACCTACTAAATGGGAGAAGATATTTGCAAATGATATACCCAATAAGTTAATATCTAAAATGAATAAAGAACTTATACTATCCAACACCAAAAAATAAATCCTATTAAAAAATGGACAGATGACCTGAATAGACATTTTTCTAAAGACACACAGATGGCCAACAGATACATGAAAAGATGCTAAATATCCATAATCATCAGGGAAATGCAAATCAAAACCACAATGAGATGTTACCTCAACCAGTCCAGAATGGCTAATATCAAAAAACAGAGAAGTAAGTGTTGGAGAGGATGTGGAGAAAAGGGAACCCTCATG
Source organism: Phoca vitulina (assembly GCF_004348235.1). Taxonomy (NCBI): domain Eukaryota; kingdom Metazoa; phylum Chordata; class Mammalia; order Carnivora; family Phocidae; genus Phoca; species Phoca vitulina. Next base: position 29,649,806 of record NW_022589720.1, on the reverse strand, counting down.
CACTGTTGGTGGGAATGTAAATTGGTGCAGCCACTGTGGAAACAGTATGAAGGTTCCTCAAAAAAATCAAAAATAGAAATACCACACAATCCAGTAGTTCCACTATGGGTATTTACCCAAAGAAAATGAAAACACTAATTTGAGAAGATATATTCACCCTTATGTTTACTGCAGCATTATTTACAATAGCCAAGATATGGAAGCAACCCAAGTGTCCATCAATAGATGAATGGATAAAGAAGATGTGATAGATATACATAGATACACACACACACATACACACACAGGAATATTATTCAGCCATAAAAAGAATGAGATATTGCCATTTGCCATCCATTTGCATGGATGGACCTAGAGGGTATTATGCTAAGTGAAATAAGTCAGATGGAGAAAGATAAATACCATATGATTTCACTTATATGTGGAATCTGAAAAACAAAACAAATGAACAAACAAACAAAAACAGAAACAGACTCATAATTACAGGGAACAAAATGATAGTTGCCAGAAGGGAGGGGGATGGAAGGATAGGCAAAATGGGTAAAGGGCAGTGGAAGGTACAGGATTCCAGTTATGAAATGAATAAGTCATGGGAATGAAAGGTACAGCATAGGGAACACAGTCAGTGGTACTGTAATAGCCTTGTATGGTGACAGATGGGAGCTACACCTGTGGTGCACAGAGCATAACGTACATAGTTGTTGAATCACTATGTTATACATCTGCAACTAATGCAACATTCTGTCAACTATATTTTAATTAAAAAATAAATAAAATTTAAAAAATAAAATAAAAAGCTGAACTCAAAAGAAAAAGTGGAGATCATATAAATTAAATATAAAAAGGAGTATTAAAGTAAATAAAAGACTGGGAGAGGGGTGCCTGGGTGGCTCAATCGGTTAAGCGTCTGCCTTCAGTTCAGGTCATGATCCCAGGGTCCTGGGATCGAGTCCCGCATCGGGCTCCCTGCTCGGCAGGAAGTCTGCTTCTCCCTCTCCCACTCCCCCTGCTTGTGTTCCCTCTCTCACTGTGTCTCTCTCTGTCAAATAAATAAATAAAAAATCTTTAAAAAAAAAAAAAGACTGGGAGAAATCAACCATATGATTTACAAATATTTTATAATAATGTAAATATTATAAATAGCATTTTTTATTGTTATTTATTTACTTATTTATTTTTGAGAGAGAGTGCAAGCGGTGGGGAGGGACAGAGGGAGAGAGAGAGAGAATCTCAAGTAGGCTCCATATTCAGCACAAAGCTGAATGTGGGGCTCAATCCCAGGACCCCGAGATCATGACCTGAGCCTAAATCAAGAGTCAGACATTCAAATGAGTGAGCCACCCAGGCCCCCCTAAATAGTATTTTAAATACAAAGATTTCCTTTCAAAAGTGAAAAACAAATCTATTATATTTCTGTATCTTAGTAACAAAAAAATTAGAAAATGAAATTTATAAAATACCATTTATAATAGCATCAGACACCTAAAAATAAACATTTTAATATACATGCAAGTCCTCTATACTTAAAAACCACAAAACACTGCTGAGAGAAATTCAAAAAAAAATGGACAGATATACCATGTTCAAGGACTGAAGGATTCATTATTAAAATATCTATTCTCCCCAAATTAATCTATAGTTTAAAATAATCCCAATCAAAATCTCAGGGTTTTTTTCAGATTTTAAGACATTATAAAATTGAATTAATTAAGATATTATGTTGACCTGAGGGAAAGTTTATGTTCATAAAAGAAACCACTAAAGAAAGTGAAAAAAGGCAAGCTACTGACTATGAGAACACATTTACAATACATGGGTATATAAAGGGATTCATTTCCAGAATATATACAGAAGTTCTATAAATCAATAACTTAAAAATTTAAGTCAATTAAAAGGAAGGGAAAGACTTAAACGGAAATCTTCCAACAGAAGGTATAGAATAGCCAACAAGCACATGAAAAGGTGTTTAACGTAAGTTATCACGGAAATATAAATTAAAGCCATAATGAGATACCACTACTAGCTAAAAAGAGTGACCATATCAAGTGTTGGTGAGGATGTGAAGCAGATGGAATTCTCACACATTGTTTATGGGAGTGTAAACATATCATCACTTTGGAAAACAATTTGGCAGGTTTTTATAAAGTTCAACATACCCTACCTTATGATGTCATTCCACTCCTAGGAATATACTTAAGAGAAATGAAAGCATATGCCTACAAAAAGATTTATACACAAATGTTCACAGAAGCTTTATTCAACTGCTGAAAACTGTCAACAAACCAGATGTCCACCAAAAAGAATAAGCCAACTGTGGTAAATTCATACAATGGATTTCTAGTCAGCAATAGTAATAAAAAAAAGAACTAAAGATACTTGCAACAATATAGATGAATACACTGAGTACAAGAAGCTAGAGGCCAAAGAGTATATACCATCTGATTCCACTTATATTAAGACCAAGTACAGACCAAATTAATATATGATGATGGAAATCAGAACAGGGTTTGCCTCTGGGAGAATGAAGGAATGGAATAGAAAGTGGCACCAAACACCTTTCAGGAAAATGAAAATTAATGGTTACAAAGGAGTACATACATTTATCAAAACACACTGAACTGTACACTTAGATCTGGGCATTTTGCTGTTGTGTAAAGTATGTCCTCAATAAAGGAAAGAGGAAAAAGAAAACAATCCTGAAAGCAAAAACAGTTAAATGTATGAAAAAAACACAGACACACTAAAATGAAGGCTCCATACTGTATTCAAATTACAGAATTTCTTATAAAAACATGACTTCACATGGGGCGCCCGGGTGGCTCAGCAGGTTAAGCATCTGCCTTCGGCTCAGGTCATGATCCCTGGGTCCCGGGATTGAGCCCAGTGGGGGAGTCTGCTTCTCCCTCTCCCTCTGCCACCCCCCCACTCATGCGTACGGAGACTCTCTCTCTAGTAAATAAAATCTTTAAAAAAATAAAAAATGAAAAAACATGACTTTATAATGCAAGAAACAAGTACAAAAAAGTAATATAAAATTAAGCAAATTATCTAAGTTTTACTTTAAAAAACAGACACACACAGAACAGGATTCTTCAAGAGAGAACATTTTTACACAACCTGAGAGATTCCTCCTTTAGCAATCAATGTTTATGGTCAGCTAGCCCCAGGAAAGTTTCTTAACATTTTTATCATAGTGAAATCTAGTTCCAGTGATTAGCCTCAAAGATAATGAGTAGCAACTGATGGAAACAGCCAGGCTCTGGAGCCAGGCAAACCTAAATTCAAAGCCTGTATGTGCCTCAGCTGCTCTGTGACTTGGACTAGAAGCTCTGCCTCTCTGGGGCTCAATTTCTTCATCGGTAAAATGGAGAAAGGTTTGTTCTGAACTTTAAAGAAGATAACATATGGGAAGCACTTAGTGCCTGGCACATAGACAACTCTCATAACCAGTGGCTGCAATTATTACTAATGGGGGGCAGGTAGCCTGAGGAAAGGTGGTGGAAGTAGGAGGGAGCTGAAGTTTTCAGAAGGGAGGTGTTTGTTTTGCTGAGCAACTAACCCCTATGTCACCTTGGCTGATGTCTGAATCTCAGGGAGTACTTTTTATACTAATGGAACCACCATATCCTCCTTCATTTTAGGACCCCAGAGATCTGATTCTGGGTTGGCCCCTTAGCACCCACAAAACGAACAACCGCACAAACAACAGGGCTCAGAATGGCTACCTGGGTTTTCCATAATATGGATGTGGTTCAATTTATAGTTTTTAAAGGATAATAAACTGCCACCAGGTGACTTCAAATCCCATTCCTTCAAAAGAACATAATTATAGGAAGAGTACTTTCAGATCACTTTCCTAAACGTGAGTTTAGTACCTCGGGGCTTTCCCTTATCAAGATCCTCTCTGTACAGTCTACCTGCTCTGTTCCTGTGGAAATAAGCATATCTGCTTCCTTAGCTTGCCTGTAGAATTTGAAGATAATCCCAGTAGAGATTATATATTATCTGGGTCCAAAATAGGATTTCTGTGGTTTCACACTGTTGTCATCATAGCACATCAGAGAATCTCAGAATTTTAAGGGATCTCTTTGAAGATCACACCACCTCCTTCACAGCTCCACCTACTGAGAATCTGTGGTTAGCTCTATCATTTCCATTGTCTTGAACTTCATTACCTCGAAAGGCTCCTTAATTCATGGACAGAGAGCTCAAATTGGAGAGTTCTTTCTTCTGATGAAGTAAAATCTCCCTTTCATATACTCCCTCAGGATTCCTTACCCACCCTTGGAAGAAAAACAGGATTGGTGCATTTCCCCTTCACATGGTAGGTCCTCCCCTACTTCTGGGGTGGCCAGCAACTTCCCTGACCACACTGTCCAAACCAAGATGTTCCTTATCTTTACCTACTTATGCCCTTGCTGTTTCCTGCAAAGTGCTTATCAAAATCTGCTATTGTTTTTTTGTATGTCTTTTTTATAAGAGAATGTCAGCTCCCAGAGGGGCCACACTGAGCTATCTTACTCACGGCTGCCCTGCCAGCACCTGGCACTGACCCAGGCACATCATGGGTACTCAGTGGACACTGGATACGTGACTACATGTCTTTAGATATTTTTAATTAGCTCATATTCTCTCCTTAGCTCTCTGTGACCTGACCATATATCTGTACTCCTTCTGAGGGTTTTCAAAGTGCAAAGGTCAGAGAGCAGGCGGGTAACAAATCTCTGTAAAGGAGACTGGTATAAAGAAATGGGAAGTGGTGAGGTTGTGGAACTAGACAGAGTACATGCTTTGCCCAAAGGCCTCAAATTCAAGAAATTTTTAATCACTAGGATTGCTGAGCATAACATGTCTGTGGCTGGACTGGGCCTGCAGACCACCACTTTACAAGCCCTCTTTCAACCCTTCTTTCTTGATCATAGTTTCCAGATCCCTCATCTCCCTCCCTTGGGAATATTCCAGTATGTCAGTATCCCTCTTGAAGTTTGCTTAATTGACCGGGAAGTCACAGCATGAGGGGCGCAGGGCACATGGGACTGTTACCTTCTGTGGTCTGGATAGTAAACCAATCTCAGAGCAGCCCAGGAGGCTGAGGTCTCTCAGCAGATGTCCTACATTGTTGTTGGCTCCAATTGAGTTTGTAGTCAATATGTCTTTTTTTTTTACCATGAGCTGCTGACAAGCCACTTAATGATAATAATATTTATGCAACAGCCTAAACAAAGGTCTCTGGCCTTGGAAGAATTCAGGCCATATACACTTCTTGATGATGTTTTCTTTCCGCACAAGTCCCGACAAGAAGAACAGGATTCCCCAATCACTCTGATCTCCCACAGACAGATGAGGCCCAAGCAACCAATCAAATCACAAAGGAATAATGCAGTCAGTTGCTTTTCCTGACCAAGGTAATTAAACTAGACCAATAGACCTGGTTGCATACTAAAATCACCTCTGGCTCCATCCCTGGAGACTCTAAGTCTGCAGCACCAGGAGTCTGTATTGTCAACGAGCTCCCTAGATGATGTGGCACATCTAAGAGCCCAAATCTAGAGACCACTGTCTTGCCTAACAGGATCAGTATTGCTTGCAAATTCTCGAAACTCTGGAAGTGAGGCCCTCTCAGGGACAGACACATCCTAAAATTTGAGAGCCACCCATCTAGATCAGGGTTGACAAACTTTTTTACTAAAGAGCCAGATAGCAAGTATTTTAGGCTTTGTGGAGTGAGAGACAAAATTGAAGATATTATGTTGGTACATATTATATAACTGTTTAAAATGTAGCCATTTGTTATAGGTTAAATTGTGTCCCGCCCTCCCCCTCTCCAGAGAAGATATGTTGACCTCCTAATCTCTAGCACCTCAGAATGTGGCCTTGTTTGGAACAAGGATCTTTGAGAAATAATCAAGTTAAGATGATATTATTAGGACAGGCCCTAATCCAATGTGGCTGGTGTCCTTATAAAAAGGGGAATATGGACATAAGGAGAAACACAGGAAAATGTTATCTATAAGCCAAGGAATGCCCGAGGCTACCCTAAGCTAGGAGTGAAGCATAGAATGTGTGCTCCCTCACAGCCCCAAGGAGGAACCAACCCTGCTGACACCTTGATTTTGGACTTAGCCTCCACATATGTGAGACAATACATCTGTGTTTAAGCCACTCAGTTTGTGGTCCTTTATTATGTCAGCCCTAGAAAACTAATACACCATTAAAAATGGAAAAACAAGTCTTAGCCCAAGGGCCATATAAAAACAAGAAGGCAGATGTGGCCTATGGACCATATCTAGACTATGCCCAACCATGATGACGATGGCTCAACATCTTGGCAATCAACCCACTGTTCATAATCTCACAGTAGACCCAGTCTGAGGTGCCCACGTCCAACTCAAATATTACCTCTTGGGAGAGGTTTTCCCTAATCTCTATAATGTTAACTGTGTACTTCAGGGTCTTGCCAGCCTTGCTCGCTGCTACATCCTTAGAACCTGACACATACCAACTTTCAATAAATATTAAATGAATGAGTGAATTTAAGACAGATAATCACAAGCTCAGTTTTCAGAGAGGCAACTTAAAGCCACGGGGTATCACTGATTGCTTGAAGTGACACAGCAGAAAACCCAGGATTAAAATCCACTTATCCAGACTTCTGAACTTAGTCCTTTTACAGGCCACTCCACCTCTTAAACATACCTAAGCCTTTCCTGAAACACTGGCACTTAAAACACAACACGTTATCCACATTTTTACACGAGAGGGATGTTAGGAACTTAGGTGTGATTAACACCCAGCCATTAAGCAGCCACAGGCAGGCTGAGCAGAAGGTACACCAGAACATTTACGAGGAAAACTCTGTGGTAGGTAGACCTTTACCAGGGCTACTTAGCTCCCATCCTCTTTTTAAGCCACACCTTGATTTCATTCTGGGAAATCAGTTCTCTTCCAGTGTGTAGCCATGGCAAAAGGTAATTCTTGAGCCTGCCTTCCAACTACAAAGAAAACGACCAATCCATATGCTACCTGCCCACGGATAGAGTCAGGGGCTATACACGCCTAAGCTCACCTGATGCGACACTGTCTTCCTGACTTTGTAACTCCCAAATGACAGGGGACATAGCATATTAGTTATTGATTGCTGTATAGTAAATAGCCACAAACTTAGCATCTTAAATCGATGTGTGTTTATTTGTTCACAGTTCTGTAGGTCAGAATTCGGGGATGCCGTGGCTGTGTTCTTTGCTCATGGTCTGTGATGGCTAATTTTATATGTCAACTTGACTGAGCTGAGGGATGCCCATATAGATGGTAAAATATTATTTCTGGGTGTGTCTGTAAGGGTGTTTCTGGAAAAGATTAGCATCTGAATCAGTGAGTAAAGGAGCTGGCCCTCACCAACCTGGGAAGGTATCATCCATCTGTGGGCCTGAATAGAACAGAAAGGTGGAGGAAGGGCAAATCTGCTCTCTGCTTAAGCTGGGACATCCATCTTCTCCTGCCTTTGGACATCAGTGCTCCTGGTTCTTGGGCCTTCACACTTGGACTAGCACCTACACTATCAGCCTCCTGATTCTCAGGCCTCAGACGATATTACACGTCAGACAAGCCGGTTCTCTAGCTTGAAGATGGCAGCTCATAGGACTTCTCAGCCTCCATAATCATGTAAGACAATTCCTATAATAAACCTTCTCTTATATATACCTATATAAATATCCTATTGGTTCTGTTTCTCTGGAGAACCCTGACTAATACAAGATCTCAAAGATGCTGGGTGCCTGTGTCCCCATCTGACACCTCTTCCAAGCTCATTCCTGTTATTAGAATTTAGTTTCTTGCAGTTGCAGGACTGAGTTCCTTGTTTCCTTTTTAGCTGTTGGCCAGGGGTCACTTTCAGCTCCTTGCAGCCATTCTGTGGTCCTGGCATAGGGACCCCTCCCCATCTTCAAAGCCAGCAATGGCACATATCATCTTTCTGATGTTCCAAATCTCTCTGACTTCCCTTTCTGCCTTCCTCTTCTGCTTTAAAGAACTCATATGATTAGATTAGGCCCATCCTGATCATCTCCCTATGTTAAGGTGGACTGTTTTGGACTTTATACCCAGAAAATCCTTTCGTTTGAGTACCTAGATTTGTGTTCTACCAAGTAACCAGGGGACAGGAGTCTTGGGTCCTCTATCGAATGCTGCCTACCTAGAGGTCATTTTCATTGCAGAGGTTAACAGTGGTAGGCATGCCCCAGCCACTCAGTTCCTGCTGGGAGACAGAGACAGTTGCTGTGTTTCCCACGTCTTGCTTCTTGGGCTTACGGTGCTTCCTTGGTTCCTATCATTCCCAAGCTTAGTCTCCCAGCCTGTCATCAAATCTTATAACTCCTAATATAAACAAATAAAATCTCCATGTACCAGATATTAGCCCAAACTGCATTCTGTTGCAATCAAGAAACCTGACTGTCTCAAGCTCCAGAAGATGCCCAGCAATCCACCACAAAACAGGGATTCTTGTGGAAGGGGGAGTGTGATAGGGCAGGAAAAATCCATGGGCCGCTTTGTCAAAACACACACCCCCACCCCCATAAATCTGACATGCTGGTTTAAAATACCAGAGTTCTACTAAACCATAGAAAAGCAACGACTATTTAATGTTTTAAATATGGGAACGCTTCACAAATTTGTGTGTCAGCCTTGCACAAGGGTCATGCCAGTCTCCTGTATTCTTTTATTTATTTAATTTTTTTAAGATTTTATTTATTTAACACAGAGAGAGAGAGGGAGTGCACAAACAGGGGGAGCAGCAGAGGGAGAAGCAGGCTCCCCACTGAGCAGGGAGCCCGATGCGGGACTTGATCCCCGGACCCTGAGATCATGATCTGAGCTGAAGGCAGGCGACTCTTAACTGACTGAGCCACCCAAGCGCCCCTGTATTCTTTCATTTAAACAAAAGTAGTCAGTGGTCTATATGGTAAAAAATAAAGTGGTCAGATGAACAAAGACACGTTCTAATTTTTGTATAAGGAATGGGCTACACAGAAGCTGAAATTAAACAATCTGACACTCGTTGGAAAGTGAAAAATCTGTTAAAAAATCTTTTGACCTCATATAGTTATTGTACTAAATTTAAATTCATGTTTTCCTAAAGTGAACAAATTCTTCCCAAAGACTCAGCCAGACAACACATACCTTGAGGTTCAGGTTTCGCACCAGAGCTTATGAGCATGGTCACCTTTCAGTGTAAGAGCTAATATGCACAGGGTTGCTAAAGCGGCTTCCAGGGAAGCTTTCATGTATCAACATAGCCCTTTCCAGTTCAAAGTTTCTGCCCCGGGATTTCTGTGTTCTGTGGGGTGAAAAGGCTTGGTCAATTCATTTGAATCTGGTCACAAGAGCCCAATCTGTTACCTTCCAACCTAGGTTTTTCTGACCCTAGACAAATCCAAAAAGTGTAACTGCCCCAGACTAGACAGGGTGATTGGCCTAGGTACCAGTGGTTAAGCAGTGCACACTGCATAGAAAAGGGAAGACAAAGCCACCCCCTCTCGCCCTGAACCTTGATTCTGAATATAGATGGCAACATTTATGTGGAAAAATGTGTTAGCGCCAGCCTCCTTGAGCAGCACTGGGGTAGCTCTTTCCCCCTTTGTTGAACTGAGCTTGGAAAAAGCACCTCGGAGTGAGGAATGGCTGGCACTGGGCAGAACATGCTGTATATTTCCACAGTCTACTCCAACGTAAACAGACCAGGCTTATTAGTTCGTGAAGAGCCAGGAACTCCCCTGCTCCGGGAAGACAAAGGCCACAGCCAGGGAAATCAGGAAACAGATCAAGTGCACAATTTGTGCCCATCTTCCTCCACTCCCTCCCCGACATATCCAGGGCTCTCACTTTCCTCTGCATAGTTCCACGTACCCTAGAATGTGGTGTTTAGCATTTAGCTCCAGGATGTGGTGTTCTGTACCTTTCAGGCAATCTTGGTTTTTAGGCACAGGCAAGGAAAGTGAAGGAGATATTTCTTACTCTGAGCTCTTGATTACTAGATGCAAAGGGCATTTGAGCACCATGGAGATGTAGCATTCAGACTCTGGAGCCTGATGGCCAGATTTGAATCTGTCAGGGAAAGGGTTCTATTTAACAACATAAACCCAAATCTCAGAGACTAAACAAAACACAGGTTTACTGCTCTCTCGGGTCACTCTACAATGTGCTTTTGTAGGCTCTGCGCCATGCAGGGACTCAGGCTCACTGCATTCATGGCATCACCAGGGCCCTGAAGTTAGCAAGTCAGGGAAGAGCGATCATGGTCTGTAGATGTGTCTCACTCTCACCCACTAGCCATGGACCAGCACTCAGTTACACAGTTTCACCCGCCTGCAAGGAGGTTGGGAAATGCAGTGTAGCTGTGTGCCCACAGGGAAATGGAAAATGGTTTGGTGAACAACTACCTACCTGGTCTCTGCCATAGCTGCTTACTTAAGGAAGTTTCTGTGTTATCTATTTTAGCTTCTTTCTCTGTTAATTGTGTGTATTAGTCAGGATCCTCCAGAGAAACAAAACGCACGCGTGTGTGTGTGTGTGTGTGTGTGTGTGTGTGTGTGTGTGACACATACAGAGACAGAGACAGAGAGAGAGAAAGACTGACTTTAAGAAATTGCCTCACATGACTATTGAAGCTGACTAGGGCAGATCTGCAGGCAAGAGTTTATCTAGGCTTGAGTTTAAATCTTAGGGCAGTCTGGAGGCAAAATTCCTCCTTCAACTGATTGGATGAGGCCCACACATGATGGAGGTACTCTGCTTCAAAGTCTACTGATTTAAATTTAACCTCATCCGAAAAGTACCTTCAAAGCAATATCTAGACTAGTGTGTGACCAAATATCTGGGCACCATGGCCCAACAAGTTAATACATAACGTTAACCATTATAATGGGTATGTTAAATTAGTATAATAAAGCACCCAGGACCATGTCTGGCACCTAGAAAGGTCTCCGTAAACATGAGTTTACCGTCACTACTGTTGTTCTATTATCCTCACTACTAATACCTGAGGCCTGAACACAGTACCATAGCACTGTCGTCTCCCTACCACTCCCCTCAATGACCCCAACAAACCAGCTAGGGAGCTATTGACCTATAAAGGGCTTATCTTACTTAGACAAATATTTTCTTTATTTTCTTTACAAAGCATTTTCCCATCTACTATTTTACTCAGTCATTCACTCAAACTTATGAAGCAGGCAAGGTGAAATTATTCCTACCGTTATTTTTGAGCTGAGGGTCAGAGAGGATGGCTGCCCTCCCACCCACCCTTCCTAATCTGTGCCCTACCCCATCCTCCAGATTCTGTTTCAGGAGAGCCACCTCTGCCCTGTGTGAGAGGTGCCTTTCTTCTAACCTGATCTAAAATTCATTATATATTATATTCCCATAGAAGTAATAATGTAACAAGTGTTGAGTAGGATTAATTGAAATACTCCTATTAATACTATGCTTCAGGTATTCCATGAATTAAATAGGTATTTACACACAGATATAAGGGAACCTAATTCACCATTTAAAGTATTTAAACTATTATTTCCATGGAAAAACTAGCCCCACAATTCAAGAAATCAGCATATGAATGAATTTTGGGCTATGACTCCGTTTACAAGAGGGGATTTCCTGCATGAGTGCAGATACCAATACTGGCCTAGGCACTGCTAGGAGCCAGTTAGAGGTTGTCTTCGGTCTCCTTCCCATTCCCTATGTTCTGGGGCTCACCCTTGTGCGGCCACTCTATTTTCTTCATCATTGTTTATACTAAATAAATAGGACAGAAGCAGAAGCCAAAAGTCTGGGTATCTGACTTGGCTCAGCCCTAACCAGTTGCATGACCTCAGAAAAGTCTTTTTACTTTGGCTTCCTTGACTGCAAATCATAGGGGTTTCATGAACTCATGGGAGGTTGCCTATCAGCTACAACATCTCTCAGTCTACTCTGTGTCACCCTTCCACATGGTCTGATATCTGCCTGATAACCTAGACTCACAAAGCTCAGCTTCCCCTCATCCTACATAGTGGTTCTGAAGTCTCAAAGAGGGATCATAATGACCCCAAAGCCTTCAACACACAAAAGAATCTACTGCTAATGGTGGGAGTTCAGGCACAGAATCACTCTACTAGGCCCCAGCCATTGTCCCCTAAATCCTACCAACTGGGAACCAGCACATTCTCCACCCTCTCACCAGTCAGCCTGGGATTATGTACCCAGTCACCCAAGGTTAGACAGAGAATGTTTATGTAGGCTGAAATGATCGGAGTAACTGAAGCCATGAGTTCAGTTGGAAAGAGTCATTCAATTGCAGATATTGCCCCACAAAACCCAAATCCCTTAGAGAGCAAATTATTTCAGCTGTCTGAGCTGGTGCACTTTTCAATGCAGTTGGTACAGAGCCTCCTTCCCAGTGAAAAGCACGATCCTCTCTCCCCAAGGACATTGGTGACCCCCACAGAACCTTTTCTCCCTGACATGCATGCTGGCCAATCATGCTCTTCTGAAACTAGATACTGTGAGGCCAGACCTGTGTATAGCAAAAGAGGCCACCCAGCTCATTAATCCAATGAAAGGATAGCTTTACACAGGGCACATAGCGTTCCACTCAGCCCATAATGCCTGCATGTGTCTGGGGGCAGCACTGCTGTTAAATATCCAAGACAAATCTAAGCCTGCTGGGCAGTCCACCTACTCTAGTCAACTCTAAGTAAAATAAGGTACATAATTAGTGTAACACAGGCCGAATGGTTCTGAGACCTAGGGTTTGGCCCAGTTTCTGAAACTTGCTTAATAGGTGACCTTGGACAAGTCATTTAAATTCTGTGGGACCTTCTAGCTCTAGGAGTCTATCAACAGAACCACATATAGCCACAGAGTCATGACATTCCTCACTTTTATTGTTTTCTCTCCAAAAGAAGACAGCTAAAAAAATGAAAGAAATACAAACATCAGATACCTTTGACATACCAGGATAGTCTTTCAATTCTCCCACTAACCCAATGAGCAAGTATTATTGTCCTTATTTTACAGATGAGGAGGTTTAGTAAATGCTATGAGCTGACTTGTGCCTCCCCAAAATTCTTAAGTTGAAGCCCTCACCCCCAGTGTGACTATATTTGGAGGAATCTTTAGAGGAGGTAGTTAAGGTTAAATGAGGTCATTAGCATAGGGACCTGATCCCACAGACTGGTGTCCTTGTAAGAAAAGGGAGAGAGCCCTTCCCCTGCACAGAAGAAAGGCCAGGGGAGCGCACAGTGAGACAGCACCTGGCACAGCACGTGCTCAAAAAATCTGTTTGACTGATGACTTCATGACATTCACTTAAACCTGAAAAGTGAACTTGAACCTCCAGTCTCTGGGCTCAGGAAGTTTGAAAACAGTTTTAAATCTCCTGTTACTTAATGAATATTTCAATTTTAAGAATGACAGACATAAACCATTCAACTAGAACTGGATGATTACAAATCTCTGAAATAATTTTTGTTTTTTAATTGCCCACCAGTTTTAAGTCGAAACTTTCTCTGATGCTAGTTCCAGGGTGACACTGTCATTAACACTGCAGTAATCAACAGAAAGCAGACTTCATGGGTTGACAACTTCCACCATCATTTCTTCTATTTATTTTTATCACAGTCTCCTTTGGTCAGGGTAGAAAATAAGTCAGGTTATCATTTATGTTATAATACATAAAATTGATATACCTAAATGACCTGATAACCTCCAAGATTGTTGGGGGGGAAAAGGTACAAAACAGTGTTTGTTAAACATTACTACCTATTTTTAAAATGGAAAAAAATTACACACATGTAAGTATTCATGCATGTACACATGTATGTATTTGCCTGGACCTGCACAAAATATCCTTGAAAGGATTCACCAAAAACACTGGTAACATTGGTTTTCTCTGAGGAGGAGAACTTGAAGGACTCAAAGAGGGAGGGAAGAGAGGCTTTAAAAATATGTGTGTGTGGTTAAAATTATTATTTACTATTCCATTGAGGTAATATGTGCAAATCTTAAGTGAATAGCTCAATGAATTTTTTTAAAGATTTTATTTTATTTATTTGACAGAGAGAGAGACAGTGAGAGAGGGAACACAAGCAGGGGGAGTGGGAGAGGGAGAAGCTGGCTTCCCGCTGAGGAGGGCGCCCGACGTGGGGCTCGATCCCAGGACCCTGGGATCATGACCTGAGCTGAAGGCAGATGCGTAACAACTGAGCCACCCAGGCGCCCCTGCTCAATGAATTTTTACATATGTATCCACCCATTTAAACATACCCTGATCAAAATACAGAACATTTCCAGAACCCCAGAAGATACCTCTGCTCCTACCTAGTCAACACCCAGCCCCCAAAGATAAGCACAGATCACAATATAAATGGATTCACATGGTATGTAACCTTTTGTGTCTGACTTCTTTCATTGGATATTATGTCAATGAGATTCACCCATGTTATTTTTCACGTGGCAGTTCTTTTTCATTACCATATAATATTCCATTGTGTAAATGAATATATCACAGTTTGTATATCTACTACTATTGATGGACACGGAGTTGTTTTCAGTTTGGGAATATAATGAATCAAAGCTTCTGGGAGCATTCTGTAGTATTCTAGGAGTCTCCCGGTGGTCTTACAAGTACTCATTTCTGAGGAATTGCTAGGTCACAAGGTAAAGGTATTTCAGCATTAGTAGATATTTCCAAGCAGCTTTTCCAAGTGTGTGTACCAATTTACACTCCCATCTTCTGTGTATGAGCATTCCAGTTAGTTGCTTCATATCACTGCCAACATTTGGTATTGTCAAAGGGAGACATTTAGCAAGAATCTATATATAGAGAGAGATATATATATCCTTCTTCAAACTTTGAATTTTTAAAAAGATTTACGTATTACAGAGAGAGTGTGCGCACATGCACAAGAGTAAGTGGAGGGAGGAGGGGCAGAAGGAGAGAACCTTCAAGCAGATTCCCTGCTGAGTGGGGAGCCCTACACAGGGTTCAATCCCATGACCCTGAGATCATGACCTGAGCCGAAACAAAGAGGTGGTCACCTAACCAACTGAACCACCCAGGTGCCCCTGCAACTTCTCATTTTAAACCATTTGTACATATTGCCTATTCACGATTAAATAAATAAAAATATAGCATGAACACTTAACAAAAATGAAAGACACAAGCTGGCAAAAATTATTTATCTTTCTTTAATAGAGATGAATGGCTAGGAACTCTCCAGATATTCAGTACAGAAAGGGAACCAAGGGCCCTGTGACTTGTACTCTATAAGTGGTGCTGAGAATCCCACTGAGTTGTCAGCCTGAGAAAGAGGCTAACCACCTGAGACATGAAAAATATCAAGGACCTTAAAAGACCACTGTTCTGGTGAACCCTCGCTGTTGACAGTGGCCAACGGAAGCTCTGGCTAATGAGAGAAACCACAGGAAGACTTAGGAGGTAGCATCCACAAAAGTAGTATTTAGGAGCAGCCTTCTCTGCCACCTCCAAGGCTGCTATATCACCAAAAAATCTCTTCCAGGAAGCACCGGTATGAATAATAGACTAGAGGGTCAAACCAGAGAATCCCCATTACTCAAGATCTTTTACACTATTACTACCTGGCCTGAATCATCTTCAACATCCAAAGAGAGACTACATTAGAGATCACCAGTTTGGGAATGCATACTTCCTTGTCAGGGGAGGACAGCCATTCCTCATTAGGAATGAGGTGACACTGGAGGCTCAAAAATTCTGCATAAAGTCTCCAGAGAGCAAGAGACCAACCATCCAACTTCCAGTAGAGAAGACAACCAGGAAAGGATGGGTTAAATCATCTGCTTCAAGCTCTTTTAACCATGACCCACAAGAAGAAAAACATTTTACATTGAAACCCAATACACACAATACCAAATCTAAATTGTCATCAATTGCAAGATACACCATAATTTTACCACTAAGCAAGAACAAAAAAAGTTGTCCATAATAAAACTCATCATGATTTCAGATTTGTAATGAAAAAATTGTATGTCTTAGATAGAATATAAATTGGATGGAATATAGAGGAAATTTCAAGCAACAATCCTAACCTTTATTATGTGCAATCGACTTTGATACTTACTATTCTGTTCTATTTAATGTCATTTCTCCCCAAAATGCTGGTAATGACCCATTAAGTTGATTTCAAATCCATTAATGGATTTCAACCTACAATTTGAAAAACAATGGATTAGAATTAAAGCATATGACTTCTAAATAATTGTATTAAGAACTCCAAAGAGTTTAAATAAATCTACTGGTAGGACAACTGAATCCAAGTGGTAATTACTGTACAGTATATCAGTACACATCCCTGGGCTGAATTGCCTAGAAACCTGAGGCAGAGCAGTGTGTAAACACTGCTATGGGAAAAATTCAAGACAGTGGTGCTGTGGATGTGCATTGCTATAATTAAGCCAGAAGACATGTCAGCCAGGGCATTTCTGAGTGCTGATTCCTGCATGCCTCCTGTATGTTGTAAGGTATGTGTCCAAAATTAGAGTGACTGAAAGCCCCTAAAAAAGTGCAATAATCCTTCCTTATAACACCCCTGCCTGGGGGTGTCAGGCTACTATTTATAAACATGGGTTAAGAGGGAAAATACCCTAACTTCTGTTTTACAAGTCTCTACAAATGCAAGTATAATAGCCAATCAGAATACTACTCTGGTACCACAGTTTTCCCCATATTTTAGAGTCAAAGCTTTTCCATTCACATGTGAGCCCAGGGAGAAATCAGATGAGGAGTTTTTTAGTTGTGCATTGCTTGAGCACTTAGCAATGCACTGAGCATCATCTGAGGGAGACGTGCATTGAGCGACACAGAACACTGAATGACTTTCTATTGGAATTACAGACAAGTTGAGTATCTTGTCAAGAGGTGGTAGCACAGAACAGATAGCTGAGTTCTATTTTGTGCTTCACATGGAATGAGGACTGGACAAGAATGATCCACCAAAACACAGAAATGGAAAACTTTCACTTTTCAAAGGGTTTCCAGGAGTGGACTCCCTAGGAGCTCTATATACACGGATAAAACATAAATGGAATTATTGTAAGCTGAACAAAGTTTACCTATTTTATATCCAATTTAGTAGGTTTAAAAAAATATTGCCTTGGGGAAGAACATTTGCACATTTTCCCCCCAAATAAGAAAGTACCAATGAGGTCAAAGAGCAAATCAAAGAAAGGATGATCCAAGAAACCAAAACCAAAGTGGTAAAAGTTAGGGCTTCATAAGCAGATAATTAGTCCTTTTAGTGATCTCAAAAATTTTCTTTCCTTTCTCTGCCAGATCAGGCCCATTGCTATTCTTTACTAGAGCTAAGATCTTTTGAATGTTTGGAACCACAGCAATGGGTGGTCGGGGAAGCTCTATCTCACTGTACAGGTTGTTCACTGCACAATGGCACCCAGCCAAGAGGATGACTAGAGGCTGACATGCAGCTCACACTTCTTTTGTCCAGTGTGCCTCCTGGTACATGGCTGCTTCTGCCTGGAGGGAGAGACCCCTCTCTGAGTTTGCAACAGGCACCACATGGGTTAGTGGAGGGCCTTGAAAACAGGGAGGGAAGGGGTGAAGAAGTCACTAGCTCTACTATACTTCAGACACATGGCAAATCACTAGCATTTCTTCCTAAATATCAGCCAGCTCTAAGGAATAAGTTGGCATTTCAATCCAGAAATCGAGTCTTAGTGTAACTCTACATGTACTTACCATATATCTGAAATGCAGCTGTAATGCTCTCTTAGAGCCTATTTATTAGAAATTTGGTTCAAAAATCCCCATGCAATTTGAGGATGAGAGCTGGGGGAGAAGGGAAGAGATGGGGGGAGAGGGAGTATCAGAATTGAGCACCTGTTAAAAAAAAAAAAAAAGAATTGAGCACCTGTGACACAATAGTTTTCTCATATGTTAAAGTATACTCAAACTACAATTATTGTCATTAAAATAGTCTATACTTTGGCATGTCCCCCATAACTTCCTACTATGACTTCCAATCTTAGATAAAACAAAAACATTTCTTCCATGTGGAAAGTCTATTGATTTCCATCACAAAAGCAATAGCTTAGTTCTTTTAATTGTTAATTAGCCAGTCAGAGCATGAGCATAAAAAATAGGTAGCAGGTTTAGGACTCAGCATAGGCATGACTTCAAATCCAGGCCATCTATTAAGAAGCATCAAACTGGAAACCACCTATTGCAACTTCTTGTTCCAGCCCCAGCCCAGCTGCCAGTGTGTTCTCACATTGTTTTTTCATGGATCTCATAGACTAGTCCAACTAGTCCTCCTGCTGCTCAACAAACCCACTGTGGAGCTGGCTTAGCACAACACTGGTCTCCTAAATACCTTCCAAGATTCTGGTAATAAGCCTCCTCCCTTCCCCCTAGAACCTCACCTCATTCCCATAGTTGGACCCTAACTCTCAATCCTTTTAGCTCCTGGAACATACTAAGCTCAGTCACATCTCAAGGCATTCCTGCATGTTCGTCAATCTGACTCCCACTCACATAACCCATGGCTGGCTCCTCTTCTTCCTTCATGTGCCCCATGTTTAGACTTCCCCAGAGAAGACACTCTGTTCTTTTTCACTGCCATTTTTTCCTAATTCCTACCACAACCTGTAAAAAATGTATTTAGTTCTTTGTCTACTAGATTTTCCTATCTGGTAAGGACAGGAACCTTACCTGTTTTACTTCCCTAGCACACTGCCTGGTACAGGGTAGGTAGGCAGTCAATAAATATTTGTTGAATGAATAAATAAATGGATGAACAAACCCTACAGCATTTACATTTTGCCTCTTATGTAGAGCACCCATATAATTTTTCAAATCAGGACACTTTTGAGAGTAAAAGTGGATGCTAGGTACTAACTGAGATAAAACAGGCATAAACCAGGACATATGGTCACCATACCCTATATCTACTCCTACATGTCCCATCTTTACCAACCAAGTTTGTAAGATTCACATTATCTTTAGCTGCCACTTGCTAAACCATTTTCCTTTTGTGAAGACCAGATTCCTTCTCTTCAGGATCAAATCTTTGACTTGATATTTCCATAAAACAGTTTCAACTGAGTCATTAACATCAGCTCCTATAAGGCTGAGCATCTTTCCTTTAGCATGGCCTTTGAACATGTCTTCACTGATAACAATGGTCTCACTCAAGGAGTCCAAGGAAAGATTGCTTCATTTCAAAGGCAGCTGGTACCATCTTGGATATCCAATCCAAGTGTATTTCAGGATAGGCAGCATTAGTGCCACATTCAATAAGGCAAGCTCTACCTCTGTGATGGCTCCACTCCAGCCTCGAAGTAGGAAGGGAAGGAGGACGGCAGACAGAAGGCCAGTAGGGGAGAAAGAGCCTTTTGGATTCAAACCCTTCTAGACTATAACTGGCAATAGCTAGAAGACTCCCAAAAAGGAGGGATGAAGAGAGAAGAGCGTGAGGGTCTAAAGATAAATACTTCTAGTTTGGGTTCCTGGGTCTGCTTCTTTTCAGCTGTGTGACTTTGAAAAAGTTATACTTCAAATCTCACTCACCTATCTGTAGAATAGATATAATCTTACTTAACTCTGGTACAAAGGAGAGGACTGATAAAACACCTAGTATAACACCTGACACACTGTAAGTACTAAATAAATGTTGTTATAAAAATAATCATTATTATTTAATAAATGATGTCACTTTCATTATAAAACTAGCATTTTACTGTAACATAGTGGTCAAGAATTCCAGAGCCCTGGGTTCAAATTCTACCAGTGCCATTTAATATCCTTGTGGCCTTGGGAAAGGTGTTTAACTTCTGTAGACCTCAGAATTCTCATCTGTTAATTCAAAATAATTATGCCTACATCATAAGACTGTTCTGAAGATCAAGTGAGATAATGCATATAAAATGTCTGACGTAAGGCTTAGCATACACTATTGTGTTTTGGAGTAGAATTTATTAGAAGTACAGGTACTAAAATCAAAACAAATAGCAAGGACAAGAATCTTTTGAGAAGCTTGTTGATCTGCCAAAGAGGGGCAGGACTTGTCACAGTCTAGTGTGGTGTCTGGTCCCAAGGAACACCAAGAAGAGGAAAATGAAAAATGGTTTTCTGAGAAAGTTGGGATACAAATTGTCCACTGAGGCTCCCAAATGGAATTAAGAGTAAACAGAAAGTGTGTGCTCCCTGATTGTTTTTAGGTGAAGGTAGGAAGAGAGACTGGAAAACAAGAAAGACATTCCAGTCTGGTAGATTTCAATGACCTCTATTTTGACCTTTTGATCTTGCCATTAAAATCACATTAAAACGGCAGATTCTTTAAGATATTACAACATTCATTTTGTAAACATTCACAGTTTAACATTTCTCCTGTTCTCAATGTTGACCATATTATAAAATTCACACAATTTTAGTTTTGGCCCAAAAACTCAAATTTCTGTCTGGTGACCTTAAAGAGTGCACCTCCACCAGCCTTTGAATGCTTTCCTGACCCCACATTATTAAATTAATGTTGGGTGAAAGTAGGAATGTCTTTGCCTCACAAACGTGATTGTTTTTGAAAGAACACTGCTAATTACCTTCCCGGACATCTGACTCATTATTCCATTCCATGAAGTTTAAGACATGGAAAAATTCATTTGGAAATTCCAATTTTAATGATTCCTCAATTTACAAAGAAACTGCCTTAGGATGCAAACTCTATTCCCTTGATCTTAGCATTGGACAATTGCATATGGGCAAATACAATTTAATAAATACATAGCAAATACTGTATAATGAAGTATTAAAACTCCAAAAGTTGTTATATGTTGCATCATTTGATGAAATGGGACAAAATTCCACACACACAAATGTAGCACACATACACATACATACACAATGAGGAAGTTTAGTCTGAAAAATACAAAAATTTCCATTTGCTTGCAAAAAAAAAAAAAATGCTCTCAACTAAGTGGACTAGAGACCTTCTGTGTACTTTGAAATTAAGAAACTGATGAGAGAGGGCTTTTCAAAATCAAATATCTCCAATCTCTAAAGAAACTGAAAAGACCACATTTTGGTATTAACCTGAAAGAGCTCCTTGACATCCAAACAAACATCATTAAATGGAGAAAAAGAAGCACTTTTATAATAACCATGTCTGCTGGTCTGGTCACCATTATGTATACCCAGACACACCATTTAAGAACCTGTTTTGCAAATCCTAAATGGGAAGGAAGAATTTGCTATACCTCAACTTAAATTTACCGTATTTAAAATTGATTCTGATTTCTTACAATTTTTCCTTTCAAATGAAATCATTTAATCTCCGAAGACTGAATTCCTCATTTTATGACTAAATAATCTGAGGCCAAGAAGACCTACAAAGAAGAGGCCAAATTGAGCAAATAAAAATTCATATGCAAACACTGCATTGGAAAATATACATAATAAAAAATTATTCATTGTTCATCTAAAATTCAAACACAACTGAGTATCCTGTATTTTATCTGGCTACCTTTCCCCTGGGTTACCCAGCTAATGAATGGAAGAGCCAGCACTAGAACTGGATGCCCATTCTCGTGTGCATCCATTCATGAAACAATTATTCCCTGAAACCTAGATGTCCTGGAAAACCAAAAGCTATATAAGGCAGTCCTGCCCTCAAGGACCCTTGAATCTAATGGAAAATTCCAGTACACCTGGAAGAGAGGAGGGAGTGTCAATGTAACCATCTCAGCAAGCTACTACCCAAGAAAATGGTTCTCAACCCTGGCCACCATTAAATCACCTGGGGAGCTTTAATTTTTTTTTTTCAGTGCCCTGAGATGTTGATTTAATTGGGTCTGGGATGGGGTCAGGGAAACTGGCCTTTCCCCCCCCCCCCCAAAAAAAATATTCCCAGATAATTCTAGTGTGCAGCCTGGTTTGCATGATGAATCACACTGATCTAAGACTCACAAATCTCCCCTAAGAAATCTTGATTCACCGAATGGATAGGTCTGTGCTAAAGTGCATGTGGGTGAATATATGTGTGTAGGGGGAAGGGTCCCAAAGCACCATGCTTCCTGTATATCATGCAGGTGTTCAAAATGGCCATTTGGACTTTACAGTAAGATTTGTTGAAAGGAGAGCATTTTGCTGGAATTCATCTTACCCCCGTTCTGGGGTCTTGGTTCTTATTCATTTCTTAGCCTATACATTGTATAGCTGTGTCCTGAAAAATCCATCCTAAGTATACAGTTCATATAACCCTTAAAAACAAATAATGAAGAGACAGTCCCATCTAGTCCTATAGTCTGCTCAGGATACCCCATTACCTGGGGTTAGATATGGAGCCCCTGACCAGGACCGATCCTGTGGGTTTGGCATTGTTTGTATATATTGCCACAGAGGAATGCACTAAATGAAAGCCCTATTCAATCTTATGACTTCCCATGGAGAGATAAATAAAGAAGCACTCTGAGTGTCTTCACTATTGTCATTATATTTATTGCCCTGGTTAGAGAAGGGTCAGAAAGCCACAACTATATTTTCCTCTGCTCAGTTATTATTATTATTACCAAAAGACAGAGTAGCAAATGGACAAAAGCAGGATTTCTCAATACAGTCCAAAAAGCAAGATAAAGAAGCTGATTCACCTCCATCCTGCACTCTCACCTTTTCATTTCTGACATCAGTAATGAGGAAGGCAAGTTTACTGCTTCCATTGCTGCATCTGTTCTCAAATTATGCCATCTTCTAACACCAGCATAACTGAACATTTTTAAATCATTTTGACCACCTCGAGCCATCCAAAGTCCAAAGGAAATGATATCTAAGCCCCAACTCTGAGGACACATGTAGCTGTGGGTCAAGCCCCCTTCCAAAGGGTCATCATTGTGTAATTTGTATTTAGACCATACTTATGTCATTGTTAATCCTCCCATTCCAGAATCCACTTGAGATCAATTCAGCCTATGACAGCAACATTCTTTGGGATAGTTGGTCAGGTCTGGTTTTCTGAGTTTAACATTAAAAGACCTCCCCTCTTTGCAAGTGTTACACTAAAAAATCTGGTACAAATAAAGAGCATAATGGAGCCAATCAGGGCAAATGTATCTATCCAGGAATGATGAGAGGGCACGTTTTTTCAGTACATCAAAGAACTAAATGAGTGTTCAATAATACTAATACCTGGAAACCTCAAGATCAAGACGAATCAAAAATATTCCAAATGAGTCTGATTCGTGTTAAATATTTCCTGTCTCAGTGACCAACAGGCCATGTTAAAACCAGTCTCAACTCCTTTTGGAAGTCTTATTCTGTTACCCACATGAAAGGTAATGTAAGAATTTTGATCAGTGATGCAAGATTACTAATTCTCATTGGGTAATTTTCCCCATTAGTCAGAGATCAACTTTGCCAACTTGGAGGCTTCACATGTTTTGCGGCAGGGTGCCATTAGGAACTAGCTTTCAAACTCTAGGACTAATGGAAATGTATTCTAAAGGCCAAATTCCACCCTTTTCTTACATAGGGACAGTTGCTAAGGGAGCCTCAACTGAATCCCAAGGTCTAGGATCTCCAGTCTTCCTTCGTGACCACCTTTCTCTTATGCCATCATCAGCAAATCCCCATTGACAACCCCCCTTTCTTTTCCCTTGAAAAATGCCAAAATACTCCCAGGAGGAAGCGTTATCTTTCTAAATCCTTAGTTGAACTGAAAAGGAGAGACCTGAGACTTTTAAATCCATGGCAGAAGCAGACTCACTCATTACACCTTTAAGGTCTAGGATACGGACTGAGCAAATATAGACCAATCATAAATGAGAGGTGTTCTGTACCTTCCTCGGCTATGAATCTAATTCATGCAGCCAAGAATACACATTCAGAAATAAACAGGCTGGCTCTCTCTGATGTCTTCTCAACTGATAGTTCAAGTGGTGTGATAGTTATGTTCCTGTAGAAAAGGATGTCAGTTAGTATGCCAAACACAACCCAAACAGAGCCAAGCCATGAATGAGAATCCAGTTCCCCTGCTTTGGATCTAAAGATACCCAACTGGAGGCCCAGTCATGTGGCCTATACAAGTGCCTACAAAATCTACAAAACCCCTGAGAGCTATGTATATAGGTGAGCCAACTCTAATTCACATGCAGCAATGCAAAACCCCTTTCTTCCTCTGCCCCATGGCAAAAAGTGAATCTGTTCCATCTGTTTACAATGATTGCTGTTACTTTCCAGCATAACCATAATCTTATTTTGTAAATCCTATTCCTGACACGCCTCAAACCATCTGTCTATTCTTTCTTGGGTTAGCTTGGGGCTGTTTGGCAAATGTATGTCATTACCTATAAGTGGAATATTTTTTAGCAGAGTACATGCCCCTTTTAAAGGCATGTTGCCATGGCAGCTAGGTGTTCCTAAATAATCTCCTATGGTTCTTCCTCTAAACCTAATATGCCTTTAGTAATTTTTAATATGTGTAAAATAAAGGCCAAGGGACAAAAAGGCATAAATGTAACTACTTAGGCTTAAGATTCAAAGTTTGCACATGTTTTCAAATACAGGAATCAGTTGAAATTTTACTATCAAGTATAAGTACTATCAAAATTTACTAATCAAGTTACACATGTCAATTTGAGGAAAAAGGTAGCCCTTTTTTCAGATTCAGACTTGTAAAAAAGTGATAAAATCTGAGTGGTAGAATTTCTGCTATTTCTTGTCCTCATGGAGCTGGGCCCAGGTTCCCACCAAGTTTCTACATCCTCTCTCTCCTTTATCATTCTGACATTTTGCCCTTGTTTATATATAACTACAAGGAATTGGAAAAGACCTTAGAACCCCAATTTGGAGAAGGATATGTGATCAAGCAATTCGAAGAGCACAGACACAAATGGACAAACACGAGAAAAGATAGCTCACCTCATTAGTAATCAAGGGAATTACAGACTAAAATAATGAGATCACTGCAAGCCTCTCAAAATGGCAAAGATTAAAACCACTGAAAATATTTAGTGAGGTTGTTGGGAAATGGGTATTCTTAGGCACTGCTGGAGAAAGTAGAGAATTCATACAGCTCTCCTTTGGCAGTATCTAGCAACATTTTTCTGGTACATCCCTTTTCATACCTTCTGCTTCATTTCTAAGCCTCTATTCTAAAGAAATACTAACATGAGTACACACATGCAAAACAAATATGTGAATACAAACATATTTATAGCAGCATTGTTTATAAGGTCCAAAAATTGGAAACAGCCCATCAGTAGGGAAATGGTTAAACTATAGCTTATCTACCTGATAGGATACTTTGCTGCAATTAAAATGAATGAGGCAGCTCAACGTCATCTAATATGAAAAGACTATTAGATGTATTAACAATTAAGACAGCAATATGTAGAACATTAATATGGAAAACATATTTGTTATGGAAAACAAATCTCTAGGTCTATAATAAGATGTTAAAATGAGAATCCTTCAGCTTTGTCTAGTGACTCGAAGATTCAGAACAAAGCAGTAGGTGATTAATGCTCTCACACTCCAAAATGAGCTGCTAGACCACCTAGACAGCCCTTGGCAAAGGAGGCATCCACTGCAACCACTAGCCCATCACCCACCTCAAGGGCATAAAAGGACTGAAACTGACAAGGCTGAGAGAATTTCTTTGGAATAATCTGTTGGGGCATGGTGGTGTTTCCACCTTTACCTTAATCTAATTAACAAGAGTTTCAAGGAGATGGATCAGACTGCTGGAGTCTACAAGGGTCCAGACTGGTCCATGACCAGAGTTCATCTATTGGCAAGAGGAAGGAACCAGAGGCACAGGGAGGCCCAGGCACTAAGCGCGTTGCATTGCAGCAACTGCATCCTCCTAAGAGTGACAGCAAGGCTGCATCTGTGTTCCCTCCAGACCACATGCAAAGGAGCCAGCCAGGATATGTTTAAAAGGGGCCCCACCTGTAGAGATGCTGTCAGCACTCGCCACTCATATCCTTTCCATCTCTTGATCATATTCACACACCTGCTCTGGGGGTGAGCTTTCATTCTCTCCAGCAGCACCTGCATCTTTTGTCAGAGGATGCCCTCAAGGTGGTGGACCCCCCGTGTGCAAAGAGAGCCAGAGAGCCTAGGGACTATGTTTGAGACTTGAAAGGACTGGAGGAACTGTTACATATATGAGTGTCCAAGAAAGTTAGAATGAGCCTGCATATCATCTTTATAGAGACAGCAATGGGAAATTATTCTCTACCTTTACCCTACGGAGTCCCATTCTTTCAATATAATGCTAACAATTACACATATATAACAGAGAAAAGTCTGGATGTTTACACACAAAACCAACTGTGATCTCTAGAGAGCAGAGTGTGCTAGGGGATCAGTGAAAAGAACTTGTACATTTCGTTCTACACACTTCTATACCATTAAAAAAAAAAAACATTTGCTCATGTTTTTGGTAAACAAAAACTTAAGATACATACAGATACACACATACTCATCCATGGTATAAAAATTCAGAAAATTAAGAAAAAGAAAACAGACAAACCGTAAACATAATCCCATTCCCCCAGATCCCACCTCTCTTAGTATTTGGGAGGTTTTCATTCCCATCTTTTTCCTTGGGGTGGGCACATTTGCTTTGGGTAGGCAGGATCTCACTGGGCTCCACCTGCCTTGTTAAATTAAACAAGGAAGAGTTGCAAAGATTGTTTACCACCTTTACCATATCTTCTGTGGCTATTTTGGCTATATGAAAATTGGAGTATAGTTTAAAGAAAATTGATTTGAAACTTAATGGGTCTCCCTTATATAGCTTAAAATGCTCGCAATCAAGGTGGAGATAATCATCAGTGACATCTCATGCACTGCGTCTAGACAGTAGAAAGGGGAGGGCTAGAAGACTGGATTTGACTGCTCCTCTTAGGAACAAAGAAATACATCTTCCTTGTCTAGCTGGAAATACGTAGTCAAGGCAAACTTGCCAAGGCTCACCAAGTCTGCCCAGAAAGCCCATCTGCACCTCAAACACCTGAATGCAAATTCAAGAGGAAATTTCATTTCCCTTCTGAGATTTACATAAAAATCTAACCTGTTGCAAATTCATCTCCTAAAATACACAACTTGAGACCCTTAGCAAACGAAGGGGCTGCTACACATGGGGAAATTACCTCCTTGTTTGTTTTCAGTCTTCCTGTTTCTCCTGGGAACCAGAGAGAAAATTCAATTTCTAAACCTTGAAGCAGCATGAACAATGAACAATTGTTAGCCTAGAAATAGCAGATGAAGCCTATTACTGCACAATGGAAAGTAAACGGCATTGTCTTGAGGTTGTGTTTACTATACCGGCTTGGTGGGTAAAATGATACAGTAGAGCGGAGGACTGGTGTCCTACTCATTTGAAGCCTCTGAGAAACTCTACACCAAGGGGAGTGTCCAACTCCTTTCTGTTTTTCCTCTTGTTGAGTATAGGTTTGGATAATTATATGTAATTTCTCATGTCTGACTACACGAATGAAACTTCTTACCAATTTCCACCAAAACCCTCTACCAAATCAATGAAGACAGCATCAACAGAATGCCAGTACCATGCAAATATACAGGAAAGGTCTTCATTTTTCTCATTCAAGTGGCAAACCAAAAGTCTTGAAGAGGCGACAATCTCATGATCCAGCAAAACAGCAACAGAACACACAAACATTCTCTTGGCTTGGAATATGAAAACTTTTTACAAGGGTAAATTAAATTGAGCTGAAATTTTAAAATGGCAAAGTGTAGTTTTTACCAAATTTGTTGGAATCCAGTCATGCACTCAGAATAAACACAAACTGGTGCTAAAGTCCGGTTTCCTTTTTGAAAAAGAAGAAAGAAAAATAAACTTTCTAGACTTTAAAATGCAGCTTTTGAAACAATGTTCCAAGGGCTACTTGGATGTTGGCTGGCACTTACAAAACAATACTAACAAGTTGAGTGTAAATGAATCAAAACCAGACAGATTCTATTTCCCTTTAAGAAAATGGGGTGTTTGGGGGGAAAAATAAATAAATAAAAGCTTCCCAAAAATGTATGTGAATTTTAACAAAAACCACAGTGTTCTGAATAAAAACTAGAGCCATGTCTTCTGACCTTCAAGCAGGGCTGGGTTTCAAAGAGGTGACATGGAGGGGTAAGCGTGACATCCAGGCCCCTCCGAGCAGGCACTGAGCTTTGGGAACACTGTTTTGATTTCAACCTCACAATAACCTGCACAGAAGGTAGGTGTTCTTCCTCCAGCTTACTGATGAGAAAATGAAACTCAGGAACTTGAGTCACCTTCTCTAAATCACTCAGCGCTACTCTGAAGGACATGTGCATTAGGCAACTATTCACAAACCCCCACGCTCCTGCTGCACGAGAGCCATTGCTTACTTAGCAAATACGACTTAGCGATGTTTAATAAGGCAATTCTGAAGCACTTTACCAGTACAACACGACATCCTATCAAGGCCAACACCCGTACTGGCTTAGAGAGTGTGTCTGGGGCAGAACTGGTTGGGGATGGGGGAGTCTCATCTTGATTTAACTTAGGGTCACTGTGAATTCATGTCCTAATTCCAAGTTACTCAACTTTGTGGCAAGTCTATACTAAGTGCTTCACCTGTATTAACTCCTTTCATTTTCACAATTGGCCCCAGGAGTATTGTAGTATTTTTTGTCCCTATTCTATACCTAAGAAAACTGAGGAATGAGGAAGAGGCAGAGCCACAGAGGATTCTAACCAGCCTGTCTGGCTCCTCCAGGCCCAGAGCATGTGCTCTTACTCCCTTGACCAAACTGAAGGGCATCATCCATGTATTACAGAACTGAGTGCAGGCTGACTATAATCCTAGATATTAAGCAGCACTGGCTTCTTGTCTTAGTCAATTCAGGCTGTGATAACAAAATACCACAGACTGGGCAGCTTACAAACAACAGAAATTTACTTCTCACCGTTCTGGAGGCTGGAAGTCTGAGATCAAGGCCACAGCATGGTTGGATTTTGGTGAGGGCTCTTTTCCCGGTTTAGCCAGCACTTCTCCTCATTATGTCCTCACATTGTAGAAAGGGCTGGAGTCTCTCTGGAGGCTCTTTTATAAGAGCATAATCCCATTCATGAGGGTTCTACCCTCATGACTTAAGTACCTCCTAAAGGCCCCACCTACTAATACCATCAGTTTTGGGGGGGTTAGGATTTTAACATGATTTTTAAGAAACATACATTCAGACCACAGCACTTCTCAAGGTATGTGATCATCAGAACTTGATGTTATCTTCCCACCCATTCATTCGTTCATTCATTTTGATTAAGTGCCTGTGATATATAAAAATAGGGGGTTATAAAGAGATCAAAGATGTGCAGGTCCTGTCCTGAGGATATACAAACATAACAGCCTCAAGTTGTTCACATCCCAAATTTACTTGCTTTTAGGTGTTTCCCTGGCCTTCTGCTATTATTTATTTTTCATGTCACTTATTATTATGTAATTTCTTTCTTTTGGACATATCCAAATTTATGGCTTAAATTAGTTTGTCCCTGAAACTAGTGAACCTCATTAAGAGTTAAACAAATGGAGACACAACTTGAAATGAAGGAACTCTTTGCACTCACAGAATATTAGAATTTGAAAGGACCTTAGAGATGGGGCCTGTGTTGGTCAGAGTAGGCTATCTGCTATAACAAAGAACCCCAAAAGTTCTTACTGTTCTCACAAAATCCAGTGTGTGCATTCCTGGTTAAGCCACTTTCATCCAAGTAGTGACACATGGATACTAGGCTACTTCCACACTATGGCTCCACCATCTCAACAAAGGGTTTCAAGACCTTCCAGACCATCCAGCCAGCAGACAGAGAGATAAGAGAAACCTCAGAGAAGGTATGCTTACTCCTAACTGCCCCCTCCCATTTCACTGACAAGAGTTAGTCACATGCCCAACTAGACACCAAGGTTACCAAGAAAAATCAGTAGTGCAGGGAGCGTGCAGTCCATCTCTAACACAGACTCCAAAGCCCACCACCACGCAGATGAGAAAACTATGTCTCAGAGTAGCTAAGTGAGTCATCCAACACACAGGAGCAGAGTCTGTCTTCTAATACAGCACTCTTTGCCTATAATATTGACACTTTCTAAAAAGCCATTTACTGTTTTTATTTCTCATCTCATGCTTACTATAGAAAGTTTGGAAAATACAGAACTTAAGGAAGAAAATAAGAATTGTTCATAATCTTCCAACAATAATCACTGATTATATTTTGATGCCTATCTCCAAGTCTTTTCCATAATATTTGTGTATTTTATATACATATTAATTTTTAAACAAGTCAGGAAATGACAGATGTTGGCGGGAATGTGGAGAAAGGGGAACCCTCCTACACTATTGGTGGGAATGCAAGCTGGTGCAGCCACTCTGGAAAACAGCATGGAGGTTCCTCAAAAAGTTGAAAATAGAGCTACCATATGGTCCAGCAATTGCACTATGGGTATTTACCCCAAAGATACAAATGTAGGGATCCGAAGGGGTACGTGCACCCCAATGTTTATAGCAGCAATGTCTACAATAGCCAAACTATGGAAAGAGCCAAGATGTCCATCGACAGATGAATGGATAAAGAAGATGTGGTATACACACACACACACACACACACACACACACACACACACACACACACACAATGGAATATTATGCAGCCATCAAAAGGAATGAAATCTTGCCATTTGCAATGATGTGGATGGAACTGGAGGGTATTATGCTGAGCGAAATAAGTCAATCAGAGAAAGACATGTATCATATGACCTCACTGCTATGAGGAATTCTTAATCTCAGGAAACAAACTGAGGGTTGCTGGAGTGGTGGGGGGTGGGAGGGATGGGGTGCCTGGGTGATAGACATTGGGGAGGGTATGTGCTATGGTGAGCGCTGTGAATTGTGTTAAGACTGTTGAATCACAGACCTGTACCTCTGAAACAAATAATATATGTCAAAAAAGAAGAAGAAGATAGCAGGAGGGGAAGAATGAAGGGGGGGAAATCGGAGGGGGAGATGAACCATGAGAGACTATGGACTCTGAAAAACAAACTGAGGGTTCTAGAAGGGAGGGTTGTGGGGGGATGGGTTAGCCTGGTGGTGGGTATTAAGGAGGGCATGTTCTGCATGGAGCACTGGGTGTTATACGCAAACAATGAATCATGGAACTCTACATCAAAAACTAATGATGTAACGTATGGTGATAACATAACATAATAATAATATAAAAAATATATATACATATTAGTTTTTAATTACAAAATATTCCATACAGAAAGTAGTATAAACAAACCTATATCCTGCCCTATATACTACTGAGTGTTTAACAAATGCTAATATTTTGCCATATTTGCTTCAGTTCTCTCTCTTTTCTTTAAAAATAAAATGGGTCCAGCTAAAACCCAACCCCCATCTAATTCTCTCTCCTTCCTAACAGAAACCTAGGAAGTGCCATCCTCAAGCTGAAGTGGGTAGAGATCCTGTGCATATTTTTACACTTTTACTATATATTTATACATATTCCATAACAGTGTATGTTCTTTTGCATACTTAAAAATTTTGCATAAGTGGTATAATGACATGTGCATCCTTTCAACCTTACTTTTTTCAGTCAGCAGTATGTTTTAAAACTTATCCATGTTGATACATGGATATCGCTTTCATTCTGCTGAACTAGATGTGGTATTCCATTGTATGACTAAGCCATAGTTTATTTATTCTATTGATATACAGTTAGATGGTCTCCACTTTTTTCCTTTTATAATCATTAAAAAACCAAATTGGCATCAAATTATAACACAGAACTGTTGCCTGCTTTTTCCA
Source organism: Phoca vitulina (assembly GCF_004348235.1). Classification (NCBI taxonomy): domain Eukaryota; kingdom Metazoa; phylum Chordata; class Mammalia; order Carnivora; family Phocidae; genus Phoca; species Phoca vitulina. The sequence goes on along the minus strand of NW_022589720.1, from coordinate 29,617,936 downwards.
CTTAACATTAAGTATTCATACATACTCTTTGAGAACATTATTTTTAGCAGCTGCATAGTGTTCTCTCACAGGAACATGACAAAATTATTTAACCATTCCCACGAACATCCTTTTACATGCATTTAGGCATGATAACAAACAGAAAGACTAAGAAGTGCCTGTAGAGAGGGAGAGTACTACCATGGTTCAACAGCCATGTTCTGGTCCCACACTGTCCAGGTGCAAATCCCACCAAGTCCACTTTCTAGGCAAAATCTTCAACTCCTCTGTGTTCTATAAAATGAGGTTGACCATGGTACTTACACTGAATCCCATAGTAATCCCATGGGTTTATACGCTTTCTGGCTTTTGTGTTGTTTTGTTCTGTTTTTTTTCCCTTGTAGGCAAACAAGGGTAATCCTGCATCCGCAGGTCAAACCTGCTTACAGAAAGCACAGCAACATTCAGGACAAAAAGTCTTGTGAGATCCAAATCACTGACTCCAGCACAGTGCTTGGTACACAGTAAGCATTAAGTGTTAGGTTAAAAGTCTTTGTATTTGTAGTGCCTGAACACAATTGCACACATGCGTGTGCACACAACACTCCCACACAAGTATGTATAATGCTATCGTATTTTCGGTATGTGACATGGCGCTGCTTCACTTAATTCCACCCCAACTTCTCCTTATTGTTAAGGTTTCCCAATCTGTTCCTGACTGTTCCATCTAGCAAATCTTCCAGTTTTGTTGCCTTTTGCAACAAAATCCCTTCAGACTCTTCAGCAAACCCTCACCATCTGACACACTATACACTCAGCCAGTGGCACCAAAACCTATAATTGACTTAGTGAAATTCTTAGACTCTCCCTTTTGCAATTCAATTCAACCAAATGGTCTGTCTATCCCAATATTTTGAAGTGTCACCTCCCACAGGCTCCTCCTCTCTTTTTGTCCTATGAATGATGTCCTACTTCTCAACTGCTGTCACCTGGCTCAAATCTCAGTGCAGATTACATTTTCAAAAAAAAAAAAAAAATGAAGAAACCCACTTAGTTTTTTTAGTCCTTCCAGATATGGCTCAATAAAACTTCATTGGCCTCAGGAGACATCCCCTAATTCAGCTAAACAAACAGTCTTCCTTCTACTCTTAGGAATGCTATTGGGCAGTGTAATGGCCTTTGAAAAACTCTGGAGCCCCCGAACTGCAAAGGGGGATGAAAGGAAGCTATGCATGAGCAGTGAAGCAGTCAAGCTCCAAGTCCTGTCCTCACCTAGGCCATCGGCATGCTCCAAAATCTGATGAGAACCATAAGCTCACAAGGAAGTACTTACTACACAATTTGTCACTGCAATTTCTAAATGGCCTAGGATGACCATAGCACCTTTAATCTCAGTAGTGCCAGGGGAATACTTAAAAGGCCCTTAACTGTTGAAAACTATAATGGTTAGAACTATTTTCATATTATCAAATATGGTCTAAATTAGCTTCAAAAAAGAAGTTTCTAGAGAAGATGAAACACACACACACACACCTCTATGTGATAAACCTAGTTGAAAAGAGGATTGAGTCCCACCCATCCTTTCATGGGGAAAATTAGTACCTTTTAATCTCTAGGAATATATTTACTTTCCTTAGCTACAAGCTTAGTTACACTCTTTGAACTCATTAGTATTAACTCCTTTTCCTACTGCAGCCTGATCAGAATTAATTCTGTTTTGAGAAGTCTTAGCAATGAAATCCAAATGAAGTTTTGCCCTCTGGCCTACACCATTTGGGATTACTCCTATAAGACCATGTCTAGACTCTTAAGAAAAATCAGGGAAGATGTCATCCTTGATTGGCTTGATCATGTTTTTTGAATTTAGGGATGTTAGGTAACACTGTTGCCCCTTTATATACCCTCAGGAGTCCCAGATCCTGTCTTCAAATTGTGGGTATACAGGAATAAAGTAGACACAAATCTTACCTAGTCTATGATCATGTTATCCAAGACCACACTTTCTTCACAAGAATGCCATTAGGAACTGAAGATTTCACAATCACAGGTAAATGCCTATTTATGACTTTGCTATATACCTTCTTTTTCTACGGTTTTGTTTTGTTTAGTCTAGGGTACCAGCAAATATCGTGATTTAAGACAATTAGCATTGACTGCACCATAAACATACCCTACACCTTCATCCTGACAATTCACTCTCAACCATTCCTTTATCAAAGAAGGACAAGCAGAGGAAAAGGAGGATGTAAGTAGAAGATATAGAGAAGGAGGAAAAGAAAGAGAAGGGAAGGAAAAAAGGAAGGAAGGAAAGAAGAAAGGAAGGGCATTGTCTGCCATAGTAGCTGAAAAAAAAAATGATGAAATAGAAAGACTTCAGAAAGGGCCCCAACTCTCAGTACATTCTACTGAGAGTCACAAAGTCTACACCACCTTTAAGGCATAAAACAACCAGCCCCCTCAAATACAGCAAGACTTACAGACCATGATAATGATCAAAAAGTGTTCCATACAGCACCTCAGAAGTATCAATATTGCTTAGCATCTTAAATTAATACAGACTTACATTTCTAGGCTATTTTTAGTATCACAAGCTTTGCTGATATACAAAATGGAGCTCTCTCAATTGGAATCAAATCTGCCTCAATCTGGTAATTGTTGCCTAGAGCACTCACTGCCTTGTAGGGAGAAAGGATGGTGCAAGGAAGAGCAGAGTCAAGGCCACATGGAATTGGCCATAGCTCTGCCTGACAACTGGCTGTATCCACCTTGGACAGTACATTTAACCCCCTCAGAGCCCAATTCCTTCTCTGCAAAATTTACCAGTCTCTCAGGGTACTCCTGAACTAAGTCCAGTTCAGGCTTGAAAATTAAGTCACTTCCTATGTTTCCTTCATCAGTAAAATGGAAAAGCAATACCTACTCTAATAACATGGTATGTGGAATACCACAGAAATTTAAACCCACTGCATAAACCTTAGAGAACTTTCAGTACATTCTACTTAGAGATATAGTCACAAAGTCTATGAATCACAAAGTTTCTAAGAATCTATGGTCTATGGGTCAAGGATCCATGGTTCTCTGGCTCCAAGATATTGCTCTGACAGAACAAAGTTCTTGAGACTCAAAGAGAGAATTTACTTGGATTAGACCCACACTGAGTATCCAGGGTAGTGACCAGCCTTGTAGATAGTCAGGGAGGGATCTGCCTTTCCACCTTGTAATTCAGCCCTTGATATACAAGGTGTGAGTAGGGACACAGTGATTGAATAAAATAAGAGAAATGGAAGAGTCTCAGGACATTTCTGCCATTAGCATTATTCCCACCTTCTGACTTCTTGGGAAATGCCACCCACTGAACACCCTGTTATTTAGAGGAACACAGGACAGGAAGGGGGACAGAATGGGACATTTTCTTATCTTCTATCCCCATCTCACTCCCCCAACTGACTTGGAGGGAGAATGGCAGTGGCAGCAAAGGCCACACAGCTAGAAGTAAACTGAGTATAAAAAGAGGACACACCCAGAAATGCAGTGGGAGCCTGAGTGATATGGACGTCCCTTGCTACAGATAAAGTACAGGAATGAGAAATCACGGGGCTCAGCCTTCTTTGTGGTGGATGTTAATCCCGCTCCAAGCATTATAAAAAAAGTTGCATTAATGTCTACTATTGAGTTCCTTGGTAAGGTGGGGCTCCTGCCCTCCAAGTCAAGTGAAAAGGGACCAGCAAGAATCTGAAAGCATTGGAGGAAAGCAGCCCATCTCCACAGAAATTGCAATCCAAGTGGAAAATGCATGTTTTAATTGCAATGGTTCAAGACCACCAAAGAAAATGCTCCAATGAATTGAAAGCCTGTTTCTAACTGAATCACACGAGACTGTAGCACATTTCCAGTAGAGAAGGTAACTACTGGAGTCAGCCAAAAGATAAGAATATCTAACCCACAGGCAAATTACAATGTATGAAGGTTGTCCTTATTTTTTTTAAGATTTTTCAAATTAGCATGCTGTATCTTTTCTTCTGACAGAGTCAGAAGGCAACGGACACAAAAACTAATGATGTAATGTATGGTGATTAATATAACATAGTAAAATTAAATTAAATTAAAAAAAACAAAAACTAATGATGTAATGTATGGTGATTAACATAACATAATAAAATTAAATTAAAAAAAAAAAAAGAAGGCAACGGACACCCAAAGGGGAAGAAATACCCAGGGAGAAGGCCAAGTCTCTGAGAAGTGAAAACATCTCTTCCATTTCTTTTCTAGTTAATACCTTGGGCTTCTGCACAAGGAAAAAAGCTGCAAATGCATGACTGTCTTCATTTTGTATGTTCACAGTCCCATAAAGAGCTAATAAACTAGCCAAGCCTGCAAAAAATCTTGTCTGGACATTTTCAGGATTTAGACCAAAAGGCCTAGAAGGGCCTGGTGAAAGCTTCGTAAATGGAGGCGTTCCGGTTAGCCCCCCTATCTGGGAAGCCAGGCTCATGCAGTCAGTACAGTCAACATTTCCTATTGGCAAATGCCTACACAGTCATACGTGTTGGAAACCCTGAGTAGTTCGATGGTGTCATCCCTATTTTTCAGACCGAGAGAGGAGGATAAAAGTTGAATAAGTCATCCATCCATCACCTGCAGCAACATGGAGTGCCAGAATCAGGGTACAGCCTCCCTCCCGGACCACACCCACCAGCCTGCTCCCTGTCAGGGCTCCCCAAGCTTCAGCTTCACTTGGTGCAGCTCACCTCCTCTGAGTGCCCCTGTCCTCCCTATGAGGAGACTCAGCAGCAGCAGAGAACAGCCAGGATCAAAATGCTCGCCATTTCAGAGTTTCAGAAATCCTCATAGAACTAGTATAACCACCCCTCCCCCAAATCCCGAGGAATTGGACAAGCAGGCAGGGAGGCTGTTGGTGGGGAATGGAGAAGTAACTTGGCCCCACTCTCTTCTTCTTGCCTCCCAAGAAAAAACAGTAATAGCACAATTCTCCCCTCCTTGTTACCCCATTCACCAAGCAGGTGTGGCCAGGAACTAGAAAATTCTCAGGTGTGGGGCTGGTCCTTCCTCACCCTTGGGTGTCAACCAATCGGCAACAGGAGATTTACTGGGGAAAGACAAACTGAGGTTTTCTTGTTTTTTTAAGATTTGAGACACATTTATACTCATTTTACACTTTAATAGGAATTCTTAGGAAGGAAATGATGAGGATTGGGGGCCGGGCTATACCCTTTCTTTGGAAGCCTGGATGACGGTCAACTTGGCAAATTAAAGGCACTTGTCTTGGGCCCAGGAACACACACTCTCCACAGCTTCCTTCTTTAGCTGCATGTGGTAGAGTTTTCACTTTTACAATAATTCTTCATGGAAGAAGGATGAAAGTTGTACTTAATGAAGTTTTGGAAAAAGAATCTGATCCTTGCTCTGGCGCTCAGATGCTGCATTTTTGTAAACAGCGTGCAAGGGTCTTTGTAAGATTTATAGGAAATGGCAATTGGCAAAGAAAAACGTTAGCTCCTACTCTGGCCCCGTAAAGCTGTCTGGCTGGCTTTGTAGAGCTCTCAAAGAACGTTATTGAAAACAAAGGAGAAATCAATACCATTCAGGCCACTGCCAGCTGTGGGCCTCCAAAGTGAATCCGCCTGGCTTCTCCTACCTCTCCGAATAGTGAGCGTCGGCTTCAAACAGACTGCAAAGTAGTTACGGCCCTCCTCCCCGAATCCTTAGAAAATTGTCCCTGAAATGAAAGGTCTGCAAAATCTTTCATCTGCAAGGGGGTAGTAATGCAAGGATTTTTCAGGTCAGAGCAAATGATAAGAAAGGAATGGCCACTTTCTGCTCATCATGTAGTGAATTTGATACCTACACTTGTTAGATGCGAGCCAGCCCTCCAAGTTGAGTCTGTCCAAGCCTACCAGTAGCGTCTCGGGTTACCAAGAACCAAGTAATTAATAGGGGGTAGCCAGACTAATTATGAGTTTGGAAAGGAAAGAAAGGAGAAGCAACAATCGCTGAGAATGGGGTCTTGTGTAACAGAATACAAAGTCTTTATTTCAGAACTTTGTTCCAGGGACAGTAGTGATTAACTATCGAACACCCTCCTCCCACCTTGAAATAAAAAATTCCAAATGATTATGTCTTAGACCTTGCTCTTAGAACCTCCTCCTTTTCAGCCCCAAATGAAACAACTTACAGGTTAATACACCAATTACACCTCCACAAAGCAACATTCTCTTCTTCAACATTCTCTTCTGCAGGAGTTGTCAATGAGGAGCTCTGCACAGGATTTTGTTGAATAAAAAAGAATCTGTGCTTCTAATGTCACAAACAGCCCCCTCCCCATCAACTCCCTTAATTTACAGTTGATGGCCTATCTCTTCACCTTGTCAATCTTCAAATGCTTATTCTCTAACCATGATAGGGAAATGCCAAGTTCTCTGCAGAGTGAGGAAAAGTTTCTCAGTTATGCATCCAAATGTACTTGTCACACAAAAGAGCCCCAGTGCTGACTTGCCCGAGTCAGCTCTGAGCGACAAACTTTAGCCCTTACCACCCTGAAGACAAAAGCAGGCACACATAAACATTGCAGCAGCTCCTGGCATGGCTCCGGTCAGGCCAAGCATTCATGCCGGGAGTGTGGAATTTCCCTGTCACATAAAACCATAGTGGGGTCAAGAGGCAGATACACTAATCAAGGAGCAGAGCGGGACCTTTCAAGGTGTTCTCTGGCTTCGATGTTGGGGGAGGGAAAGCAGTCCTTCTGGCAGGTTTAAATGTCCCAGCAAAGGAACTTCACTCCATTAGTGAATCCCTCAGCAGACTGACAAGGCAATTAACAATAGATAAAAATGTACTAAACACCTACTCTGTGCAAGGCATTAAGATAAGAACTTGTTAAGACTATAAGAAGTGGAACAGGGTCCAGCTCTCACTGGGAGTATAAGGCTAGGCAATTATGATTAACCATACAGCATTGGGATGCCCGTGAGTGAGAGCTGTTTTTCCAATAGCCCTTACCTTTCCTCCCGTGCTAACAAAAACTTGACTTTGTTCAATTATCAGATAACTGTCTTTTCCTAAAATGTGACCTTCTTCACAGTCCAAGAGGGTGAACCTTGACTGGTCAAAACTAATGGTTCTAAACTCTGCCTGCACATTGGAAACACACTGGGGAGTGGTTTAGAAATTCCGGTGACTGGGCCCCACCCTAAGACTCTGATTTAATTGGTCAGACATGGATCCAAGCATCCAATAGTTTTTAAAGTCCCCAGGTGATTCTAATGTCACCAGTGGTTGAGAACCCCTGATCTAAGTCAACACAAATATTTCATTCTGTCATTAGTGACCGGCTTAGGGTTGGTCATGTGGTTTAATTCAGGTCAAAGATATGAGAAGGCATCTTTTGGGAGGCTTCTAGGAAGGTTTTCTTCAGGTTTAAAAACACAAAAGGAAGGTAGGTGCTTTCTTCTCCTTTTCTGAGCTTTGGAGAGTGTTTGAAGAGGAGGTGAGGTCTGAATAGGGGCAAGCAATTTGCAACAGTGAAGGGAGTAATAGTCAACAAGGCTCAACACCTAGAGGAAGGCAGAAGAAAAAGATAAATACATAGTCCATGATGACACTGTTGGACTAATGGAGTAACCAAAACTGCAACCTCACCTTCTGAAGACCAGTGACCTTCCTATAGAACCTGCTAGCACACTGTAAACAACTATTCTTAAAAATACTGATGTCTGGGTCTTACCCCTAGAGGATCCGATTTAACTGGTAAGTGGTAAGATATGATAATCAGGATTTTAAAAAATATGCCCAGTTGGTTACATTGTAGAGCCAAGCTTGAGAACCATTGTTCTAGATTTCTTATTGACTGTGACAACAAATTTCTTATTGTTTAAGCCAGTGGTTCTCAAAGTGTGTTCCCCCCAACCAGCAGCATCAACATCACCTGGAAGCTTGTTTGAAATGTACATTTTTAGGTCTGAATCAGGAAAGAATTTAAGATAACATGTATCTGATAGACAGTCTTCCATTTCAGATAGATTTGCCTTTCTAGTTACATTTGGCCCAATATTATGAGAATTGTCAAACAGAAAAGTGGAAGAACTGTATAGTGAACAAGTAACAATTTGCTATTTTTGCTTTACTATAGATCTCTACAACTACCCAACTCCATCTACCCATCAATCCATTTCTTTGATGTGTTTCAAAGTAAGCTGCAAACATCAAAACATTTCACTCCTAGACACTTCAGTGTGCATATCTCAAGCCAGAATTCAATACTATTCCTTTTTTTAGGTTAAATTTACATTGAATAAAATGTACAATTCTTTTTTTGTTTGTTTTAAATGTACAATTCTTAATTATACTATTCCTTGAGTTTCTAATTACCTTCTGCTTATGTTTATAGTTTAGTAAAACTAACATTCATTAATTTGCATGTCCTAAGCATACATATTGTAGAGTCATTGTTGATTGCGGTAACACAATGAGATGTATCAATCACATTGAGTTTTCACATTCATAAAGTATGGTGTTTCTTCATTTGACTTTTATGAGATAATAAATATTGTCAGGTGTTAGATGTTATTAGTGATTAAAACTTCAGTCAAAAATGTCTTCCCATGGGGCTCCTCAGTGGCTCAGTTTAGCATCTGCCTTCGGCTCAGGTCATGGTCCTGGAGTCCCAGGATCAAGCCCCACAGCAGGTTCCCTGCTCAGCGGGGAGTCTGCTTCTCCCTCTTCCTCTGCCCCTCCCCTCATTCCTACTCTTTCGATCACTCTCTCTCAAATAAATAAAATCTTTAAAAAAAAAGTCTTCCCATTCTTTTAATCTTCTGGTAGTTTTAACTGGTGGGTTCCCTGAAATGACACAGTGTTCTGTTTAAAAAAGAAAACTGCTCCTATCTCCAAATATCCTCTGTGTGAATCAGGGTTTCTCAATATTGTATAACCTAAACAAAATCCAACACCAGCTGCTACTATAACTTCTGATTTGTGTCCATAAAGAAAGCCTCATTGCACATGCCAATTAATTATAATAAGTAACCATGACAAATGTAAGCTTTTAAAATAGAACTTTTAATATACTCATGCCTACTGATGCTTTGAATAAAATAAGACTTCATGCAGGGGGGAAAAGAAAAAGTTCCACTGTTAAAAAAGTTTGAAAACCACTAACTCTAATTCATTACCCTTATTCTATTGATAAGAAAACTGAGGCATAAGTACCAGAACTCTTGCATCTTTTGGTCCTAGTCCCTCTCCACTAGGTAATATAAAAACTGAATTAATCCATAAATATTTATTTTGCATGATTATGTGCTCAGTTGTATGCTAGATTCTGCGGGTTTAAAAGTAGAGGAAGGCATGGTGCTTTTCTCACACCAGACAACTAGCACCAGAGAAGAGGAAAAACTAACATGGATAACACAATGCAGGGATGGATAAGTTCTAAACTATATGGACTATAGAAGCGCTCCTTGAATCCAGAGACAGGAACTGGAATAGCCAGGTAACTTAAGTTGTATAAAGAAAGGGGAGGTGGGAAAAAGGTGCCCAACAAGACAAGTCTAGGGTATGTTTTGTAGAAGACAAGGGCTAGTAGAATTACTTGTACGATGCTCATCCTACAGTGCCTCTGGGAGTTGTTTAAGCTCATTATTCATTTCACTTACTGTGAGAAAATTCTAAGTCCTCCACTTTTCCATTTACCTGGTCTCCAGACCTTTGGATTCACCTTCAAATTTGACTAATGCCAACTCCTAAACCAAACATACAGAGGTCCCATTATGCTAATCTAGGATTTCTTGTTTTTTTCTTTCTTTCTTTCTTTCTTTCTTTCTTTCTTTCTTTCTTTCTTTCTTTCAGTTGGGAATGGGAGACATGACAGTAGGGACAAGATAAGAGGAAAACAGAATTTTTTCTAGAACAAGATTAAAAATCTTACTGCAGAAAGGTAAGAAATGAACCACTATCAAGATGGTGTCAAATCCAGGAGGAGCAGGGCAGCAACTGGATCCACTTAGCTTTGCCAAAAAGTCCCCCGGTAAGACTTTTGCCTTCTAAAGTGATAAGCATTACCAGTGTTACACAGATCATTTAATTTTCTAAAATCTTACTCTTTGGCATTGTTCAGATTTGGTTCCTTAATACTGGAAGCTCCAGGCCTCCTGGTTCACTGCTCTAAAAATCTAAAACATATGACACGGAAATTCTAGCGAACACAACAAGAAACTCTGCTTATTCAAAATTACCAGACAGTTCAAATGCCCAACATGTATGGAGTGCCACATGTTCAAAGCCGTAAAATTTAGATGTTGTTTACCCAAGCAGCTTGCTTGGATGTCAGGCCAGGCACAAAAAATGTCAACGCTCACTCCTTCTGTAACTGTACACTGCCCCTGCTCCCAACCTGGAACTGGCTATGGATATTCAATAGTGCCACAGGGCCCCAGGAAAGTTCTTAAATAACCCTGCTCGTTGTTAGCACTCAGACCTACACTCTTTGCACCACTGCTTGTAGCTGTGTAGCTCAAGAATGCTAATTAGGTCACTCACAAAAGGTAGGTGCTCTCAAATGACTTGGTCATGCCTAAGAGCAATCCTGCTCTCCTGAACTTTGTTTTTTTGGTGGGAAAGTCAGGCCATGGCCACATTATCATTAGTGTCTGCCCCTAAAAGGGGGAATAATGCTACCCCAGTTCTTATGTCCAGGTTCCAAATCAAGTGATGTTGCCTCATTTTTGTATTTCAACATCTTATAAACATCTCTAAAAAATATCCATACAAACAACATCCTGCAGAGGGAAAAATCTAAGTAAACATTATCTATCATGGGATAACGTATTTGTGAAATAAAGTCAAGGGAGTTATTTTTTGTTGAGAATGGATGGATTCAAGGAGAATTTACTACCTCTTCTTCCACAATCAAGGAAGACTTAATGAGGAATTTAGGTATACACTAAAGAAAATGTCTTTCAATTTGAAGCAAGATGACTCTTGAATTCTATATTAAAAAGTAAACATCAGGGTCAGATGTTACTCTTCAATGGCTCCAGTCATATAGAGACCTCAAGGGTCTCCTTGTAGCAAGCACAGTATTCTAGGACTGTAGAAACTGACAAGGAAGACCATGCCAGGTCATAGCTTACCCAATTTTCTTCAGCACTGGGTTTATTCCTTGCCCGTTCAGAGTAGCCTCCTTCTAACATCACCTACCTTTTTGGCCAATGGATCCTGTTGTACATGCCACTAAAAGGGAAGTGAGAAACTAAAGACATCGGAATTCAATATAGGTCCTTATGAGTTCTAGGGATGAGCTTGGGTCCCTAGTGTCTCCCTAAAGCTGACAAATTGAATTAACCAGCTTCCTGGAAGCAGCAGGTGATCAACTCCATTAAGCTAGTCGACATTTTATTGTCATCTATGACTGATGAGCTATTCATGGGATTCCTCTTCTGTTTGAGATTCCACTCACTTAAACCTCTATTATGCATCATGTATGCAGCCCACATGAAGATAGCATGCTTGATTCTCCTTGATGGAGCAGGATAATGCCTACTGAAATTGATTATATTGGTGGTCTGACTTTAAGTGAGAGTTGAGCTTAGGATATTGATCTCAGTTTGCAAAGTGTTTCTTTAATCACTTGATGAGCTATTCTTTGAGATATTTAAGCTGGCTTTCTGTTTCTAGCCTGAACATTTTAACCAAATCCCAGGTCCATTTCTAAGATGATTAGGGCCCAGGGTAGTTACAGTCAGTGGTACCAGGGCTACAGACTCAATCTTCAAAAACACATCAAGATGCTCTGTAGCTATTGTCAGGGGAAACTCAAAGAGACAATGAGAAAGAGCAAAAACACTGCCAGGCAAATAGCCCTCCACAACAGATGACACACCTTTCCAAAACACTCAGGAGGCATCCTGCCAACAGGGTGTTCAATAGTAAACAGTCACTCTATCAACAAAGAAAGAGGGCAGCTTCAGGAAGAGGGAGATGCAAAGGCAAGGAGATATCCAGTAAGCCCAAGTTTACTGCGGACCCCCACTGTCCACACCCAGGAAATGGAAATGTGACTGGTCCCTACAGATGAGTAGGAAAGCAACTCCCAAAAACCACATGGCTCTTGAGATCACAAACCTCTTCATAAGTCACACCTAATTGAGAAACAGCACACTGGCCCAGCTGCTGGTGGTATTCATGAGTCCATTCCATTGATAAAACCTGAACCTCCAAGTCCCTAAACATGCTTCATTTGGGCTTTCAGTATCAGGAGCTTTTGCTCATCAAATATCTCCACAGCTCAGAGAAAGTTCCTGAATCTTCAAAGTTGGTGGTGACAGTGATGATGATGGTGTGTGTGTGTGTGTGCATGTGTGTGTGTGTGTGTTTTAATCTATCAGGGGGCTTAAGATAGCATACCATTAGGAAGAGCTTGAGCTCTAGTGAGAAAAACCCGAGTTTGATTCCTAACTTTGCCAATTACTAGCTGTGTGACCTTAGACAAATTACTTCCTCTTTTGAAATATTAAGTTGCTCATCTATAAAATGAGAGTCATAATAATACCTGCCACATGGCTACTATGAGAATTTGAGAAGTAGATGAGATGACGCATGCAGAGCCACTGTACAGAGTTGGCACCTGGTAAGTACACAACGCACCATGTTATAGCTTCCTGATCCACACAGTTTTCTCAGAATCTAAGATACACATGCGTGTGTGCATGCAGACACACACACACACACACACACACACACACACACACACACACACACCCAGTCTCTTTCCTCTGTCCTCCAACCTCTAGTTCTCTAACAAGTACAGGCAATATAGGATATTCTTTGTTACTATAATCAATGCAAACTTTAAAAAATTCAAAGAGGACTCAATATATAAAAAGCTAAACACAATGCCAAGTGCTCTAAAGATGGATGCAAAGTTTATGTTGAAGAATTGGAAAACAGAATTGGATAAAGCAGTTGAGTCACAAAGACCTCTCTTTCCCTTTATTCAAGCAGTTCCTGAAATCCTACTTTCTCTATAGAATCTTCCTTAAATTAGAAAGGGAGAAGGGTGCCTGGGTGGCTCGGTGGGTTAAGCATCTGCCTTCAGCTCAGGTCATGATCCGGGGGTCCTGGGATCAAGCCGTGCATCGGGCCCCCTGCTGAGCAGGGGGTCTGCTTCTCCCTCTCCCTCTGCTCCTCCCCCAGCTTGTGCTCCCTCGCACGCTCCCTCTCTTTCAAATAAATAAATAAATAAATAAATAAATAAATAAATAAATAAGGGGGAGAGTAATTGTTGGAAATCTTCAACAAGCCATTCCCTTAATACAGATATCCAGACTGAGGGCTGATGAGGGAGGGGATGGGTGAAAATAGAACTTGAAGCTTCCAGAGAAAATGTAGGAATATATTTGGTTATTTGTGACAACTGTGTATGAACAAGGCTTAATACCCCATGTGTAATACCTACCCTAGCCTTGTGAATGGCACACATAATTTTCCTCCTTGAAGGTACCACTATTGAGTACTGGCTTTTTCTGAGGACTCATCATCTTTAGGACCCTGCTGGAAGCCAAGGAGGCAGAAAGGAGAATCAACCTCCAAACCACTGGGGAGGGGGGTGGGAGAGGACAGAGTATTCACACTCTTCCCTTCAATCCCCGAAGCAATATATATGAATATTATACCTATGAAAACAGACATCCATATACACCACACAAATATATCATGCCCCTGCTCTTGGCAGGCATCCAACTGGCCCCAGCTGCAGCCTTAAGCAAAATCTCTTAGCAGCCACTTGTGGTGGCCATGAAATATGATCAGACAGGAGTCATATTCCTCATACCTGTTCAACTTTGAAACCAAAGTCCTGGAGAAACCAATGAATTTATCCCCAGCTTGCCTATTCAGAGTCAACGGTTGCAAAGCAGCAAGATTTTCTCTGCTGGCATAGATATATAAGCCATTGTCAACTGAAGTTAAAGTGGGGACTTTCTGAGAATATGTATTTCGTGGGAAGGCAATAAAGAAACTAACCACATGATGACCCTGCTTAGACTGGTGGAGATATTCTGCAAAAGAAGACAAGTGGGAACATGCCAAGCTCCAAGACTCCTGAAATGATTAGGGAAGCATATAAAATGTATGCTTTCTTACATAATTACTTTCCAACATGGTGAATTTTCACAAATCTAGAACTCCAGTTACTTATTCCTCTTTTTTAGGGCACTGCAGTATTTCAATTCAATTCAACATGTATATATTTAGTCACTAATGTGTGCCTACGGATGTGTGTGTTTGAGGTGTCAGAAGTGGTGAGGGGAGGCCAGGAAAAGACTCAGAAGAAGTGCAAGGCATAGCTCCTGACTTCCAGAGTTCTGTTATAGTCACACACACACACACACACACACACACACACACACAATCATTAAGTAATCATACAAAGCAGAATGTACTAGTTTCCAAAAAACAGGTGAGGCAGTCAAATTCAGAAAAGAGAGAAATCAGAATGGATTAGGGAAATCTCCATGGAGAACAGTAAACTTGAACTGGGACTGAGTGTTCATTCATTCATTCATTTGTTCATTCATTCACTGAATAGTCATACCCTATGTACCCCTAGGCACTAGAAATACGATGATGAGCAAAACAAGGTATACCTATTCTCACAGAGCTTACCAGCTAAAAGGTAACCAGACTTTCATCAAATTTCTTACAGTACAAATGGTGGCAGTGCCTGTGTGCTTGCTGTCAGCCTTTCTATGTTCCATCTATTTCCATTTCTCCTGGTGCTTCCCTGATGATCATCCTAAGGGCTCCAACTCTTTCAGGGCTTACTATGTGTCAGACACTACTAAAAACTGTGCTTGCATTATCTCATTGAATCCTTGAACCAACCTTATAAAATGAGTGTGATTATCCTTGCTCTGAGTTGAGGGAATCAGATCCAAAGATGTTAAAATTTTACTCAAGGTCACACAGCTTGGAAGGATTGAGATCCAAGCCTCTTAGATTTCAAAGCTGCCTATTTCTTGAAGATCCAGGTGTAGCTTAAGGATTTCAGAAGAAACATTTCGTTATCACCTCCATTAGCATAATGAGGGAAATGTTGCAGATGGATATAAAGTTTTAAAAGCTTTCTTGTGTGGCTATCAACTAGGTAATCCTGCTAAATGATAATTATACCTTTATTTCTCCTTGGCCAACAAATGAAAAAATTTGTAATACCAAAAATCAAAACAAATGCATTCTCTACTTAAGCCATATATAATTTTTTATTTATACTCTGAAACATCAACTTCCTTCCTCCTGAGGCTCCCTGAGAAAGCTGATCTAAAGAAAGACCTGGCATTTGCTCCAAAATGCTGATTCCCTGGTACATTTTCTCTCCCTTTCCACCAAACGCCCAATTTCAAAGGCCACCACCAACAGGATTTGGCAGGAGATTCTCCTGAGAACTTAAGAACCCTCCTGCAGAATTGCCGCTCAACCCAATCCTCCCCAAGGTGTCCCAGCAAAGGAGGGGAGACCTGCCACAGTGTGCTGACATTTTCCATGGCTTCTTTTAAGGAACAGCTGGGCCATAATAGAAGGTTACTCAGGGATACCCATAGGTTTGACAGGAGCCCATATTTTAAACAGGGAGGATACTAAATCCATCCAATTCCTGGAATGTTACTACTCTCTCAGGAACCCAAGAGAAGTTTCTGATGCTGATCTATAAATCTCCCTGGCCTAAAATACCCCAAATTAGTTTCTGTGCTATGGGAACATAAAAATGATATGGCTTTCTTCTTTGACATGTCAGTTAATAAAGAGTGGGAGGTGGGGCCCGGATGTTGCCTGACAGGTTTCTGAAGGGTTTACTCGTTAAAAATGGGAAGCACTTTAATTACCTGTTTGGTGTTTTGTTATATGTGTGTGTTATATGTTTAAAAAAAAAAAAAACAGGTCCTATGGACACTCAGGAAATTATATCATTAATTATGCCTGTCAAAACACTATGTGGTCTAAAGTAAATGGACATTTCATAGGGTTTCTTTTTTCTTTTATTTCTAGTTTTTAAAATGTTTTTAAAATATTGTTTTCATAATATTTCCACAGAGTCTACTATAGGTACTTGATTAATGAATAGAGTGGATTTTTGTCATAGAAAATCCAGCAAAATAATGGCAAAATCAGTGTCTTTGACTTTGGAATTTGTTAATTGATGACTTGCTTAACAGAAAATTTACTTCCCCAAATTATGTGTTACTTAACCTAATATTAATGTTAATTTGCATTCCTAACATACAGTAACCATGGGAGAATGGGTGCCTAAATGGTATATGGAAAGAGGTGGTGGGTTGGGATCATGGAACCTGGAAGGCATCCCCCACTAAATCTGGGAGACAGGACTGCCACTCTCCTGTGGCACATTATACCCTTGATGTAAAAATCCACTGGCTTTTGGAGCCAGGAAGGATTGATAGCACAATACAATTCAGGCATCTCTGAATTAATAAAGTGGATAACCCTTCCTGGGCAATGCAGAGAAGAACATTCTGGTTTGGGGCCATATACTGCCTAGTTGTCCCAGATCCTAGCTCCCATTCGGCCCTGTTGGGTTGGAAAGTCAAGTGTGTGGCTCCTGTGTCTCTGAATGATAAAGTCTATAACAGCGGCTTAGAAGAGGATCCCCACCCCATGTATTCAATCTAGAACCAGTCTATGGGGAGCCCTCAAGGAAGCAGCCATGCAGATTCTTAGAACAACTCAAAGAAAAGAAGGAATAATTAGAGCCCTGGTGGCCTGGAGAGAAGAAAACTTTACCCAATATACTCTAAAGCCAACAAGATCCTTCTAAATGCTCCACAGGGCTCTCACCTCCTTCATGGCTCAGTGGTTAACATCCATGGTCACTGCCATTCTTATCAGAGGGTTCAGCATGCAAAGCATTCATAAATATCTCCATCCGTGAGTCTGTGTATGAATAAAGAGGGTGCCCTCCAACACTGGTATGGCTTCAAAGAATGGATGAGACCCTCAAATGCACCTCAAGTGGGGGAAAATAAGTTAATGCAAACTTCCTGGAAACCTACTTGGCATAATGTATAAAAATGTTTACTCCAAGTGAGCAATCTCCTCGCTAGAAATCTACCTTAAGGAAATAATCAGAGATGGAAAAACAAATTTATATTCAGGAATGTTTATCTCTGAATTATCATAATAAAAAAATTGAAAACAAACTAAATATTAACAATAGGAGACTAGTCAAATACATTCTGAAACATCTATACTGTGGAATTTAAAAACTTAAAAGTAATGTTTTTGAAAAATACTTAATGGCATGGAAAAACATCCATGCTAATGATGACTGAGTTATTGGATTATGGTGATTTTTATTTTCTTCTATACAGTTGTGCTTTTCAAATTTTCTACAATTAGCAAGAATTATTTATATTCAGAAAAAAATACATTATAGAACAAAAAGAAAGAAAGAAGGTTGTGCCCAACCTTCGACCAAACAATGATTCAGTCTCCATATGCTTCTCCAGGACACACGGAGGACCCTTTTGTATTTGAATGGAAGGTCATCACCCATTCACACTGGAGAGCTGAACTTACTGCAATTTTGTAGCTCCTCTTAGACTCAGACAGCCTATTCCAGGGGAACTTAAGAAGGCATCCTACACATACTACAGCCAGCAAACTGGAGATGAACCAAAGTTTGTGCGGAGACTGGAACCTTGGCAGCCAAGCTCAGAAGGGCTGGTTTTCCTCCTGAGTTCTTTAATGGCCGCCTAGCAAAGGTCACACCAATACTGATGGTGGCCTTGGACTGAGAGGGCAGGACACTAGTCATTAAAACAGAGCCAACTGTCCCACAGCACTTGTCGCCAGTGTAATTGGTGTCTTGCTTTCCCATGCCCTTATTCCAGGAAAAAATTATTTGGTTGGGTTTGGGGTTTTTGTAAACTACAGTGACCCTTCTAACAAAGGTCCATATCCTCCTCCTCTTTAGTAAGCTCAATATATATTCATCAAGAGGCAATTTTTCCCCTACTAACCTCTGAATATACATCAGGGCTATGTCAATCACATCACGGGGGGGGGTACATAGAAGATAAAACTTCTGAAACATAAAAAAAGCTCCGTCTCTATCCAAATCCCAGGCAGACTTTGCCAAACACTTTCCCCTGAAATTGTCAAGGCCACGTGTTTGAACAGGAAATTTAATCCACATGTTTCTGATTCATATGTACACTTAATGCATCAAAATATCATCTCTTTGAAGTCCAAATGGCCTTTTTATAGACTTCTTCCTTAGGAATGGAAAGTTGTGCTTGGCCAAGAACTAACAAATTTGAACCCTCCAAAGTCCAAGTTCTTTTCAAAGTTCCCAACTCAGGAGATTGAACCAGGATCTGAAATACACCCTCCATCCCCCTAGCCACCCCAATATGACTGGAAATCTTGGGATACTTCATTCCATCATGCCTTCTCAATCTTGATCATATACTTTCATGGAGGTTTCCAGTGAAAAACAGTTAAGAGTGAACTCTCAGTGAATTACCACAATAATGCCGCAGGAAGAAAGGCCAGCCCTCCTCCCCTTCCAGGAAACTGAGAAGGGAAATCAAGTGATTGTCCAGGAGTGACAGAGCAATTAGGGGCAGAGCCAACAATTTGGTCTCAACTGCAGACCAGGGGTGGGATCCCAGGATTTCTCTGGGAACCCTGATGGTATAACATCACAGTTGGAATATTTGGATTCAGAGCTTCCATAATTCTATTCCCAAATGCCCCATTGCAAATACCGCTCCAAACCTCATGCTGAAAGGGGAGGACTGTAAGCCTGTGTAGCCTCTTTAAATCTCTTATCTGAAGATGATTTGAAACATAAATCGATGCTGTCCAAACTGGAAGTGGGGAAGAACATTGGGATAGATGGGAAAGAATTAGTCATTTCATGCATGCAATGTTTCCATCAAGCTGAGCCCTCCCCGCCAGCTGCTCCTCAAGTCGCCCATGGCCTGTGGGCCAGGGGAGGATGGGGCTATCAGAGTTAAACAGAGAGGATCCACTCTGCCCCTGAACTCCTCTCCAGACAACAGGTCCCTTGACAGCAAGTCTCTAATTAATTCAGTCATTTCCATGGCAGCACTTGGTGTATGGTGATTAATAAACTTATATTGAATAAATTGAGAGTGCATACGTGAATTCTCACCTCGAGGTGTGCTTCTGAGACACTGGCCTAAGATAGATCAAGGGATTTTTCATGATAACATAGAGCAAATAAGTGTATTCCAGCTAGAAGGAATAGCAAGTACAAAGGCTTGGAAGTGAGAAAGGAAAGGCTTGGAGGATGGTGGACTGTGACCTGGGCATGGGCTGAGTTGGGGGATTAGTATAGGACAACCAGATTCTGAAGGACCCACATTCAGTAATTTGTACACTGGCCCATAGGCATTGGGAAGCCAAGGAAGTCTGTAAGCAGGAGACAGGTAAGGAGTGATAAGTTCAGATCTAAGTTTTAGAAAGGTATCTTTGGCCTCTGTTATGGATTGAATGTTCTGAATGTTCCCCCCCAAAACACACCCAAATTCATATGTTGAAGTCCTAACACCCATTGTGATGATGTCTGGAGTTGGGAGGTAATTAGAGTTAGATGAGGTCATGAGGGTAGAGCTCCCATGATGGGACACCAGAGAGTGTTCCCTCTTTCTCTCTCTACCATGTGAATACACAGTGAGAAGGCAGCCACCTGCAGGCCAGGAAGAGGGCTCTCACAGGAACCGGACTATGCTGGCACCCTGATCTCAGACTTCCAGTCTCCCCAAATGGGAGAAAATAAACTTCTGCTGTTTAAACTCAAGGAAGGAAGGAAAGAACTAACAAAAAGAGACAGGGAGGGAGGGAGGGAGGGAGGGACGGAGAAGGGAGGGAAATGAAGGGAAGGAAAGGAAGGGAAAGAAAATTGAGTGTGCATATTTAAAATAAAATTTAATGGACCCTTCTATCGTGCCTTTGAACATCCCTTCTACCTCTCTTCACTCACTTGTACTTCCAAAATTTAACTGCAGAAAAAATTATCAGCACTATCTCCCCAATGTAGCCACTATTAAGCATTATTTAGTAAAAATAAATCAAATCTGTACCTTAAGCAATTTGCCTGCCCTCTGTCATTAATCTTTTCAAGTGGGCCGATGAATGGTCATTTGCAAATGGGCATAAAACTCAGAGAATGTAGACTGCAAATTCAGTTAAGCTTGCCTTCTTAAGATAATAACTGAAAATGTTTATCAACACAAAGATAATGTACCTAAAAATATCCAGTCATGTCTACATTAGAGAATAAAAAGAAACTGTGGCTTATTATTTCCATCCTTTTTAGGCTTTCTCATGAGTTTCACCAATCAAAACCACAATGGTCCACACTTAAGTACAAAAAGCAACACTGATTTCAAATTGTTTTTAGAGAACTGCTCATCAAAACTCTGTCAACCCTGAGGATTCACATGGAAGACATAATGGCTCCTCACCTTTCAGCTTCCCCAGTAGAATACACATTTCTGAGTTTTTAGTGAGCCAAAAATTTGAATAAACTAACCAGGCCACCATTTCTTCCTCAAATGGTATATATTGCCATAACTACCAAGTGCTTTAGAGAACCTAGTTAATGTGCTGCTTCTGTTATCCAGATGGGAAAACTGAAACAGGTGGACTATTATATAATATGCCAACAAGCTGGATTTAGAATTTGAAGGTCAGCATCTCCTGTCTATGGCTTAAACCTCTGAGTAGTATCATATCCCAAAAGCTCTTCCTTCCTCTTAGCCTCATGGGACAGTAAGGGACCTTGGGGATGATCCAATTCAATGGCTTTTCAAAAAATGCTTAGCAGCCAGTCCTTTCTATCATCAAAATCTTATGCAAATGGCCTGTATATAAAGTCCATACTCTTGCAGGGACTCTGGCTGAAGATCAAATAGTGGGGTTCTGAGAGCACCCTCTCTATTTGATCCTGAAAGGACCCAAAGACTGACCAGTACTCCTCAAAGCACAGGTTGAAAACCTGTGACACCATTCATTCCTCAAAGTCCAAAAAGGTAAAATGACCAGCCTAGAGTCTCTAAGCTAATGACAGAACCCAGCCTAAACCCCAGGTGACCTAACTTTCTGTTGAGTGCTATGCCCACTATCTTACACTGAAATCTCCTAGCAAGAGAAGATTTATTTTCTAAATCAGCAACCCCATGATTACTACAACCTAAACATATGGAAGAAAGAAATGTATAGAAGAAAGAAACGTATGGAAGAAAGAACCTTCTTGGATCAAGATATAATTATAAATGGGGAGTAGTGTAATAGTTTAGATCAGGAATTGGCAAACATTTTCTGTAAAGGGCCAGATAGTAAATAGTTTAGGCTTTGCCATACAGTTTCTTTCGCATGTATTCAACTTTCATTGTAGTCACAAAAATACGTAAATGAATACGCATGGCCATATTCCAATAAAACTTTATTTATGGATTCTAAAATGTGCATTTCATATAATTCCACATGTCACAAAATACTATTCTTCTTTCAATGTTTTTCCCCAAACATTTAAAAATGTAATAACCATTACTAGTTCATGGACTACAGAAAAACAGGCAGAGGGCCAGATTTGGCCCATGGGTTGAAGTTTGCTGACCTCAATCTAAAAGAAAACGCAGGATTGAATATGATGCACAGGTTCTTTACATGCTTAGCACATAATTCTTAGACGAGCTCAGACAATGTAGTCACTCCTTAAGCATTAATATCTGGGCTGCCTTTTACTCAAGTCCTTAAGGCCTACCAGAACCCCACTGTGGAAAAAGTAATGTCTCCTTGCCTTAGACTGGGAACCAGCAGGATCAGTGCCCTGTTAAGGGTCATGGTGGGAGCTAGTGAACTGATGGAGGAGGGTCTGTGGTTCACCTGGAGGAAGAAAGGTGAAGGCCCCAACCCTGGTGGCAAGATCCCACATATCTGATCCCAGGACTAATTCAAGCAGATCAACTGAAGACATGTCTCATTTCACTCAAGATTACGTGTGATCCTAGGAGCCTGGAAGTCACTTATTTGGCTCTTAAATTAGAATCATTAATTCATTGGCTGGCATGCTTAAAACCATCATGCACAAATAAGGGAGTATTGATGTGCTATATTCCATCTTCTAGGAACTGGATTAGTTTTTCCCAAGGAAACAATTTTAAGAATAACTAGTAGTGTCAGCATTACATTAAACAAGCATAATTCATGGAATTTAGCCATAAAATGACTTATTCAGTGGAGCTTAATTGGTAGATACCCTTGGGTGAAAATCTGAGCAGTCTCATTACTTTTCTGATAACCTTTAAGAAATACGAATATTCCAATCCATTAGTTAAAATATCTAATCCCATGTAAACTTCAGTCTTGCTCTAAAGTTACAACTTCTTTCCCTGCCTGCCACTCCGACCCCAAGTGAGGGCCTATTTTATACACGAAGCCTAAGGTCAGGAAATGGGCTAAAGACATTTCTTCCCTCTCCATGGCCCAGTACTTGCTAAACGTACTTTCTGATGCCTCTGAATCAGAAGTCATGGAAGAAGTAAGGAAATAGGGTGGATACATTCTTACTTAACTGATATAATTTTGATACTTCAGCACTGCCACTTTCAGGACCTGGCAAATGTCTAAAGATGAATCTCTTGTGGGCACTTTTCTGCATGCTTTGGAGATGCCCCATAACTGTGGATCTGCCACCAGCACAATGCATTTCTATTCCACCTGGTGGATTCTCCTTCTTTAGCCCTAAAAAACCCAGCTGTACCTCCATTGTCTGCTGAGGTCTGAATACCCTTCCATGAGACCTTTCAGACATGACTTAAAGAGACTCCGCACCAGCTATCTCTTGCTGCAACCCCCATCACCTGCCCCAACAACTCTGAAAGGGCAGATCAATCCCCTGCACAGCACTCTCTCCTTTACTCCACAGCTCAAAGCAACCAGCTAGTCCATCTCTCGCTTTTTGGACTGTCCAGTGATGTCAGACATAAGTTCAAAGGGACACACAACTCCATCAGTGTCCTAGAAGCTGCTTTCTATTTGAAGAGAATGGGGAAAAACTCCTTTGGGGAATCCTTTGGGTTGGAACCCACTCTCCCCAAAAATGCTCTCCACAAATCCCCTTTCAAAAGTACTCCTCTCCTCAACACTTTTATGCCCTCAATATGGATGAGGGGTTCAAGGTTTTAAGTTTTCAGTCACTTGTCTTATAACTCCTGTTCCTAACTTCAGTTTGGGATGTTATTTCTGCTGTTCCTGGGCAGCAACAGAAACTTCCACTGGAACCTGCTGTAGTCATCTATGTTGCGGTCGTTATGAGAACAGTTTGCTGAAGCACACCTCTGATGCACTGTAACAAGACCACAGTGCTAACAGCATCTGCTGTAAAACCTGGCCGCCACCAACAGCACTGGCCCCGTGGCAAAGTTTCTGCAGCATCAAGGCCCTGCTTCTCCTGACTCACGTCCCATAAAGTAACCCCGTGGCCAGTGGAACAGTCAGTCATTGCCCTGAGCAAACGACAAGCTTCATTTCTCAAAGTATTTGCTCCTGCTGTTCTCTCAATCTGTAATACCCTCTTGCTGCCCATCTAAAAATCTTACTGATATTTGTCCTTCAAGACCTGGCTGAAATGCCACCACCGCCATAAAGCTTGCCCTCAAAGCCCCCATTTGAATTCTCTTGTGTTCCCATAGCACTGTGTTTTTACCTCTTCATAGCCCCAGTGTCATTGTCTTGAAGAGCTATTTTAGCCAACTGCTACATGGCTGCCTCCTTCATAAGACGGTGAGGTCTGGAATGGCAGAGACTTTGCCTTACTCCTCTTTGCATACCCCATGTCTCAGCAGCAGGGGCCAAGAGCACTGCTCTGCTTATCAAGGCAGAAAGAGGAAAAAAAGAGAACAAGATCCCAGGGAACCTTGAGAAGAGCAAGAATCACAGCTCCAGCTCCACAACAGAGTAGTAAGGGGTCTATCCTGAGTGGGACTGCCAGGCAGCCATTCCTACAGTCCAGGATATGCCCACAGTGCATTAGACAAATAGAGAAACGATTCCCACACTACATTGGATCCTGCCTGTGCTCTGGCCAGAACCCTGGGACCTGGTTTGCCAGTCTGTGTGCTCTACCTTCCCAGGTTCTTAGAGCTTTAGGAGCTAACACAGACAACACCCGTTGTCGCAGGCGCAGATCACTCACAGTGCCTGGACTTCTGCATCCTTTCTTGTAGGCCCTTAGCCAATATCTGGCTGGTGAGGGAGTATGAAAGCCCAGCTCCCCTACTTCAAGGCAGCACAAAGCTAAGGTGCAATTTAGGCTGCAGAGCTCCCTGGGGATTGGGCTGAGTGACTTACCTGGGTGAAATGTCTAGTAAATGGCTGAGATAGGGTTCAACCCAGGTATACTTTACCACCATCATAGATGGCTTGTGAGTTTAAGTATTACAATTACCATGTTAGGTTCTGTAGACAAAGGGGGGTAATTCATAGCACTTAGGAAAAATAAAAGGAAAGCAGAATATTTCTGCATTAAACTATTATATGGAAAATGGGCAGATTAATCCATCTCCAAATTATCTGCATTGTACAGATATTATTTTCCTAGTGAAAAAAAAAAAAGAAAAATTAAGAGCTTTGAACCCAGAGAGAACTGGTTGGATAAGTTATTTCATTTCTCCTAGCCTCAGATTTTTCATATATAAAATGGATATAATAATACCTAACTTGCACTGTTACAGAAAGCATTAAATATAACATATACAAAACCTCTACACAGTGACTAGCGCATGGTCACCATTCGATAAATGGCCATTGTAGTAGTATTAGCAGTAAGAATATAGATCTGGCCTCTGTGATTTGTGTAACACTGAGGCTCACAAGTACAAATACAAAACCCCACCATGCATAATGCTAATCTCTGAATATAATAGAGTATTACTGATAAAAGTTAAAACTTCGAAAACTGGCAGAAAGAGTATATACTTGGACCCATATACGCTCTGTCTGACATGTCGGGGGTGATCTATCTACCAGTAATCGATGACTGTTGGGAAACAAGAATAATTATAAAATCATCATGTGAATGATGAACTAGGGAATGAGTCCTTCCCAAGACAGGCTGCAACTGCAAAGTTTCACGCTGACATTTAGTTCACCTTAAAGAAATAATTGTATTTAATAAGGTAGTTGTCACTAGAGGATCAGGGTCTAGAAACTAAGCTTCTATCATCTAATGCATAAGATTTATAAGCAAGATCTGTTTAGGATGAGGAAGTCAGAGCCCCAAAACTACCCAAAATGTATTATAACTCCAACAAAAGAATTTAGATATTGATACCTTAAACTTCATTGGAGTCAAATATTGGGCTTATTCTTAGAATGGCTATGTATAGTCATAACTTCCATTTTGCCTTTTTTTTTCTGGTTATAGATCAGGTTTGGTTTGGTTTGTTACATGGATTGTAGGAAAACAGCTCTGGATAGCTCTGACCTTTCTAGAGGTAACAGAAGAGTACATGGTAGATTTGATTCATGAAGATGACCAAATATGGCCAAAATATTTATATGATCACTGGGCTGTCTATGGAGAAGCAAATTAGTCAAATAAAAGCTAAATCGCCATTTACTTTGGGCCCAATTATCCCTCCTATGTCTCTGGTTCCAGGCTAATCTGATAGACACACTGCTCTCCCACTAGAAGACTGAACTATTCCAAGTTTCTAAACAAATCTAGAAACAATAGCCGCCCACAGAGCCTACAGCTAATTGATGTTTTCTACACTTTCAACCTCAAGTGAGAGGAACAAGCCATAGGTTCATGGGTCTGAGCAGGCCAGGTTGATGCAAAAAGCTGATGGCGGGGAGGGAATGGAGTGGAAGATACTTTAAAAATGTATCCTTTTTTTATTCCTCAGCTTTTGAGTTAAGCTTAATTACATTTAAGGTAGAGAAGGATATAGCCCCATGTCCATTTCCTTTGTATTTGTTCATGTCAAGAATGTCTTCCTAGCGTGTACAATAGTAATTTGAGAAATAAATATTTCTGTCAATACATCAACTAGGTATTATGGAGGCCAAAAAAATCAATCTCTTGAGTGAATTAAACTTGTGTGAGTTTTTGTTATTTTATGGAATTCAGACATTCTGATCTGAATGCTCCAATTGTTTTTGCATAGCATAAAATATGCAAGTGAGGAAAATCATCCTTCAGCTCTGAGAGGTAATTCTCATAAATAATCCCCCAAAAGACAGATGCAAAAAGGGACTACCACACACAAGGAATGGAATTTGAAGATCCTAGATTAGCTACCTGGCCTGACTATCAGACGGACCTTTACTCTGGACATGTTTTTTTTTTTTTTTTTCCTTTTCATCTCCTTTATAAAACTTACATGTGAGCTAAGAGACACAGACTCACTGGATGAAATCTAAGATTGCTTCTAAAGCTGTATGACTCTGAACCTGGGGGAACAGCCATGTTATACATGCAGTATAATTACATAGTATAAAAACATAGTCCTGTCTGTAAATAGAAGCACTGTAACAGTTAATATCTTCCCAAAATGTACAATTCTCACTGCAAAACAATGAAGTTAGTAAATGCAACTTCTATCAAACTGACAGCAAGCTGCTGAAAATTCAATTAATTTTCAAACAAATTTATGCTGTTATTTCTATTTTACTTCATTTGTTTTTTAAATTCATTTAGAACACTCAAATAAGTAAGTGTTTTATCAACATTATGATATATTCAGTTTCCACCAGGCAGGACCTGTTAGTAATTTTTCGAAGCTTCTTCATATAAGAACTAAGACATACATGCTAAAACTGCCCTTTGTGGATTCATGTATCACGCTGAATAGAGTGACAGATCCTACCTGAATGAAAAGACACAGCTTAGTTATTAATGTTTTCAGGATTACCATTTGAAAATGATAATAATTACATGCCCCTGATTTCAAATATGCAGGCATAAAAAACCCTGCCAAAATTTCAACCACTTCTTTTTCTTTCAAACACATGAAACCAAGCTTAGAGCCTTCAAATTGCTTATTGCTTTCATCTTATCACACAGTTCCTATAGCAGTTGAGTTCCCACAAATACACCCTGAGATGAGTGTGTAGGAAGTTTATGGGGTAGTACTCTCAAGATCAGCACCTAAGGAAGAGAAAGGACTCAGAAATGGGACGGAGGGAGAAGATGGTCTGTGACATATTCTCAACAAACACCTTTGTGAACCCCAAAGGAACCTCTGAAGCTGGGATGGCCCCTTCTTAGCTGTCCCAAGTTGAGGTAAAGCAGCTAGTGGAGTAAGTCCTTCAGTCCCAAAGGGAGATCTGTGAGGCTCATCACAGCATCCCCTACAGTTCCTAATGGAGCCAGGTCTAAGTATGCTAACAGTCCAGTGGATCTGTTATCAGCAAATATTTGTTGAATATATACCATGTGCTCACTACTATAGAGATCACTAAATTCTATACATATCCTTGCTATCAAGACACGTAAGAGTTTAGTTGAGGTGAGCAGATTTAAAAACTCACATGATAAAATTTTAAAATAACAAGCAAAGAAAACAGTATCACAGAAATGAAGGTAATCAGACAGAGATCACTTTAAAAATCTGAAGGATAGAAAGGTGACTTAATTCCGTGACACCTGGAAGAACTGTAGTTACACCTTTAAGGTTACTAGGATTTTTTTGATGGGTGGAGAGCAGGAGGAAGGCCATTCTGGGTAACAAGGTAGCAACAAAAGATCAGAAGGCAAAATGGAAGTAATCTTCATAAAAATGGCCATAACCCTTTGAAGCAGAGTGTATTAGGGCCAAAGGTGGGAGGAGAGACATGCACAGTGAGATGTGGAAGGCACTCAGATGAGTCCAGCTTTTCTGCTAAGTGCAAAGGTGGAAGCATTTGGCTCATCCAGGAGCAACAGCAATGACAGCTTTTGATTTATCAATTTCTGACCAGAGCAGAGGCAATCTGGTCCTGGGACTCACTGTGGAAGCATCTCTCTTAGCAGGCCAGTTCTGCAGTGTGATTCTTGGAAGCCCGGCCTAGAGGCCATTTTTCTGCATTCCCAATGATTCTTTAAGCAAATATCCCTTAATAAATAAATACCTTTCTGCTTAAGTCAGTGAAAGCAAGTGCTGCTGTCTGCTAACTAAGAACCCTAACATAAACACATTTTCTTATTCAACATTTACAACAATTGCATGAGTAAATATTATTATCCTCATCTTACAGGTAAGGAAACTAAAGCCATAAGGTTAAACAAACTGTCCAAGGTTTTCCAGTAAGTACGTGGCAGGCCCAGATTTGAAACTAGGACTATCCCACTTCCTAATCCGTGTCATTTCCACATTATCACAACTGTTTCCTGAAGACAGAGACATGAATGAGCCTCAATATTTTCCATATGAGCATATCTGCAAACATAATAGTTTCCACAATGCATCATAAAACAATCATTCCAATGGGAGAGGAATACCAAAAAGTGGAAAGTTGCCTGCAACCCATGCCAAAGACAGAAGAGGAGGAGTCCCTGGAGCCAGTGGGCCATCCTAGCTCTGCCTAACTCTACTTCCCATGATTGTTTACAAATTTAACAACCAAACTCAACAATAATCTCTATAGCCTCATAAATAAATTCAAGGCCACAAGGGAAAGCAAGTCTTTGCATTACCCACCCCATCTTGTTCCATATATTGAATATAATCATCTCATGAAGGTTAAGTTCTCCCCCGGAATGATGAAGGCAATTTAACCACCTGTCTTAGCCTTTTCACCTTCAAGATCAATTTTGTCAGCAGACTCACTGGACAGAGGCCAAGAATATACATTTCTAAGACCAACCATCCATGAATAAAAGGAGAATCTATGGCAAGATAAGAGAACAAATGATGTAGTACAACTACTACCTCCTCCTAAGCCCAAGGAAATATGCTCACCACCGGACTTGGACGTATAGGCCTCATCTTGGTAAACTAGCAGGAAGACTCATGGTCAGTGAGTCTCAGGGTAGCCATCTTGTACCTATCACAACTAGTTTTCCGAAATGCTGCCAGAGAATGACTTGGGCTCCACAGGAAAGGGAACTTACCCTCTGACCTCAATACTTCAAACCTGACTTCACACCAGTTTAAAACACTTCATGGTGCCCTTCCATTCATATAGTGTTCTTCTGGATATTCCTTTCTGTCCTCAATTCCATCTTTAGCACAGCTGACAAATGCTGCATGGACACACAGTTGTCTCCCGAGAGGAGCCCCATACTTTTTAAACAGCTTTGCTTTGTGACCTGACCTACAGGCAGGCTGCATACTTCAGTATACTGACAGCTAAGTCATGTCTTTTGTCCCAGGCACACAGATACAGCAGGGTAGGGAAAGTTCACATGGAATGCTCACATTTCAAAACGTAAATAAATGGCTCAGACCAGAGGCCCAGTGCACTTAAGTTTGGAAGACAAAACCTCCCAAAGAAAAGAGTGACCTGAAGGGGACTTTTCAGAAATCCCTGTAGGACCGTGTGGCTCTGACAGCTGCACCTGGAGGGCCGAACGAAGCAGATCTACTACCAGCAGGAGCCCAGATGTCCTGCACTGGTTAGGACTTAACTTTCTGTTCCTTCCTGACCTATTCCCTAAATATCTTTCAGATACTTTTTTTTCCCTCCTGAGCCCTATTCCTTTCTTCTTCTTTTCTTTCCTTTGTCCCTCTTTTCTCTGTTAAACTTTGTACTTCTTATTCCTCTAGCCTTTTCTCCTATTTCCTGGTTCTGCAGCTCTTATTTTTCTTATACTTGGAACCCTTTTATTTTCTTCCAGTTTTCCAAGGAACTTTTACACACAGCTGGTCCCATCTGTCTCTCCTAAATGATCCTCCCCTTCCTTAATCATAACTCATTTCCTCTCTAATTCCACCTGCTTTTAATAGGCTGGACCCTACATTCTCCACACCTAAATCCTAATAACATTTGGGATAACAAAAACCAGGGGCCCTAAATTCTATCACCTTTTAAATACCAGGCACAGATATCAGGCTCACAGTGTTACCACCCTTTTTCCTTTTCCTACAGTGATCTGATTTTTAAAATTTATTTTTTGATCTTTAACTCATTTCAAAACGTTCACAGTCTTACAAGACAGATAATGTATGTTCACCACAGAAAAATTAGTCACAAAAGTAGAAAGACAAAAATAAAAACTATAATTCTACCCTTCAGAGAATACCCCTGGGTTTCATGATTGACTCAATGAACATTGTTTTAAAGATACAAAGATGAATGGGAAAGACACAGTCCTTGCTCTTAGAGAGCCTGCATCCAGTGAGGAAAAAAAATACAATATAGCATATACAGAAAACAGCAAGAATCAATAGAAGTAAGGGCAAATAATTCACACTTTGGAAAAGCCTCCTGGAGAAAATGTCATCTAAGATGCGCCCTGAAAGATGAGCCAGGCACAAAAGGGGAAAAGGGAATATCTCAAGGTACGTCATTAAAGACAGAGTTTGGCATGTTCAAAGAATCAAATGGAATTCAATATGGCTGAAAAGAAGGAGCAATATCACTCAACAGGCCTGAAGGTAAGGCGGGGCCAGGGGGCCTTGTAAGGCACATGAAGAACAAGTTTCTGTAATGGCAATGGGAACACTGCAAGATTTTAAGCAAGGGAATGCCATGATCACATTCACACTTTTAAGAGAACCATAAGCCTAAAAGATGGAATCACACTATGCAATAGATGCCACACTTATAACCCGAACTTTAAGAGGAAGGAAGGAAGGAAGGAAGGAAGGAAGGAAGGAAGGAAGGAAGGAAGGAAGGAAGAAGGAGAAGAGAGGAGAGGAGAGGGGAGGAGAGGGGAGGGGAGGGGAGAAGAGA